>NC_044326.1:3645339-3947771 GCF_007399415.2 Gopherus evgoodei
GTTTCTCAATTCCACCAGCTGATGCAAGAGGTAGAATTTTAGGCAGACAGAATGCAGAAATTCAAACATTTCAATTAAATTAGTCAAAACAGCTTTATTTATTTATTTATTTATTTGCGTGTCTGCCTGGGTGTGCACTCAGAAATATCATCAGAATGGTATCAATTTCTGGAACCAAGAGACTTATCTGTATCCATCTGAATTTCAGAGCAACGGGGTCTGTAAGCCATCACCGCACATGATGGATGTTGGTTACATTGCTTCATGCACAGCTGAAAAGAGCTCAGATATCATGGTGATGAGCATGGCATAACTGTTGTATGATTTTGGACAAGTTACTTCAACTGCCAGTTCCTCTCTCACCAAAATGATGCCCAGAAACTAGCACCAGATGGGCAGAGGGTTTGAGTGGCATCATTCTGATCACATGGGGGAGGGACAGAGAGGATGGGTGGATGGGGATGTGTGTGAGAGAGAGAAAGACAAGAAGCTGAGAGAGATGCAGAGCAGAAAGCCAACCAGCAGTCTGTAAGCGTGGCATAGCCCTGGGAGAAGCTTAGACCAAGCTTTTGGATCTGGTACTGGCTAGAGGCTTGGGGCTGTAGATAAAGAAGCTATCTCCTGGTTTTGGTTCCTTGTGTCTTCAGAAGGACTTCGTACATTTCTTCTAATAAGTAACAGCATCAAAGAAAATACTAGACTCCATCTTCAGTTCTACTCCCAACTGGAACAGCCCCAGGTCCCAACCTTTGACTAGCTGCTGTGTGAAAAAGGAGTGATGCTAAACATAATATCAGAAGAACCTAGATGCTGCACAGTTCAGCTGCAGACCTCAATCCGTAAAACCCAGTGTTCAGGGCTGTTTGCATCCAGGATTCTGATTTACCCAGTTAAAGGCAGAAGTTTGGATCCAAATTTGGACTTCTCTTCAGTGAGGCTCAAGATTTTAAGTCTTTAGAGTCAAATAAAAGTACATCCCAGCTTTTGTATAGAGATCCAAAGGGAAGCCTGGTGTCACAGTGCTGGCCCCTCAAGTGCCATGTCTTGTCTCCTGCATGGTCAATACAAGATGCCTTTGAAGAAGGAGAGAAAAACCATCTTATTTACAACCCTGGCTGAGTCTGGGGGCCCCGTTGCAATACAGCTGTTCTCTTATCCAGCTACAGCATGGTTACAAGTTGTGTGGATGGGACTTAATTGTGAACCTTGACATTTATATGGCCCTCCAAAACACAGCATCTGAGCAACTCCACTGGACTACAGCCCAGTTTTCTCACCACCCCAGGAAGAGGCAATCAGGTTGTAGCTGGGCCCTCTGAATCAGTTATTGTTGTAGCGTATATGGTGCCTAAATGTCAAATCAGGGGTGGCAGAGCCTTTCTAAAAGTGGGCGGGCAGGGCCCCCTGCCCCCTCTGTAATGCCACCCCTGCTCCTCCTCTTTCCCAGAAGGCCCCATCCCCAGCCAAGCTGGCAGCTGAACCCCAGGCCCGTCCACCTGTCCAGGGTGGGGGGCCTGAGAGAAGCCCCTGGCCCGTGTCCCCACCTCCTGGGCCCACTGCCCGTGGGTGGGCTCCAGCTGCCGACCTGGCTGCGGGGTAGGGCCTCAGGAAGGAGAGGAGGGGCAGGAGCAGGGCCCGTGGGGAGAAGTGGATGGGCCAGGCCCATCCACTTTCAAAAAGTAGGAGGGCCATGACCCTCTGGTCCTCGCTATTCTGGTGCCCCTGTGTCAAATGCTATGTCAGGTTCTGGCCCCTCTTGTGATCAGGCAATGCCCTGAAACATTAGGATCCCTAGCCTTTGTCACTTCAGGTTGTTAGAGATGCTGAATTCTGGAGACTCAAGTCCTAATCCTCCAGACAGGTCAAAACTTTCCTCACACTCTGTGACACAAAACTGCCTTGGCCCTGTTCCAGAGCAGATGTGGCCATGTTGTGGCTCAGCTGCTAGTCCCTGCCTCAGGCCCAGTCCAAAGCCTGAATAAAGGCAATCAGAGTCTTTCCATCGTCTTCTGTGAGGTTTGGCTAAGCCCCCATGTCTTTAGCCTCTTTGCTGAGCCAGCCAGGTCAGGGCCTAGTTAGTGCCAGCTGTGTCCCCCTGTGACTTGTAGCCCACTAATGCAACCACAGATGCTGGCTCTCACTCATAGAACTGAGTCATCCACGCTTTGGGTCTGGCTGCGCGATCTGTCCCAGTGATGTCCTGCAGCAGTGAGTTCCACAGATGGTGGTGGTTTTCTAAAATATTTCCTTTTTCAAATTTTTAATTTTTTTTTCAATTTATTTGAGTGCTGGCTAAAAACAGCCCCAGTGACTGAATATCTTCAGGGTAAGTATACCACAAGCAACCACAGGGCAAATGTCTCCTCGCTTCTCTGCTAATGTGCCTTAACTGTTTCAGAGAAGGTCCCTGGCCTAGAGTTTAATCTAAATAAACAAGGAGCTGGAGGGGAAACAGATGCAGAGTGGGGACATGACTTGTCTGAAGGCTCATAGCAGGTCAGTGACAGAACTGGGTTAGGACCTACGTTTCCGGACTGTGCCCTGTCCATTAGACCACGCTGCCTCTCCCAGCACTCTCACCACAGACACCTTCTCAGGGCCTGGGAGTGGGAGGCCTGTAGCAGAATTGGGCCCTCGGCCTCTTAGCCTCACTCACTGGCGCCTGCCCTTGTTTAATGGGCAAGGACAGACAGGACCAGCCGCGCATCTCCCTTCAAGCCGAAGATCAGGTTAGGAACACCCAATGGCTGCTCGCTTCCTGGAACTGTTCCTGTCTCCACCATCCCACCCCACCCTGGCTCAGGCTACCACGGCGAGGCATCCGCATTCGGGCATTTCGCATGTCACAGGCAGGGCTGTGTTTCCACTCCAATCAGAGCTATCTAACGGCTTGCTAGGTCACTGGCTAAGGGATCTGCATTGCCGAGGTGCCTTCCAAAGCCTGTGACGGATCACTGACACCTAGCAAGAGCTGGAGCCATCTCAAAGCATCCCCTGCCCCCTCCCCAGGAGAGAGAGGAGGAGAAGAAACATGGAGCAAATAGGAGGGTCTCTTATTTACTAAGACATCCTAAGTAGCTGGTATAATTATCCCCGCTGGAAAGAGACCAGCAGTAAGAGTGCAGTCAGAGTGACAGACCTCAGCAGGAGCCGGCACTCTTCGTGTCAGTGCTATAATTAGTGAGGGAAATATGAGTTTCATGAGTTTCAGACATGATCTTAGCTTGCAGCGAAAAGGAACCAATGATGATATCTTCCCCACTCTCCTCCTCCAAACCCATGGGAGAACAACAACAACAGCTGTGTCGATAAGTCTACTCAGGCCAGCACAAGAAGTCATCTTGCTTAAGGCACTACTGGAAGGCATGCAGATACTACACTGAGGACCATGATATAAAAACCTATACAGGATACAGCAGAAACCTCCAGAAAAAACGTAGCTGCCCTAACAATAAACCCTAATATGGTGCTTTACATTCCTAGATCTCAAAGTGTTTTACAAAGAGATCAGTATCATAATCCCCATTTTACAAATGAGTAAACTGAGGCATGGAATGTCTCACCCTAGGTAACCCGGGGCAGAGCTAAGAGGAGTCCCAAACCCGTGCTCTGTCAGGATAGGTAGTAGTGCTGGTAACTAAGTCAGTGGGTTTTTAAGGCAATACTGACTTATGTTCCAACGTGATGCTAGGATATGCTTTATCCATAAGATGTAAAACTAAGGTCCTGAACCCCTTGTGATCATTGAAGGGCCCATTGCACCGTTCACAGGAATAGAGAGAAATGGTCTCCTGGGCACATCCTTTGTGTCTCCCTAAATTCACCCTGCAGTTTCAGTCACATACAGGATTCTGCTATGCGTCACCTAAACTGTAGTGAGGTTCTGCTGTGCACTGCTAGGAGCTATTATATCCCACCCAAGAGACAGCTTGCATTCATTCAGGGCAAACCAAGGGATTCCTGTGTAGTATCTGATTAAGTGTTTGGGGCCTTGAGGTGAAGCCGCGCTAACACATAGATGGACTATGATCACATTTGTCTTCAAAGCTGATCCACAATTCGCACAAAGGGGTGTTGCAGGAGAAGTCCCCAAAGAAGCAATTTCTTGCTGCTCAGAAACCCGTTTAGTAGAACCAACTGGAAATTTTCAGGTGGCAGGTTTTTCAGCTGGGAAAATGCTATTTTGTCAAAATCAAAACTTTCTGCAGGCCTGTGTCCATTTCAACGACATTTTGTTCTGCAACAATATCAGACCAAGACGCTTTGACCATAGCAGGCCTTCCATTTCAAACGAATATTGTTTTTAATGTATGTGATATTGACCATTATCATATGAAATGCAGTCAAAATCGGAATGAAACGTTTTGATCTTATCGAACTGGAACATTCCCATTGACCCAAAATGAACTGTTTTCACAAGCTTGGTTTCGACATTGCAGAACTTTGTGCGAAACGAAAACTCTGCTTCCTGTGCAGTTCGCCTGTTTAGGGAAAAAAAGGCTACTTGGGAGCAATAGGCAAGAACCTGAGGGATCCAAAAAATCAAGTTAAGAGAGAGCTTGAGGGAGCATTTCCACTCAAGTCCTAGAGGACAGATGAAGCCTGACTTCAGCAGTAGAGCTTAGCCACACAGGAAAGGCCCCGAGCTGGGAAAGGGGAAAATCACCATAACTCTTCAGCCAGGCTGGACAACACAAAAGCCTGACCCATCATCTGCCCAGGGTATAACCTCCTTGCACACACCCCACTGATGGCAGAAGAGGGCGGGAGAGAAGAAGTGTTACCCTAAGTGCTTTGGCAACAGTCTGGCTCCTGCTGCTCAGCCTTCCCCACCATGCATTTTCCCTGCTTTATTTTATTTATTTATTTATTTGAGCTTAAGCGTTGCAAAGCTACATGGGAAAAGATTTGAACCAGCCATCCCTCTCCTCACCATCTTTATTTAGCGTGACATATACAGCCAGCCGTAGGCTCTTCTCTTATCGCATAGGTCCAGCATGGGCCCGGGTGGCACATACTTCCACCATCCCAACCCATCACTGCTCTGGAAGCATTACCTCTAGGGTGGTTCACTGCTCATTCAGAACTCAGCCTCTCTGCTGGGATGGAGAGGGCCGGACTGGCTTTGGCAGGGTGCACTCCTATTTCCAGGGGAATGGAATGAAACCCCCTAGATGGCTTTCTGGCAAATAACCAGTCAAATTCCTTGAAAAATACAGGAAGTAAGTGGACTGAAAATCTAAATGCTAGATCAGGAGTGGGACTAAATGCCCACCCAAGAGGAAACAGCCCTCCTCATGCTGCTCTGAAGACGATGCAAGCCTGCCTAGGTCCAGGCACACAGGAGTAAGCAGACATGGCATAACCATTTACCCCAGTCCTGCCTTGATGCACAAGCAAGGAGTGGGCAGGACCTGGGCTCCACCCCCACCACTCACTGGCCAACAGCTGAGCTGGCACAAGAGGTGTCATAATTTGTACCTGGCATAGGCCAGCAGCATATGGCTACTCCTTGGAAAAGGTGTGGAGGGGCAGAGATGGGTCTCTAAGGCACAGCACCGCCCTGGGGCTATACATCACACCTTGCTCCGGGCTGTGCCTGAGACACCACCTACCCCTGCGTCGCTGTGTGTAGAGATGAGCAAAGTTCTCCCGCCCTTTCAGTCCCTCTGCTGACCTGGGTCACAAATCCCGCAGCTCTGTAGAAACTTAAAATACACCTAATAAATAGAAGTGTCCCTGTCCAGCTTAGCTGCTCCTGCCGGAATGCTTTTTTAGGCCTAGTTTGCCAACCTTTCTCCAGTAGTTCAATAATACTTATTAGGAATTTATTGTTCTCTGTGGGATTTTTATATTTAGCTGCTTAAACAGGAAAACCACATTTTTATTGCTGTTGGACCCAGCATCTCTCTCTGTGGCTCCTCGAGGCTGGTGGGGTTTTGGTTGTTGTTTTTTTTCTCCCTCAGCTACCTTTTGTCTCTGCCCCCACTCACATCCCCTGCTAATGCGAACCACCTAGCTATGAAGCATAAGAACATAAGAATGGCCACACACAGTCCATCTGGTCCAGTATCCTGTCTTCCGACAGTGGCCAGTGTCAGGTTCCCCAGAGGGAATGAACAGAACAGGGAATCATCAAGTGATCCATCCCCTGTTGCCCACTCCCAGCTTCTGGCAAACAGTGGCTAGGGACACCATCATACACCAGGCTTAAGGACTCTGGATGGCTCCCCTTGAGACTGAATCATCTTCGAGTATCATGTCTGCTCAGCTCAGTGACTGACACAGAGATGCATAAGACAGTGTGAAGTGGCCTGCACCGTATGTAAGAAGGCTGTCATGTCACCTGAGTTTGGAGAGGAGCAGACCTGAAGTAATCCTTTGGGCTGCCAGGGCCTTCCCACAATGCATTGACTAAAGGCCTACTCCATAACATGAGGGACGTGGATGTGAGGTGAAAGACCCTGACTTGGGGGATCTGGACTACATCATGAGCTCAGGGTTTGATGCCCCTGCTTGTGGTCTCATACTCCCAGCTCTCATTGAGCTAGCATGAGAATAAACAGCAGTGTAGCCACGGCAGCCCGGGCAGCGGAAACACATCTTAGCTATGCTGTGTGCCCACCACGTTCAGGAAAGTTTGTACCCTGCACAACCAGGGGCGGCTCTAGACATTTCACCTCCTCAAGCATGGCGGCATGCCGCGAGGGGTGCTCTTCCGGTCGCCGGTCCCGCGGCTCCAATGGACCTCCTGCAGGTGTGCCTGCGGAGGGTCCGCTGGTCCCGCGGCTTCGGTGGACCCTCCGCAGGCATGCCACCAAAGGCTGCCTGCCTGCTGCCCTCCCGGCAACCGGCAGAGCGCCCCCCGCGTCATGCCGCCCCAAGATTTGCTTGGCATCCTGGGGCCTGGACCCCCCCCGTGCACAACTAATCATTTCCATCACGTAGCTGTTCAAAGCCCAGTTCGAGGTAAACAGATGTCTACATTGGGGAAGAAGCCAAGGCCAACTGAACGGCAGTGACTGAGCCCCCCTCTTGACCTTCAGAAAGGTTGTGGTGTGAGCAAAGCCTGTACCACCTGAGCCCAACAGCCCTGAAAATGTGAGGAGAAAACCCCCAATCTGCTATTTGTTTGGGGAACCAGTTCAAAAGATAAAGGAGCAGCAGATATTTCAGTGTATTTACATGCTTCCCAATTTGGTCTGGAGGGGCCACAGAGCCCCTAAGCGAAGTGACCCATGACTAGAGACAACAAGGGGATTTATGTTAGTCCCAGTAGCACAGGCCAGGTTTTTTCTGAGAGTGAGCGAAGAGGGTCAACCCCAAAGCCAATCTTCTACCAAGCCCAACCAGAGACAAACCTTTGTCTCTTTTCCGCATGCCTGCAAACCCTCTAGATCCTTCCTGGACCCAAAGACAAGACAAGACAGCCTATATTTGCTGTGTCCCCAGTCCGGGTTTCCCAGTCGGAGTGGTGAGGGGAAGCATGCTAAGGCATTTGCATTGTTGGCTGGTTAGCCAAGATGACCCATAGAGAGAGAAGAAAGCACCCATCCCACCTGACGAGGGCTAGACAGCTGCCATGCAAAGACCGCTGCCCATCCTGCTTACCGATATTGTCTCATTAAGGGCTAGATCCTGTCACTTTTACCCACGTGGGTTAGTCCCACTATTTTCAATGAGTCAGACTGTGGAGCTCCTACTTAGCCGGGAGTCCTGGTGTGAGGTGAGCCTCAGAGCTAGGAGACATAGAGAGATGGAACTCTCTGGTCCCTCTAGAGGGGCAAAAGCTCTGGTCAATCTCATTTACATGAATTATAATGTTGTTCACGCATAGGTCCACATACTGTGTTTTGTTGCTGTAGCTGAAGTTTGCGTCCATTCTGATTGTATAAATGATACCAGAGTGTTACTGGAGCTACACTCATGAAATGGCACAGGAATTGTGCATGATATGCCCTGGAGTTAGTGGGTCACCCTGATCTTACAGATAGTGCACTCTGGTTTAGGAATGGCATTCACTCAGGCCAGGGCTTTATAAAGCTGCGCACAAGCGACCAGGGAGCTTTCCAAACAGGGGCTGCTAACAGGGAGTTTCACAAGGGAGTTTGGAAAGGGAGCAGGAAGGGAGCGGGGGTCCCTTGTCGGTCCTATCCGTGACCCATTAGTCCCTTGTAAACCTATAAACCAAACTACATCCAAAACCTTTCTCTTTAAAGCAGAGCAGAGCAGAGCAGACAGGGAGCTGCAGACAGGGAAGTTTGAGAGGGAGTTTGACAGAGGGAGGCTTACGATGGTTAGGAAGACCCACAACACCTGTGGCAGCACTGCTTCTATCTCCTCCACCTGCGCCTGTAGCCAGACAGAGCACCAGAGCATGGATGCTTCTACCCAGATTCTGGTGTGGTTTTGCAAAGACTATAACTTGCAATTTCCACTTACTGATATCCAGGCTGGGGGTGGCATCCAATGTGAAAGGTGTCTTCTGGTGGAATCTCTCAGGCAGCAGGTGGGAGAGTTACAGGAGGAGGTGGCTAGGTTGAGGAGAATCCGTATCCACGAGCAATTCCTGGACCGTGTCCATGTGGAGACAGCTGAGGTAACTGTCCCAGTTCACAGGACTGCTGACACACCACTGGTGGAGGAGGAGATGGCTCAGGGTGGACACTGGCAGCTGGTTACTTCTAGCAGCGGGCAGTGCTCCACCCCTGCTGCAAACCCTCCCACCGTGGTAATAGGTAACCGTTATGCTCTTTTTGATACAGGAGAGAAGGAATCACCCCCTACAGTAAAAGAGGAGCAGCCTTGTACCCCTAAGGCTGGGAGGTCTGCTGCCATCACTGAAAATAGGAAACGTAGGGTAGTGGTGGTCGGAGACTCTCTGCTGAGGGGGACGGATGTGCCCATCTGTCGCTCTGACATTTCATCTCGGGAGGTATCCTGCCTGCCGGGGGCACGTATCCGAAATGTTACAATGTCAAGGATTATCCGGCCTTCTGACTACTACCCCATGCTACTCATCCATGTGGGCACAAATGATACTGCAAGGTGTGACGCTGAGTGGGTCAAGAGTGACTACAGGGCTCTGGGAGTACGGGTTAAGGAGTTTGGAGCACAAGTGGCATTCTCTTTGATTCTTCCTGTCGAAGGTAGGAGCCCGGGCAGAGACAGATGCATCGTGGAGGTGAATGCCTGGCTGCGAAGATGGTGTAGCCAGGAGGGCTTTGGCTTCCTCAACCACGGGATGCTATTCGAGGAAGGACTGCTAGGCAGAGATGGCGTTCACCTTTCGAGGAGGGGAAAGACCCTATTTGCACACAGACTGGCTAACCTAGGGAGGAAGGCTTTAAACTAGGTTCGACGGGGACAGGTGAGCAAAGCCCACAGGTAAGTGGGGAACATGAAGACCTGGGAGATGGGTCGGAAACAAGAGAGAGCATGGGCTATAATGGCAGAGAGAAAGGAGCGTCAGGGCAAAGCTGGGAGGCAAGATCAAACCAGTATCTTAGATGCCTATATACAAATGCGAGAAGTATGGGTAATAAGCAGGAAGAACTGGAAGTGCTAATAAATAAATACAAATATGACATTGTTGGTATCACTGAAACTTGGTGGGATAATACACATGATTGGAATGTTGGTGTGGATGGGTATAGTTTGCTCAGGAAGGATAGACAGGGGAAAAAGGGAGGAGGTGTTGCCTTATATATTAAAAATGTACACACTTGGACTGAGGTGGAGATGGACATAGGAGATGGAAGTGTTGAGAGTCTCTGGGTCAGGATAAAAGGGGTAAAAAACAAGGGTGATGTCATGCTAGGAGTCTACTACAGGCCACCTAACCAGGTGGAAGAGGTGGATGAGGCTTTTTTTAAACAACTAACAAAATCATCGAAAGCCCAAGATTTGGTGGGGATGGGGGACTTCAACTATCCAGATATATGTTGGGAAAATAACACCACAGTGCACAGACTATCCAATAAGTTCCTGGACTGCATTGCAGACAACTTTTTATTTCAGAAAGTTGAAAAAGCTACTGGGGGGAAGCTGTTCTAGACTTGTTTTTAACAAATAGGGAGGAACTCGTTGAGAATTTGAAAGTAGAAGGAAGCTTGGGTGAGAGTGATCATGAAATCATAGAGTTTGCAATTCTAAGGAAGGGTAGAAGGGAGTGCAGCAAAATAGAGACAATGGATTTCAGGAAGGTGGATTTTGGTAAGCTCAGAGAGCTGATAGGTAAGGTCCCACGGGAATCAAGACTGAGGGGAAAAACAACTGAGGAGAGTTGGCAGTTTTTCAAAGGGACACTATTAAGGGCCCAAAAGCAAGCTATTCCGATGGGTAGGAAAGATAGAAAATGTGGCAAAAGACCACCTTGGCTTAACCACGAGATCTTGCATGACCTACAAAATAAAAAAGAGTCATATAAAAAATGGAAACTAGGTCAGATTACAAAGGATGAATATAGGCAAACAACACAGGAATGCAGGGGCAAGATTAGAAAGGCAAAGGCACAAAATGAGCTCAAACTAGCTATGGGAATAAAGGGAAACAAGAAGACTTTTTATCAATACATTAGAAGCAAGAGGAAGACCAAGGACAGGGTAGGCCCACTGCTCAGTGAGGAGGGAGAAATAGTAACAGGAAACTTGGATATGGCAGAAATGCTTAATGACTTCTTTGTTTCGGTCTTCACTGAGAAGTCTGAAGGAATGTCTAACAAAGTGAATGCTTACGGGAAGGGGGTAGGTTTAGAAGATAAAATAAAAAAAGAGCAGGTTAAAAATCACTTAGAAAAGTTAGATGCCTGCAAGTCACCAGGGCCTGATGAAATGCATCCTAGAATATTCAAGGAGTTAATAGAGGAGGTATCTGAGCCTCTAGCTATTATCTTTGGAAAGTTATGGGAGACGGGAGAGATTCCAGAAGACTGGAAAAGAGCAAATGTAGTGCCCATCTATAAAAAGGGAAATAAAAATAACCCAGGAAACTACAGACTAGTTAGTTTAACTTCTGTGCCAGGGAAGATAATGGAGCAAGTAATTAAAGAAATCATCTGTAAACACTTGGAAGGTGGTAAGGTGATAGGGAATAGCCAGCATGGATTTGTAAAGAACAAATTGTGTCAAACCAATATGATAGCTTTCTCTGATAGGATGATGAGTCTTGTGGATAAGGGACAAGCGGTGGATGTGGTATATCTAGACTTTAGTAAGGCATTTGATACGGTCTCGCATGATATCCTCATCGATAAACTAAGCAAATACAACTTAGATGGGGCTACTATAAGATGGGTGTATAACTGGCTGGATAACCATACTCAGAGAGTAGTTATTAATGGCTCCCAATCCTGCTGGAAAGGTATAACAAGTGGGGTTCCGCAGGGGTCTGTTTTGCGACTGGCTCTGTTCAATATCTTCATCAACGACTTAGATGCTGGCATAGAAAGTATGCTTATTAAGTTTGCAGATGATACCAAACTGGGAGGGATTGCAACTGCTTTGGAGGATAGGGTCAAAATTCAAAATGTTCTGGACAAATTGGAGAAATGGTCTGAGGTAAACCGGATGAAGTTCAATAAAGACAAATGCAAAGTGCTCCACTTAGGAAGGAATAATCAGTTTCACACATACAGAATGGGAAGAGACTGTTTAGAAAGGAGTATGGCAGATCTAGGGGTCATAGTGGACCACAAGCTAAATATGAGTCAACAGTATGATACTGTTGCAAAAAAAGCAAACGTGATTCTGGGATGCATTAACAGGTGTGTTGTAAACAAGACACGAGAAGTCATTCTTCCGCTCTACTCTGCGCTGGTTAGGCCTCAACTGGAGTATTGTGTCCAGTTCTGGGCACCGCATTTCAAGAAAGATGTGGAGAAATTGGAGAGGGTCCAGAGAAGAGCAACAAGAATGATTAAAGGTCTTGAGAACATGACCTATGAAGGAAGGCTGAAAGAATTGGGTTTATTTAGTTTGGAAAAGAGAAGACTGAGAGGGGACATGATAGCAGTTTTCAGGTATCTAAAAGGGTGTCATCAGCAGGAGGGAGAAAACTTGTTCACCTTAGTCTCGAATGATAGAACAAGAAGCAATGGGCTTAAACTGCAGCAAGGGAGATTTAGGTTGGACATTAGGAAAAAGTCCCTAACTGTTAGGGTAGTTAAACACTGGAATAAATTGCCTAGGGAGGTTGTGGAATCTCCATCTCTGGAGATATTTAAGAGTAGGTTAGATAAATATCTATCAGGGATGGTCTAGACAGTATTTGGTCCTGCCATGAGGGCAGGGGACTGGACTTGATGACCTCTCGAGGTCCCTTCCAGTCCAAGAGTCTATGAATCTATGAATCAAGCTTAGCAAGTGGTGGAAGAACGTTGTGTCTTAGACACCTGGAAATTGCTCCCAAACAGCAAGGACTCTGTCCAAGGAGGGATTTTCTTTTGGTCTGGATTCCTAATCTGGAGAGTTTGAACCCTATGTAGAGTGATTCCGTGGGCTTGGATTGGAGTGGACTTGGACCAAGATAAACTAGTAGTAGTGGTACAGAGCTGGCTTTGCAGCAGGGCCTGGGTGGATTGGTGGTGGTTACCCTCACAGGGAGGCCACCCAGAGCAGCAGTGGTGCAGATGATGGAACAGAACTGGACCAAGTATCTGCATGTTGACTGGGACCTGGTGGTGCGAACGTTTTTGGATAAGAGCAGGCAGGTGGAGGAGAACCATGTCCTGATGCCTGTGAGTACCACTGAATCTAACTGGACGCAGGACTGGGGTTGGAGGTGGGACGAGATTGTTTGTTCTCCCACGGCCATACTGCACTCTGCCCCAAGGAGCAACGATGTGAGAGGAACAGAGCAGTGAAGGTGGGTCATTCAGGCTGGCCTAGAGAGGCCTTTCTGTAGCAGCCATCTTGGAAACTACAGGAAACTGGTCCTCCAAGGGCAAACAACAGGTAATCAGAGCCTGACAGGCTCAGCTAAAAGGCACAGCAAGTCCCTAACAGAGCAGTCCCTGGCTGGGAGCAGAAGGGCAGGGAAAGGTGCTCCCTTCTGGCCAAAGGTGCCTGAGGAATAGATGGGGTTTATCTCTGGCTGCACTGGCATAGCTGAGTTTGCATGGAGAGAGGGTCCTGAGCTAAGGGAAAAGATAAGGGGGCCAGCTGGAAAGGGGCCCAGGGAAGTAGCAGCAGTGAACTGAATGGAGCTGTACGAGGCTGCTGTTTATAGTGTCCCTGGGCTGGAACCCGGAGCAGTGGGTGGGCCCTGGGTTCCCGCACCGGCAAAGTGTCGTGAAGCTTGAGAAGTTGGGACAAGCGTAAGCTAAGTGCCGAGAAGGGGCATCAGCCCATGATGTCAGCCTCTGTTGCCTGCGTGTTAAATTTTCAAACAAGCTTGGGAGGAGCTCGAGGTGAACATCTGTAAAATGATCCCACAGTCCTCCTTCAAATCCTTCCTCAAAACTCTCCTTTGTCGAAATGCCTACAAAAAACATGACAAGGGCTAGGCGGCTGCTATGCAAAGACTGCTGCCCATCCTACTGACCAATATTGTCTCATCATTTCCTCGGGCTCTCTCATCTGTTCATCTGTATCCACCTGTCGCTTTTTTGGAGCAAGACCCATCTTTTTGTTCTGTGTCCAGTGCCCAGCACAGTGGGGTCCTGGCCCAGGACTACGGCTAGGATAATATAAATAATACATAGGGAGAAGATGCCTTGAAAACCCCCAAATGCAATGCAGATCATAGACCTTAGCAGCAGACATGCGAAACCCACAAAAAAAATGCAGAAATTGGACTTGTTTTTATCTTAATTGGCTTGTGAGTTGCTTGTTGGCTAGTTTTGTGAAAGTTGGGTGCTTATTTACCGCGTGAAAGTTGGCAATGGTGCTTAGCAGTCTAGAGTGGAAATACATTTTGCCTCTTAATTAAACCTTCCCAGCAAAGTACCTAGGCTTTCTTAATTAAATCTTCCAAGACTATTTAGGCATCTAACTGGGCATCTGGGGCCTTAGTCCCTTGACAAAGGCTTTTTCCCATGCATTGACTCTCAGTCCTGTTCCATGTATTTGTAATAATGGTTTGACATTATCATGAGATTTCCATGAGGTTGGTCATAGCTGCTTGTCCTTCTTCCAGGCTCCCCATTAGATGTCTGCATTTTCTGAAGGCCTTTTTCAGCCCTTGGGAAACTCAGGTGGAATAGACACAGTGCCTCTACTCCATATCAATCTGTCCCTTCCCAGCCCAAAACAATAGCCTCAAGCTTTTTTTTTTTCCCCACCAGCTCTGGACGCCATGGTTAACTCCCTTTAGCAAACTCTTTTAACTTTCCCTGCTCGTTAGCTGTGTTTAAGTAGGAGTGAACTCCCAGTCACCCTTTACTTGAATGAGGAAAATTACCTCATGCCGAGCCGTTTGTGAGTAAAATTCCCCTGCTGTTTCAACATCTCTCTTTTACAGGAATCCCAGTTAAAACTAAGAATTTCCCCTAATAATATTCACTCCAAACTTCCCCCTTCTGGCTTAGAGCTAAAGTTCATCGTGGGGCAAAATTAATAGAGTTCAAGGCCAGAGGGAAACATTACGATCTTAGCCTCACCTGTGTAAGACAATTCCCCCCAAAGATTCCTGCATCAAGCCCATAACTTCTGGTTGAACTACAGCAGATCTTTGAGCAAGACACCCACTCTTGGTTTAAAGACTCCAAAGGATGGAGAACCCATCACAGCCATAAGTAAGTTGATCTGGTGGTTGATTGCCCTCACTGTTAAAAATGTCTTATTTTTAGCCTGAAATTATCTAACTGCAGATTCCAGCCATTGGGTCTCATTATACCGTTGTCTACTAGGGACCATCTAGTCTGACCCTGTGCTTAACATACATTCAAAATTTTCACTGTGATTTCACTGTGGGAGAGGAATGGAGTAGAGAGAGACCTAGAGAATAGGGACCCAGCCTTTTAAGAGTGCTCTGGCTCCTCTGCAGCTTCTGGTGAAAGCTGCTGGTGGCTGGAGCTGGCTGCAGGGGGTGGCTGGTGTGTCCCTAAGAGTGGAGAAAATGAAAGAGAAGTTGAGGAGCGTCTGGCAGGGCAGTGTTGGGGAAAGTTTGCTAGCTTTGCTCGACCAGTCGGGTAAAGGACATCGGTCCCAGAGCTGTCACACCCATCCCTTTCTCCAGCTCCAACTTCGCTTATGTCTATTTAAAACACTAGCAAATGAAGCCTTTCCCCCCTATTTTCCATGCTGCCTTCAGTGCAGAACGCTCCTACACATGGCATTTTCAGCCAAGTGTGTCTAAGGCCTGCATCCAGAACGAGGAGGGAGCTCAGTGCTGTCGCCTGTTGGAGACACAGGAGAAGAGTATCCCAGAGCGGCTTGAGACGCACACATGGGCAGGAGCAGCCAACATGCATTCTCCAAGGCCCTGACCAACCTGATTGCCTTCTATGATGGGATAACTGGCTCTGTGGATATGTGGAAAACGGTGGATGTGATTTATCTTGACTTTAGCAAAGTTTTTGATATGGTCTCCCACAGTATTCCTGCCAGCAAGTTAAAAAAGTATTGATTGGATGAATGGACTATAAAGTGGATAGAAAGCTGGCTAGATTATCGGGCTCATCTAGTAGTGATCAACAGCTCAATGTCTAGTTGGCAGCCAGTATCAAACGCAGTGCCCCAGGGGTCGGTCCTGGGCCGGTTTTGTTCAACATCTTTATTAATGATCTGGATGATGGGATGAATTGCACCCTCAGCAAGTTAGCAGATGACATTGAGCTGGGGGGAGAGGTGGATATGCTGGAGGGTAGGGATAGGGTTCAGAGTGACCTAGACAAAAGAATCTGATGAGGTTCAACAAGGACAAGTGCAGAGTCCTGCACTTAGGATGGAAGAATCCCATGCACTGCTACAGACTGGGGACCGACTGGCTAAGCAGCAGGTCTGCAGAAAAAGGCCTGGGGATTTCAGTGGATGAGAAGCTGGATATGATTCAGCAAGAAGGCTAACGGCATATTGGGTTGTATTAGTAGGAGCATTGCCACAGATCGAGGGAAGTGATTATTCCCCTCTATTCGGCACTGGTGAGGCCACATATGGAGTATTGCGTCCAGTTTTGGTCCCCCCAGTACAGAAAGGATGTGGACAAATTGGAGAGTGTCTAGAGGAGGGCAAGAAAAATGATTAAGGGGCTGGGTCACATGGCTTATGAGGAGAGGCTGAGGGAACTGGGGTTATTCAGTCTGCAGAAGAAGGGGGATTTGATAGCAGCCTTCAACTACCTGAAGGGGGATTCCAGAGAGGAAGGAGCTCGTCTGTTCTCAGTGGTACCAGATGACAGAACAAGGAGCAATAGTTTCAAGTTGCAGTGGGGGAGGTCTAGGTTTGATATTAGGAAAAACTTATTTCACTAGGAGGGTGGTGAAGCACTGGAATGGTTTACCTAGGGAGGTTTTTAAGACTCAGCTTGACAAAGCCCTGGCTGGGATGATTTAGTTGGTGTCGGACCTGCTTTGAGAAGGGGGTTGGACTAGATGACCTCCTGTGGTCTCTTCTAACCCTGATCCTCTATGATTCTGTGATTGCGCTTGTGACGGAGCTGTCTGCCGGCACTTTTTGGAGAGCATGGATAATTGACTGAGAACAAGGAGAACTTGACTGAATGGGCCATGCCTCATTTCCATTTTAGTTACATGACAGCCTTGGGGTATTCTGGTTGAAGCACAGTTAAATGAGTTTGGGGGCCCTAAAACATGTGACCTTGTTAGGAGAGACAAGGAAAAGACATCAATGTTGAATGTGCCAGAGGCCACGCTGACAGAGACTGCTGTCAGACCCTGTTGGATAAGGGAGCCCGGGCAGCCCTATAGAGGGGAAAAGTTCCTGCTTGCAGCTGTGAATGCTTCTGTGGTGGTGAAGATCCTGTACAAATCCCCAGATACCACTGGTGTCTCTCTGAGAGCAGAGCCAGGATTGCGAGAGAGCAGCAACTTTGAGGGGGTGGAAGATGGAGAGTGGTGGCAGAGCGGAACAGAGCAGCTGTAGCAGAGTGGAGGCAGCTGGAAGGCAGCAGCAGAAGCAGCAGCAGTTTATCTAAGAGACTTTGCTGTGGGCCTTGTTGCCCAGCAATTAAGGCTCAAATCAACTCAGCTCCATCAGGTGGGAGCAGCTGAGGCAGCACTGGCCTGCCAGCATCCTTAGACTTCTCCAGCTCAGGACAGCTATGTGTGAGTGGGAACGAAAGAAGCGTCTAAATGCCCTAGCCACTTACCATTACCCAGAGGACTGAGGTTGGGACTGTGGTTAAGGAACCTTGGGGGATGGACATCCTACCCCATGGGCTTTGTTGATTTATTACTTGCTGGTTTTCCCATGTTTATTCTCTTGTCTCCCCTTGCCCTCCCCTCCGCCAAAAAATAATGTTCTCCTTGTTTTAAACCCTGGACTCATTGCTTGCTAGTGGGGAAGACTTGCCTATTGGGGCACCCAGGATGGTGTGTATTGTTTTGCAGGTTTCTGGATAGGAGATATAGCCAATGCTAGTTAAGTCTTGAAAGAAACCCCTAGAAAATCGATCCCGGCCCTTTTTACTGCTGACAGCTCCTAACAGGATGGTTACACATCAAACCAGGGGGAAAAAAACCCAACCCTCGTCTTGAAGAGAAAAAACACACAAACTCCTACTTTTTCAATGTGTTTGAAGTCTTGTGTAATGAGTTCTTCAGAGTCTATGGCACATCGTTTTAATCACTGAGTGAAATTCTCTGGCTTGTGTTTTGCAGGAGGCCAGAATAGATGATCACTGTGGTCTCCTCTGGCCTTAAACATCTATGAACAGCCTTCCTTTAACAGTCAGCCTTAAAAATGATTGGAGGATCACCACGAAAAATACCATGGCAATGGGTGCTGTCGACAAACTTAAGGTAAATGTAAAGCCCAGCCCAGCTGTGGGGATAGATCAGTCAACTTAAATCTCTCCCTGGGTAGAAAGGTCAGTTCGTTGCGGAGCAGCAGCTGGTGTTCTGGTTTTTATTTGAGATGGTGCACAAGAAATTATAAGGGATAGAATCTCTCCTGCTTCTGGGTATGAACCAGCTTCTGACTGACCGAGGTGAGGAAGAATCTTCCCCAATGGGCAGATGTAACAGGGCTGGGCCTTTAAATACAGGACCCCATTGCTGCTGTTGGGGTCTTGGCTTGGTTGGGACCAAGGCACTCTGGGGGTTGTAGTTCCCACAGGGCCTGATGGGAACTTGAGGCTGAGAATAGGGCCGGCTGGGAAAGAGAGGAAGCAAGATATAAGAATCAGCTCTTTGCAGTAGGGTGACCAGATGTCCCAATTTTATAGGGACAGTCCCGATTTTGGGGTCTTTTTCTTATATAGGCTCCTATTACCCCCCACCCCCTGTCCCGATTTTTCACACTTGCTGTCTGGTCACCCTGCTTTGCAGTGCAGAGAGAGACCTGATTTGAGCTGTCATTGGTTATTGAGGGTCTCCAGTGACTGGAGCGAGGACCTGTACCGGGATCCCAGCAGAAAGGGAGTTAAGGAAGGACCCTGGCAGGGGCTGTGCTGAAGAAACCTATATTCCTGAGTGAAGCGGGAATTTCTGAGACTCAGGGCTGGATTCTGGGGTAAGGGAGGGGCACAGGCTCCTCCATGCCTCGGTGGTGCCCCCTCAAGGTGATGGGCCAATCGGTTTCAAGGAGTTTCTTGTCTGATCGCTAATGTTTTGCCCCTCACTGCCTTGGGCCTGATTCCCATTTACATTAATTTCCTTGCATCACTCCAGCAGGGCAGAGGGGCCTTAAAATGAGAGTTAATTACTTTTACACACCGCGCACTGCCAGAGAGGTGTAACAGGTTCTTCATGTCAGTGAGATCCAGGCCCTAGGTGCAGTATAGCCAACCCCAAGTATCCCAAACTTAGGAGTCTGGGCCCAAAAAGCTTAAAGAGGCTTAAAATAGCGAGATCTAAAAAAATAATAAATGTCGTGTTCCCTTTGTTGGCCTTGTGGGTTGTGAGCCTTCAGGGGCCAGGTTTTCAAGCTCTTCTCTTCACTCACAAGCACTAGAAGCTTCCTTCTTTTTTTTTCCTTTCAATGAAATCTGAGATTCCCGTCCAATCACCTGACTCTAGGAGCTGGGGCTTAGAGAAGACCACCAAATACAGCAAGACTTGCAAACAAAACATGAAAGTTGGGAATTCTTGGGGGGAGGGATAGCTCAGTGGTTTGAGCATTGCTTTCCCCACTCCCCAAACTCAGGGCTTTGAGTTCAATTCTTGAGAGGGCCATTTAGGGATCTGAGGCAAAAATCTGTCTGGGGATTGGGCCTGCTTTAAGCAGGGGGCTGGACTAGATTACCTCCTGATGTTCTATAATTCTAACACTTTCCCATTAGCCAAATCTACTGAGGTCAAGGAAGAGACTCCCAGTGATGGATTTTGGCCCATTGTCTTCCTAACTGTAAGGTGGGATAGTGGGGATGTGCAGTCTATAGGAATTTTTGTCTAGTGATTAGGGCAGCACACTGGGAGCTGGAAAGTTGGTTCTGTTCCCAGATTTTCCGCTGACCACTGTGGCTGCAAGAACAGTGAGTCAGACTACAAGACTTAGTGATGTATAGAGATAGCACTGTGTCTAGTGGGGAGGGGTAGCTCAGTGGTTTGAGCATTGGCCTGCTAACCTAGAGGTTGCGAGTTTAAACCTTGAGGGGGGGATTCAGGGCAAGGTCAGTACTTGGTCCTGCTAGTGAAGGCAGGGGGCTGGACTTGATGACCTTTCAGGGTCCCTTCCAGCTCTATGAGATAGGCATATCTCTATATATTCTTTTGGACAGTGGGTGAATTTCACCATATGTGCACTTGAACAAGTTACTTAGGCTCTTTGCATCTCAATGCATCCAGCTGTAATGGAGTCGAGTTATACTTACTCCCTTGTTGGGGACTTGGAAATTAATTCCCATTTGCTACGCATGTTTGAGAAAGCAGCTATTTAAGTACAGAGATATTCTAGCCGGAGTGAGGCGGTTCGGAGCAGAATCCAAGCTGTTTACTAATACTTGGATTTCAAGGCCGGTCCAAAGATAACTCAAGTCTAAGTTACATTCTTGGCAGGTGGCACAGCATGACAAGGGCTGCCAAGCTCATCCAAGAAGGAATGGAGCACCAAGCACAAATCGGATTGGACGTGAACTACCTGTTCTGGAAAGAATGGCCAGGGATGGAAACAATGTGAGACCTCTCCGATGCTGTTACTGCAGGAAGCAGGAATGTGGCACTCTCCACATACGTGTGATGCTGCTAAAGTTATTCCTGTGAAATTCACATGCTTTTATTAACTGTCCCCAGCTCATCTGGGCTGAAAGCTGGGGCCAGGGCCTGCTTGCTGTTGTCAGGGAAGACTGAGGAGTGAGAGCTCGAATGTTTTGGAAGGGACAGTAAATGCTGAGCAGAGTCCATCCACAGGAGAAGAGACTACAGTGTGACTTTATTTGCAATGGAGTTTTATTTGGTGTTGTGTCTTCATACCAGCTGCATCCCAGTGTGCTTTGCCATGCAAACTCGGGCAGTTGCATGAGAAATATTAGCAGAATGGGAGAGAAATGAAGAGGAACTGGCAAAGGGGAGCAGAGATGCTTTCAGTAAGGGAGGGTGAACTTCTAAAGCAGACCAGACGTGAGCGTGAATCCGATCCTTCCATGCGGATGCCCCGGTACTATGCAGATTTGCAATTCCAATCTAGATTCTGTATATGAGACCTAACTCTACTCAGAAAATTGGACCTTGGGGCTCAGCTCTACACCAAGTCTGCATATTTCTCTATGTCTTTGAATCTGGAGTCTGCAAAACTTGAGCAAGTCACTGAAGCCAAGATTTTCAAAAACTGTCTTAAAATTAGGCTCCAAAGTCCATATTCAGTTGCCTAAATGAGTGCACTCACTTTACAGCAGGGCTGAGCACTCAGCATTGACTGCAATAGGAGGTGCTGGTTGCTCCACACTTATGAAAATCAGGCCATATATTGGATTTAGGCGCTTCATTTTAAGCACCTATTTTAGAAAATCTTGGCCTTAATCTTACCGGAGTTCCTCAAAGGAAATAATAATACTCATACACTTTAAAGCCGGAAGGGACCATCATGATCATCTAGTCTGACCTTGTGCATGTTGCAGACCACAGAACTTCACTCAGTCATGCCTGTAATAGCTCATAACCTCTAGCTGAGTCACTGACGTCTTCAAATCTTAATTTAAAGACTTCAAGTTACAAAGAATCCACCATTTACTATAGTACAAACCAGCAAGTGACCTGTGCCCTATGCTGCAGAGGAAGGCAGAATGACCCCAGGATCTCTGCCAGTCTAACCTGGGGAAAAATCCCTTCCTGACCCTCAACATGGTGATCACTTAGACCCTGAGCATGTGGGTCAGACCAACCAGGCAGACACCTGGGAAAGAATTTTCTGTAGTAACACAGAGTCATCCCCATTTGGTGTCCCATTTCTGGCCATTGGAGATGTTTGCTAGCAGTTGCAGATGGTCCATGTGCCACTATAGACAATCTCCTCATACCATCCCCTCCATAAACTTATCAAGCTCAGCCTTAAAACAGGTTAGGTTTTCTGTCCCCATTACTCCCCTTGGAAGGCTGTTCCAGAATTTCTCTCCTCTGATGGTTAGAAACCTTCATCTACTTCCAAGAATAAAATTGTTGAGGGCCAGTTTATGTCCATTTGTTCTTATGCCAACACTGGCCCTTAACTTAAATAACTCCTCTCCCTTCCTGTTGTTTATCCCTCTGACTTATTTATAAAGAGCAATCATATGTCCCCTCAGCCTTCATTGTATTATGCTAAACAAGTCAAGCTCCTTAAATCTCTTGTGAGGTAGGTTCTCCATACTGAGCCATCGTACTAAAGTGCCTTGATATGGTTGAATAAAAAATGCCAGGAATTTCAATATTGCTAATTATTGTAATGGCAGCAGTTACAACTGGTGCTCTTACACATACTCTGACAGGATACTTTTCTTAGCACAAGAACGAATGTTTAGTCTTGAAGAAATACTGTGTTGTTGGTTTTGTTGTGTGGCAATCCTTTGACAGAATCTGCGGCAAACAGCAGAAAGTTTGCTCTCTGCTTTAGTCTCTATATTTGCAGGTAATTACTGGGACAGAGTAGTTTTCTGGCAACGAGGCACTAGTGCATGGGCTGAGATTTCTGGAAGAGGGGAGTGCCTAGGTGCTGTGTTGAACCACTTCTGTTCCAGAACTGGTGAGTGTGTGTAAATAAAGAAAATTACACTTAGACTATAACCAGACTTCATATAATTCATAATCATATCTCCTCTGCTGGAAAGCCAATCTGCAAGCCCCCAGAATTCTGCAACCTGTCAGCGAAGGGGCAACATTGGTGTCAGCAGTTGGATGCTGGTGTCAGAAAAAAGGGCAATATTATTTTAGCCCATCAGGACACACATCTTTCAGGAAAGATGTGGACATATTGGAGAAAGTCCAGAGAAGAGCAACAATAAATGATTAAAAACAACGAGGAGTCCTTGTGGCACCTTAGAGACTAACAAATTTATTTAGGCATAAGCTTTTGTGGGCTAGAACCCACTTCATCAGATGCATGGAGTGGAAAATATAGGAGCAGGTATAAATACATGAAAAGATGTGAATTGCCTTAACAAGTGTGAAGTCAGTCAAATGAGACAATTCAATTGACAGCAGGATTCCAAGGGAGGAAAAATAACTCTTTAAGTGACAAGAAGGTGTGAATAACAGTAGGGGGAAATTAGTATTGGGGAAATTAGGTTTAAGTTTTGTAATGACCCAACCACTTCCAGTCTTTTTTCAGGCCTAATCTGATTGTATTCAGTTTGTAAATTAATTCCAGTTCTGCAGTTTCACGTTGGAGTCTGTTTTTGAAGTGTTTTTGTTGAAGAATTGCCACTTTTAGGTCTGTTACTGAGTGACCAGAGAGGTTGAAGTGTTTTCCTGCTGGTTTTGAATGTTCTGATTCCTGATGTCAGATTTGTCTCCATTTATTCTTTTGCTTAGAGACTGTCCGGTTTGGCCAGTGTACATGGCAGAGGGGCATTGCTGGCACTTGATTAGTGGTCTTGAAAACCTGACCTATGAGGGAAAATTGAAAAAATTGGGTTTGTTTAGTCTGGAGAAGAGAAGACTGAGAGGGGACATGATAACAATTTTCAAGTACAATAAAGATTGTTACAAGGAGAAGGAAGAAAAATTGTTCTCCTTAACCTCTGAGGATAGGGCAAGAAGCAATGGGCTTAAATTGCAGCAAGAGCAGTTTAGATTGGACATTAGGAATAACTTCCTAACTATCAGGGTGGTTAAACACTGGACTAAATTGCTTAGGGAGGTTGTGGAATCTCCATCATTGGAGATTTTTAAGAGAACCTGTCAGGGATGGTCTAGATAATACCTAGTCCTGCCATGAGTGCAGGGGACTGGACTACATGACCTCTTGAGGTCCCTTCCGGTCCTACAATTCTATGACTCTGTAACACATCTTTGGAGCTACAGTTCAAGGAACAATCCTACTGCACACAGTGTGCTAAGCCTCTGACGGCAAAGAGCTGCCAGTCTAGCTTCCCATGTCTGTGTGTTTTAGATTACAAAGCTCATCCATAGTTCAACGAATTGGGACAGCTCTGAAATCCCAGTTGTTGTCATCCAGCGCAGCTTGATGCTTCCCAGGAACAGCCTGGTAGTGGGCGTCTATTTCTGACAGAGGAGATTATTTCATAATGTAATTAGATGAGGAGTTTAGGTTTACATGAGGACTGGGGTATCTATGTCTCCATGCTGTGTAAATCTAAACTCACGCTAATTTCACGCAGTCCTGCTCTCATGGGGAGCAAGGCCTCCTCCGTCCTGTTTACATTTTCCTAATTACCTCATTTGTTCTGTGTTTATGGAGGGCTCGGGTTTCTCAGGAGGCCAGAGTGAGGCATGACAATTCTACCAGGATGAGCTTTGATTGCAGAGGTCTGTGCCGATCTGAAGAGCGGCTTGGATGGCAGAGATGGGGATATGCTAATTGTCCACAAGAATTTGAAGGGTCTAACCAGCGCAGGAGATGGATTGGTCCAAGTTGGTAGAGTTAGGAGGAAGGAGATGAAATTAAGGAAGGAAACTATAGGCTGAACTAAAATCAGGAAACATTCCCCATCAGTGAAGTCAATGAGGCTGTGGAAAACATTCCAAAGAGAAAGGGGAGAAGCCCTGTCTCTTGGGATGAGAGCTGCCCAATGGACTTAACCTTCTCTTGTGTGAGTGGCCTGTTGATGACAGAGCCTCTCGGGGATTCTCTGGCCGCTTTGCCTCACTGAGGTCCCCTCACCTTCTGTTCTCGTCTGCATGCCCGGAGCGAGGTACATTGGCTGAGCTGTAGGCTTAGTGTAGGAGATGCTAGGGATGGAGAGGAAATATGGTCCAGTGGTTAGGGTGGTAGCCTGGGGCTTGGGAGACCAGGGTTACGCATTGGGGAAATCACTTAGTCTTTCTGTGCTTCGGTTTGTGTCCGTGCTGTGGGACTAATAGCGCAGCTCTGCTGCATAGGGGTGTAGTTAGATAAATCCATTGATGATTGCAAGGTGCTCCATTTTCTACCACAGTGGGAGCCATATAAGTCTGTTTGTCAGCCAAAAACTTGAACAGAGGGTATCTCAGGAATGCAGTGAATTGCCTTGGGCACCCTAGGGCTGAAGTATCTGAGGAAAGCTTTCCTGCTGAGAACCTGTTCTACTTCACCTTCCTGGCATCATAATCAGTAACTTCAGTATTCAACTCCATGGCCTATACTGATCATAGAGGATTATTACTGATGAACCTTTCCACTGCAGTAGGACCCAAGGGCCTTAGTGTGTGGCACACAGTTCCAGGTGCTGTATAAAGAACTTACAATCTAAACACTCGCTGTGTTCTCCCTGGGATCGAATATCATTGATGGAGAGTCTGGCCTGGCAGTTACTGGAGAAAACAGGGCATTGAGACTCTTATTCTGAGCTCTGCCACTGATTCACTGGATGGCCTGTGGCAAGTCAGGACTCCTGGGTTCTATTCTTGTTATGTGGCCTTGGGCAAGTGACTGCCTCTCTGTGACTCAGTTTCTCTACTCAGAGAATGGGGGGCTTGTAATACTAACCTACTTACGTCATTAATGTGCATGTAGTGCTTTAGATCGTCACATGATAACAGTTTTCAAGTACATAAAAGATTGTTACAAGGAGGAGGAAGAAAAATTGTTGTTCTTAACCTGTGAGGATCGGACAAGAAGAAATGGGCTTAAATTGCAGCAAGGGCGGTTTAGGCTGGGCATTAGGAAAAAACTTCCGAACTGTCAGGGTGGTTAAGCACTGGAATAAATTGCCTAGGGAGGTGGTGGAATCTCCATTATTGGGGATTTTTAAGAGCAGGTTAGACCAACACCTGCCAGAGATGGTCTAGATAATATTTAGTCCTGCCATGAGTGCAGGGGACTGGACTAGATGACCTCTTGAGGTCCCTTCCAGTTCTATGATTCTATGAGGGGTGATATTTAAAAGAAAAGTACTAATATTATTTGATGGTTCTCATTTGAGCCGGTAAGAGTCAGTGGTTGGGCTTCTCTTCTGTTTGAGGGCTCGACTTTATAAAGTCCTGAGCACTCTGGCCCCCATCCAACAAAGCACTTAAGCTCATGACTAACTTTAAGCATGTGAGTGATCCACTGAAGCTGATAGGACTAGCTTACGTGCTTAAACATTTTGCTGGATCGGGGCTAAAGTCCTCAGCACCTTGTAGAATCAAGCCCCAATTGAAAGATTTAAGTTAAATCCAGCTGCTCCTTCCTCCTGCATCTTTCCTGGCAGTTCAGACCTCCTGGTCTTTCCCCATGGACACATTTGTAAAATCAATGTAAACTTTTTATCTGTGTCCCTGCTTTGAATTGGGGACCTGAAGCAGGATCTCCCACAGGCCAGGTGAATGGCTATTGGCTGTTCTGGGGTGGGTGGGTTGCTTTCTGGTACTCACCAGAAATTCCATCCTGAACCTGAGAAACGTTGGGGCAAAACTGATCCGTTTCTGCCCAAAAGCTGTAGTTTCTGCGAGTCAGCATTTTCGGAGGATGGGAGGTGGGGGGAATTTCTGACCAGCATTTTGGCCAGCAAACAAACAAACGAGCGAGCGAATGACCAAAGCCCTGCAAACCTGCCTAAGCAGGCTAGTTAGTGTTTCTGGGAACACTGAACAGCCAAGCAACGGGCCTGTAGCCCATCTCTTATGTGCAGCCCTAGAATGACAAACCAGTGCTCAGAAGACACCCTGTAATAACAAACTGATTGCACTGCTACATTGCATGAATGACCCTTATTCCTAAACCTGGGCTCGGAGAAGTAGCTAGCACCCAGCAGAAATGAATCCTAGGAAGCAGCGGTGAGAACTCCCTTGAGATCGTTTTATCCCTCCCATACCAGACCAATGCAAGATTCTTCCTCACAGCATATTCTCTGATGCTGTATCCAGGACAGATTTAAATAGCTTGAACTTCCAGCATTCCCATAGGCTTCTGCTTTTGCCAGCAGCAGATGCTTCTGAGCCGATTCTCACTTTTCCCAAGGCCTTGTCTATGTGAGAGAGTGGCACAGGTTTAGCTTAAATCTATTTTTAAACCAATTTAGTTAAACCAGTCCAAACCCTTGTGTGGATGCTCTGATTTCAGTTGAAAGGCTTGTCTAAGCACAGATTTGCATTGGTTTGACTTTAATTGGTGTAAACTCGTTCAGCTTTCGTGTGTGGACTCTTTTATATGGGTTTCAGACTGGTTTAGCTTGTGTCTGTCAGTTTAGCTATGCAAGCTGAACTGCAGTACGCCAGGCTTAAACTGGTGTATGAGTGTTCACACACAAAGTTGCACCAGTTTAATCAAATTGGTAAAAATCACCGTACAATTTGGTGTGCAAACTGGGCCTAAGAGTGGCTTATTTCAGTTTAGCTTAAAACTACACCCTGTTGACTGAAACTAAACTGTGGTAAGCCATTCTTAAGCTGCAATGAGTGTGTTCACGCAAGGGTTTGCCCCCAGTTTAATTAAATAAGTTTAAATTCATGCCTTAAATTAAACTGGTTGTTCTTTTTCATTTAGACAAGTCTTAAATTTCCTGAATTTCCGCAGAAATTCCCCCAGCTGCTATAGCCAAGCATATAAACCCTCGAGCCTTGGCCTGAAAGCACTGCTGGCTGGTACCCACCACTTCCCTTATGCCAAGAAGGTTTTCTTTTTAGTAGATGTCCCATCATTCTGCTTATACCCCCCCAACCTCATTAGAAATGCACCCCACTGCAGTCTGGGCTGATTGACTGATTGGGCAAACTGGGAGCATCATATTGTCAGAGTTACTGTTCTGGCTGGGTGAGAGGATCTTCTCGGGTGTGTGTGTCTCTCTATGTACATGCTTCCTACCTTGGGGAGGAAGCAAAATTGTTGCTGAGCAGCAGTGGCTGCCAGATGGGAGCTGCCTCTGAACCCTCTTCAATAATAAATTCATATATTAAAAGGCCAGAAAGGACCTTTGTGATCATCTAGACTTGCCACCTGCATGGCCCAGATCATAGGACTCTCCTGAATCGATTCCGATTTGCCCTAGAGCAGATCTTTTAGAAAAACATCCAGTCTTGATTTAAAAGTTGCCAGTGATAGAGAATCCACCACAACCCTGAGTAAGAAGTTGCAATGATGAATGACCATCACCATTTAAAATGTGCTCTTTATTTCCAATCTGAATTTGTCTAGCTTCAGTTCCAGGCATTGGCCTGTTTATATCTCTGTTTGCTAGCTTGAAGAGTCCATTATTAAAGTCTAGTTCTGTGTAGGTACATCCAGACTGCGGTCATGTCTCCTCTTAACCCTCTCATGGTTAAACTAAACAAATTGAACCCCTGGAGTCTATCGCTATAAAGCATGTTTTCCATGCTTTAGATGCTGTTCTGTTAAAACTAGATCATACCAAAGTCATTCAAATGCATAGGAAGGGGCACTGCGGAAAGGGATCTGCGGGTCATTGTGGGTCACAAGCTTAATATGAGTCAATAGTGTAACGCTGTTCCAAAAAAAGCGAACACCATTGTGGGATGTATTAGCAGGAGTGTTGTAAGCAATACATAAGCAGTAATTCTTCCGCTCTACTCTGCGCTGATTGGGCCTCAGCTGGAGTATTGTGTCCAGTTCTGGGCGCTGCATTTCAGGAAAGATGTAGACAAATTGGAGAAAGTCCAGAGAAGAGCAACAAAAATGATGAAAGGTCTAGAAAACATGATCTATGAGGAGCAGTTGAAAGATTTGGGATAGCTCAGTGGTTTGAGCACTGGCCTGCTAAACCCAGAGTTGTGAGTGCAATCCTTGAGGGGGCCATTTATGGGTCTGGGGCAAAAAATCTGTCTGGGGATTGGTCTGGCTTTGAGAAGGGGATTGGACTAAATGACCTCCTGAGATCCCTTCCAACCTTGATGTTCTATAAATTGGGTTTGTTTAGACTAGGGGGGGACATGATAACAGTTTTCAAGTGCATAAAAGGTTGTGACAAAGAGGAGGGAGAAAAATTGTTCTCCTTAATCTCTGAGGTAGCACAAGGAGCAATGGGCTTAAATTGCAGCAAGAGCGGTTTAGGTTGGGTCAGGGTGGCTAAACATGGACCAAATTGCCTAGGGAGGTTGTAGAATCTCCATTGTTAAGATTTTTTACGAGCAGGTTGGACAAAGACCTGTCAGGGATGGTGTAGATAATGCTTAGTCCTGCCCTGAGTGTCGGGGACTGGACTAGAGAATTGCCCATCACCTGCGGGTAGGGAGCCCTCTGCAGCAGGAGCTCTTTCTGTGCACCTTGCTGCTATGGGACAGAGCCACTTCTGAAGCCCCTCATTTCCCATGGCCCTCCTCACATCTGTGTGTTTGCAGGATTGCCCCAGGCACTCAGCCTCAGAAAGATTATCCAGCAAGGATTCACGAGAAGGGCAGAGTCCGTTCTGTGAGAGAGACATGTTCCTTGTCTGTTTGTTTTTCAGTGCATAACCTGACACCCACTGGGGGATTTTCTCCTTCTCTGTCTGAATATGGGAAACTTATATTTTGCTTCGCTTGAGCGGCTGCAGCCAGTCAGGGCTGTACCATGGGGAGCGCAAGGAAATTGCTAGTGACTCAGGAGGAGGCAGAGTGTTCTGCCTAAACAACTCAGCTCCTCACTGCAACATTTTCCATAGCCAGAGCCACACGACTCTGGAAATCCCAGTGAGAGGGGATGTGAATGGAAAGAAATGACAAATCTCCTATGAGGATCACCCTTGCCCAGTGCTAGAAACAGCAGTGGGCCAAATGCAGGAAGGGTTGGTTTGGATAACAGGTTGAAAGCTCGGCAGGGCAAGGGACTTCACTCCGCCAGTGAAATGCAGCCATCTCTGGTGTAGAGCACAGCAGCTGATTAACAACCACACTTTGGGGAAGGCAAGGAAGAAAAAAATGGAATTTAGCAAGGCTAGAGCAGATGACTGCCATTGACTAGCTCTGTAGAGTCAAGCAAGTAACTTCACCACTTTGTGCCTCAGTTTCTCATCAGCAAAATGGGAATGAGGGTACTCACCTTCCTCACAGAGGGCTGCAAGGCTAAATTTATGTTTGCAATGTGCTCTGAGATCTTAAAATGATCTTGTAAGTGCCAACTATTATAATTACTGTATCACATCTATGGTGAAAGGGCAATAGGATCGCTAATGGCCACCAGAGCTCAAGCCGTCAGTTTTAAGTCTCCTCTGGAAGACAGCACCTCTAGCAGCATAATGTGGCCTGACTCTGCCCTGGGGCATTGAATCTGTAAGAAGAGTGTCCACTATGGAATGCAGCAAAGAATCCTGTGGCACCTTATGAACTAACAGACTTATTGGAGCATGAGCTTTCATGGGTGAATACCCACTTCGTCGGATGCATGTAGTGGAAATTTCCAGAGGCAAGTATATATTTGCAAGCAAGAATCAGGCTGGAGATAAAGAGGTTAGTTCAGTCAGGGAGGATGAGGCCCTCTTCTAGCAGTTGAGGTGTGAACACCAAGGGAGGAGAAACTGCTTCTGTAGTTGGCAAGCCATTCACAGTCTTTGTTTAATCCTGAGCAGATGGTGTCAAATTTCCAGATAAACTGAAGCTCAGCAGTTTTTCTTTGAAGTCTGGTCCTGAAGTTTTTTTGCAGCAGGATGGGTACCTTTAAATCTGCTATTGTGTGTCCAGGGAGATTGAAGTGTTCTTCTACAGGTTTTTGTGTATTGCCATTCTTAATATTTGATTTGTGTCCATTTATCCTTTTATATAGGGATTGTCCAGTTTGGCCAATATACATAGCAGAGGGGCATTGCTGGCACATGATGGCATATATTACATTGGTGGACATGCGGGTAAATGAGCCAGAGATGGTGTGGCTGATCTGGTTAGGTCCTGTGATGGTGTCACTGGTATAGATATGTGGGCAGAGTTGGCATTGAGGTTTGTTGCATGGATTGGTTCCTGAGTTAGAGTTACTATGGTGCGGTGTGTAGTTACTGGTGAGAATATGCTTCAGGTTGGCAGGTTGTCTGTGGGCGAGGACTGGCCTGCCAGCTAAGTTCTGTGAAAGTGAGGGATCATTGTCCAGGATGGGTTGTAGATCCCTGATGATGCATTGGAGGGGTTTTAGCTGGGGACTATATGTGATGGCCAGTGGAGTTCTGTTGGCCACTATGGAATGGTGATTCTGAATGACTCCCCCCAGCCATGCTGATGCTGCTTAACTTATAAGAGCTACTGGGGATCATAGGACAAGACAGGGTGGTTGCAGAAAGCCTGATAATGTAGTTATAAGGACACCCTGATTTTTTAGCTGTAAGGACAGCCAGGGGTGGGGGGTTCCTTCTCATGTGTCAGTTATAGTCTTTCCTTACCCTCAGCCTCCAGGCAGACACTGGCTCTGACACCATCCATACAAATACAAAACCCTCTTGCAGTAAGTGCCATCTTTATTCCTCATCAGGATTTGAACTCAGAACCCCTAGAACTAGAAAGCACTAAGCCCTTGGCTGGTTGAGCTAAAGGAGTGGTGGTACCTTTAGGTGCTAGGCCCAGAAAACACCCTAGTCACTGAGTTATACTAGCATTCATAGAATTGGTAAGGGACCTCAGAAGGTCATGTAGGCCAACCCCCTGCATAAAGCAGGACCAATCCCCAACATTTTTTTTTTGGGGGGGGGGGGGGGGCAGGGTGGCTGGCAGATCCCTAAACATTCCCCTTAAGGATTGAACTCACCAGCCTGGCTTTAGCAGGCCAGGGCTCAAACCACTGAGCTATCCCTCCCTGCATTCAGGGATGTCCATGGAAGGTGCTAGGTAGGTGATGCAAAGCCATCCACAGGTGAACGTTGCTGAGTATGGAGAGCTGGAGGCTTGGGTGTTAATGAGCACTTAAGGCAGGAGGATTTGATTGTTCAAATATAATGCAATAGCCAGACTATAAATTCCAGCTCCTATTTGATGTCAGCACTTCACTTCCACGGCTTTACATGTATTAGAGCAGGGGTTTTCAAACTGGGGGTTGGGACCCCTCAGGAGTTCATGAGATTATTACATGGGGAGCTGCAAGATGTCAGCCTCCACCCTAAATCCTGCTTTTTCTCCAGCATTTATAATAGTGTTAGATATATTTAAAAGTGTTTTTAATTTATACGAGGGGGTGGGTCACACTCAGAGGCTTGCTGTGTGAAAGGGGTCACCACCACAAAAGTTTGAATACCACTGTATTAGAGGTAAACAGGCTTCTCAGAGCATGATTATAATTGTAAGCCAGGCTCTAGAGAGAAGAAGCCCTCTACCCCATCTACAGAGGGAGACCATGCATGAGCACACCTCATTTGCATAGGCAATACTCTCTGTGACAGGGTGACCATTTATGGCCATTTGGGTTAAAATTCACTGACGTCTTAGAGGATGGGATAATAAAATGTTATGATCCTTACTGAGTGAATAGTGGGTAAGCAGGGCAGTATCTAATATGCCCTGAGTGAAGGCTCACCCTCAGCTACACTTCACTCGCAAAGCATTGGGTAGTAAGCCAGAAAATCAGGAAAGAGGGCAGGTACTAGTCTCTTATCTGGAGATGTGGGTGTTATTTAGGGGATTTAAATACTCTTTGAACTTTTTCCCTTTTGGTTTCTTGGAGGGATTATAGAATATACTAATAGAGCTGAAGAGGCTTAATTGAAACTATTTTCCTCCTGGCAGCTCTCAGAGCTCTAATAGCTGGACTCGGTGGCAGCATTTCAGAGCCAGAATATAGATGGTGTTGTAGTGAGAGATGTGGTGAAGAGAAGAGGCTCCCCCTACCTGGTGGAATCACTGATTGCTGAGATTACTGATAGTTGGCCTACGCAGTGGGATCTCAGAACCCAGACCTGGCATCATGGCTGAAGACAGCAGGGTTCTGAGAGATGATACAGAAGAAGTAGCAGTGGTAAGGTGCCTGCTACCCAATATCCCTAGAGCTGTAATCACTAATAGCTGGGCATGGTGGCAGTAGTAACCTCTCCACATGACCACATGGCACAGGCAAAGTGAGAGAAGATATCACAGAGGTGGCTAGAGGTGGCCAAGAGGCAAGAAAAGAGATGGGCAGCAAAGCATCTCTTCACATTAGTCAGGCAGCACCTGAATGAACGCCTGGAATCTGAGACTTCACTAACCTCTGACAACAAACCGTGAGTAGGGTACGGTGGAGGAAAGCGGGGGGTGGGGGGGCAGTGGAGCATTAAAGGGATTTATTGTCACTGCAGCAGCGGGGGAAATTGAAGGGAAGGACACTGCTACGGATTATGTGGGATAGGGAGTTTACCTACTACTCACATAGTAGGTAAACTGGTGTGTTCCCCCAAATTAATGCTCCTTCTTAATAAAAGTTCTCCTTGTTTCACATGCAGACTTAGTGGTCTGCAAGTGGAGAGATATTTCCTATTAGGTGTAGCCATCTATTTTGCTATCACTGTATGCTGTCTGCTAGATAAAGTAGAGGTGTGGATTCAGGCGGGAATGCTAAAGCTGTGGGACAGTAGCTTAGCCAAACTAATGCTAAGACCTAAAGACTTGCCATAAGCAACTAACCACAAGTGACCCTGTATCATAAGATGTCACAAGTAAAGTGTGGTTATAAGCAAGGATTGCTGAACTGCTGATAGGTAACTGCAAGATGCCAGTTTTAGGTATTTTAAGTTAGGGAGCTCAGCAGGTGTCTGACCACGAGTGCCATGGCAACTAATTTACGTACGTGCTAATAAGCTTGAAGTAAAAGGACACCTCAACATGAGTAGGGTGAGGAAATAAAGATAAGGAAAAGGGCCTGAAACCCCACCGAACAAGTATTAGGCACAGTGGGCAGTAGCATAACCTGTGAGAAACGGTAGCAAACAGCCCATGCACTCCAGGGAGACTCCCTGGAACCTATCAAGCCAAGGACCACACGTGAGTCATCTTTTCTAGTACAGGGGGTGCGTATGCAGGCTCTGGATGCTTGTATTATCTCTATCTGCTTAGCTACATTGTAGTGGTTGGGATGTTGCTGATTGTTCTAATAAAACAAATTGCAAATTCTAAAGCTCTGCCCAAAGTGTGAGTGTGTCTCCCACGTATGCCGGGGTCCTTGCTCCCCAACGAACTGTAATGCTGTAGCTGATCTAGAGGCAAATGAACTCTGCCAAACCATGGAATGTTAAACTGGGAAATCTAAATAATCCTTCACCAAGAGATCGGGCCACACACAGGAGGAATTACGTTTTTCCCGGGTTTCTGCGTGAGGCCTCGAGGCCTGTTTTATCATTTTGAGAGAGACCCCTAGATACTGAACCCAGCCCTTGTTGCTGCCAACACCTGGCAGGGGGATTCCAGAGTGCTTGTCTTGAATGAGTTGGGGGACAAAAGCTCAAGCGGGGGGATCTGGAGGCTAAGGAGATGCAGCTGGGATACCAGGGGTTGAAATATTGCAGATCCAGGCAACAGGCTGCATGGTGAGTGCATTGTGGAGCCAGTTGGGCTGGGGCCCAGGGAGGCCCAGGGTGAGCAGCTGGGGAGAAAGGAGAAATGAGAAGAGAAGACAGAGTGGGCAGCGTGGGCATGGTGAAGGAGAAGTCACAGCAAGGATGTCAGGATGAGTGGATGAGGGCAGAGAAGAGCAACAGGACCTCATACTGGTGGGTGGTGATAGGAGAAGCAATGGGGCGGGCAGCCCTATTTCTGAACTAGCCAACCATGGCTCGGACCGGAAAATCTTGGAGTGTGCAGCCCTGTGGAACCTCACCACCTGGCAGATGTTTTATAGCTCAGGGCTCAGCTCCGTCCATTCCCAGTGACTGTACGTTCCTACCAGGAGTTCTTGGCGACTTGGCCCAGCATGGCCTGTACTCTCCATTGGCTGCCAAGCTCTAGCATGTGACCACATGGCTGCAAGGCGCCACCAAAAACATGTCAGCAAGCGCCGCATTTCCCTGCACTTTCCGAAAACCTGCCTGGTGCTGGAGGCTTCCCCAAAGGGTCACAAACTGCATCTTATATGTTCTCTGGCCCTCCCATCAGGTAAGGGCCCTAACCACCAGGCGATTTTGGTGCTGGGGGTCTCTCTCTCAACCAGAGCTGAGAACATTTAATTGAAACTGATACATTTCCATGAAACATTTCATTTTCAATAAAACCTGCTTTTTTGACGGAAAAAAGTTTTGTAAAAAAAAATGTGACCAGCTCTAATCTAGGCACCTTCAGAACATCTGAGGGACAACAGACAGGCCTCTTTTCCCTTGACGATGCAGGGGAACTGGTCTGAAATTGGTGGTCGAAGCTGGGCTAGCTCAGCGGATGCACAAGGGCCAGGACACTGTGATAGGATGAAATTCAATAAGGACGAATGCAAAGTACTCCACTTAAGAAGGAACAATCCATTGCACACATACAAAATGGGAAATGACTGCCTAGGAAGGAGCACTGCAGAAAGGGATTTGGGGTCATAGTGGATCACAAACTGAATCTGAGTCAACAGTGAAACGCTGTTGCAAAAAAAAACCAAACCATTCTGGGATGTATTAGCAGGAATATTTGTAACCAAGATGCAAGAAGTAATTCTTCCACTCCACTCCACACTGATTAGGCCTCAGCTGGAGTTTTGTGTCCAGTTCTGGGAGCCACATTTCAGGAAAGATGTGGACAAACTGGAGAAAGTCCAGAGAAGAGCAACAAAAATGATGAAAGCTCTAGAAAACATGACCTATGAGGGAAGATTGACAGAAACTGGGTTTGTTCAGTCTGGAAAAGAGAAGACTGAAAGGGGACATAACAGTTTTCAAGTATGTAAAAGGTAGTTACAAGGAGGAGGGAGAAAAAATGTTCTTCTTAACCTCTAAGAATAGGACAAGAAACAAAGGGCTTAAATTGCAGCAAGGGTGGTTTAGGTTGGTCATTAGGAAAACTTCCTAACTGTCAGAGTGGTTAAGCACTGGAATAAATTGCCCAGGGAGGTTGTGGAATCTCCATCATTGGAGATTTTTAAGAGCAGGTTGGACAAACACCTGTCAGGGATGGTCTAGATAATACTTAGTCCTGCTTTGAGTGCAAGGGACTGAACTAGATGACCTCCCGAGGTCCCTTCCAGTTCTACGATTCTGTGATAGCCTCCAACACCCTGCTACCATAGCCTTGATGTTCACCCTCCTTGTGAAAGGCGTGGATAAGTATCAAATGATTCTCACTCTCCCACCACTCACTAACAACTTCACGGAGAGAGTTCCACAAGACTGGCTACTCGAGATGGCCTACCAGTTTATGGAGAATCTAATTAGGCCTGAGGTCAGAATTAAATAGGTTGGCCCATACATTGTAACTGGATGACATGAAGCAAGTGAAAATGTAAGCAAGGTGATTACCAGGGAGTGGCTTGCTAAGGGTGATGTCTGAGGAGCAGTCCTTGAAGACTGAGCTGTGGAAAGCATAAGAAAACCACCAGAAAATGTACTATCAGGCAGTAGTTCCCAAACTTTCTATGTACAGAACCTGCCAGCTGCCATATGTCTGTTTTTGCAGCCCACCATTACATACAGGCACCCTCCCTCCGATACCGTAACCCTGAGCCATGCCCGGTGCAGAGGAGGAGCCCGGCGGGAGGAAGGGTTGGAGAGCGGATCCCAGCTGCAGTAGCTTCTGACCTATAGGGCTGGGCCTGGCTCTCTGCTTACAGGCATTGCATTCTGGTGCATGGGGTCACAGCGCCACTCACTCAGATTTGGCCCTGCAGCCCTTCATTCATGCCAGATGGGTGGCTGGGCCAAATCTGAGGGGTTGATGTTGTGACTTGGCACATGGGCTCACAAAGCCACTGAGGTTTGGCCAGGCCTCCCCTATGCCATGGATGGCCGAGCCAAACCTCAGGTATAACACCTGGAGTGAGTAGCCTGGCCCTGCCCCATGGGACAGGAGCTGCCGCTGAGGGGTGAAAGCAGGGCAGGTTCAGTCTCCAAAGTCCCTCCACCCCCAAGGCCTCCCCTCCCCTCCACAGCAGGCTGGGAAAAGTGTATGTGGGCCTTGCGACCCATCTAGAACCTTCCTGAAACCTACTGGTGGACAGGACCCACTGTCTGGGGAAAAACTGCTCTAGGAAATAGTCCTGCGCTGGCCAAGGTGGAGCAGATGACTTAATCATACGTCTCTTCCATCTCTAGCCCTTCTACAATCCATGGCAGGTCTTCACACACCCGGGAGTTGCCACTTGCCTTCAGGATGGATGGTATTCACAGACATTATAAGACCAGAAGGGACCATTGTGATCATCAAATTTGACCGCCTGCCTAACGCAGGTCAGAGGGTCATCTTACCTCTGACTCTGTTTTGAAGGTGAAAGGTAGGGTGACCAGATGGCAAGTGTGAAAAATCGGGACAGGGGTGGGGGGTAATAGGTGCCTGTATAAGAAAAAGCCCCCAAAAACAGGACTATCCCTATAAAATCAGGACATCTGGTCACCCTAGTGAAAGCATCTGTGAGGCTCTGGGGGCACTCAGATACAACTGTGAGGAGATAGCTGCTTAGGCAGATTAGATACAGTCCTAGCACTGGATAGCTTAAGGTGTTGTATTGATACCCTGGTCCATTCTTCTAGCCAGCAGATATTGCCACAAGGACAAGTAAATGTTTAGTAGCTTCTGAGCTGGGAAGGAACTCACAGTGTCTGTGCCATCATCCAAGGCACATCACAGGGGTGTACGACTCCCACTTCAGCATGAGAGTTGGCAAACTGCATAGAGAAGTCATGAGCCGTCCTGTTGACTTTGCACATGCAAGGAATCCTCACAGGAGCATGGGCTGTGGGATTGCGAGTCCCTAACCTTTCCAGAGGGGAAGAAACAGCTGCACCAGTAATTGGGTCACTCTCTTTGTCAGCAGAGATGGGTGTATGTTGTGCAACGTCTTTAGAAGACGAGATTAGACTCTTTGCAAAGTTTTCTGACTCCCCTCCCCACTTTAACCCTGGAGTCATTTGCTAGGCCTTTGAATGGGGTGCTCTAAGTCCGGTGTGAAGGACACTTTAAAATAATGATTTTTAAAGAGGCAGGGGGGGCTTTTACCTCTCATAAATTAATGGAGTTGTTTTAGCAAACTGCCCAAGGGACTGGATTAATGATTTACGGCCTCACTCTTATTTCACTGCAATATTAAAGTCCCTCATCTGGGCTGCTCATTTCTCCAGGCAGCCATCCTCACCAGCCTCCTCTCTCTGTGCTGTCAGTGCGTTATGGCCAATGAGGGAATCGGATGCCCGTGCAATAGCTGGATCCCCATTATAGGTAGATGCTAATGCTCTGTGCTCCTTCCAAAAGGAGAAAAATACAGTGATGGAGATCCAGGCAGCAACCATGCAGGGCAATAGAGGCAAGACTAAATCACTGCAGAGTCTGGCATCCCAGTTTGTTAATGTACACTCAGTAAATCATGCCTCATTTACGGTTGCAAGTGCAGAGCATAAGCAAGTTCAGGAAACATGACCAGATCTGCCCCACCCAGAACAAACTTAGCCATGTGAAAAAAAGAGAGCACAACCTCAACATAATGGGAAACATAAGTCGCTGTTCCGGATCAGCACTCCCCGTGGGTCCTATTACCAGCAAACCTGACTTTCTGTGTCACAGCACTGGGGCCTGGATCTTCAGGAAGCTTGCTAGGCCTGCTGAGCCCCGGGGAAGACTGGAGATGGAGCTTTTGCAGATAAAGGAGGGCGCACACACGTGCGCACACACTCACCCACAGACACACACCCCAACACAAACAACCTCCAAGCACATGTACTTCCCTTCTGGGTTCCCACCCAGGTTGAGTCAGCCGATGTTCCATACCTTTCTCCCTTTCCTCTGCGAACTGACCCTGACCGCAGCTTCCCCTGCCAACCATCTGGAGTTGTGTGGTGGCTGGTTCATCCTCCCGACACAACCGCACGCACTCACACGTGAGCACACACACCCTGGGAGCGTGAGTCACCGCCTCTCCCAGTGCCCCGCCGCAAAGCCTGCTGTAGACACTTCCTCAAAGGCTGGAGCCTCTGAGATGTTCTCTCACACGAAGAATGCGAATAAAGAGAGCTCTGCTGGAGGCTGGCTTTCCCTAGTGTCTCATCACAGCAGATACCTCGCCCCAGCTTGCATTCCCAACAGGGGGAAGGAAGCGGCAGGAGCCATGGGGCCACTTCAGGACTGGGAAAGGGAGCAGGAGAGACTAGCAACTGCAACCCAGAGCAGAGACCTTTGGATATTTGGAACTCTCAGGTCCCCTGTAACTGACTGTTTATGCTCTCAGCCTTAGGTCCATGGCAAGGAAGGGAGGGTGACTGGGGAGTGAGAAGACCAGGGGGAGCAAGCAGAGGTGCTTTGACATTGGTTAGCAATAGAGAACTTGCAGAGAGGGGCCACGTGTAGAAGTTGGTACCTGGGGATAGTTTCTACTAATAAAAAAAAACAAGGAACTAACTTACAGTGGAGCTGGAGGCAACTGGGCGAAGTTTACTTAATAATAATAATTAAAAAAAAACAGGATCAGCCTGGCATGTGCCTATCATCACCCTGGTCACTTTGGACTAGGCTGTAAGTTTGCAATCTGGCAGCTCAGAGCTGCGTTGCTCCCAGAGTGAGCAGACTGGAGTGAGAGCCATTCAGGGCAGGGACTGCCCATATGTTTGAAAAGGGACTAGTACAGTTGCTATCTATCTATCTACATCAGGGTGGGCAAACTATGGCCCGTGGGCAGCATCCGTCCTACCAGTCATTTCAATCCAGCCATCGAGCTCCTGCTGGGGAGCGGAGTCTGGGGCTTGCCCCGCTCTGGTGCTCCAGCCAGAGAACGGGGTTGGGGGCTGCTCAACATGGCTCCCGGAAGCATGGCATGTCCCCACTCTGGGTCCTATGTGTAGGGGCAGCCAAGGGGCTCCACACACTGCCGTGGCCCCAAGCACCACCCCCGCAGCTCCCATTGGCTGAGAACCATGGCCAGTGGGAGCTGCAGGGATAGTGCCTGCGGATGGGGCAGTACGCAGAACCACCTGGCCGTGCCACCATGTAGAAGCCAGAGGCAGGACATACCGCTGCTTCAGGGAGCTGCTTGAGGTAAATGCCACCCAGAGCCTGCACCCCTGAGCCACCCCTTTCACCCCAACCCCCTGCTCCAGTCCTGATCCCTCTCCTGCCCTCCGAACCCCTCAGTCCCAGCCCAGAGCCCCCTCCTACACTCCAAACCCCTCATCTCCAGCCCCACCCCAGAGCCTACACCCTCAGCCGGAGCCCTCACTGCCCCAGCCTGAAGCCCCCTCCTGCACTCTGAACTCCTCATTTCTGGACCAACACTGCAGCCCGCACCCCCAGCCAGAGCCCTCTCCCCCTCCCACACCTCAATCCCAATTTCATGAGCATTCATGGCCCGCCATATCATTTCTGTATCCAGATGTGGCCCTCGGGCCAAAAGGTTTGCCCACCACTGATCTACATACACCCCCTCTGTCTCTCTCTCTCTCCCCATACACCCCCTGTATCTATCTATCCTTAACCTAAATAGAAAATAACAATGCTTCATTACCCAAGAGCCTACTTTTATATAAATATTTATACTTTGCCCATCACTTATCATCTGAGCATGTCCCAAGCGTAATTATTTCATAGGCTGGTTTGTCTGCGTTCGTGTAAGGAAGAAAAAGTACGTGCGTAAGGAACTTATTTGGAGCAAATTAAAAAATGTTTTTTGCTTTAATAATAGGAAGCTCCAGTACTGCAGAGCCTCACAACCAAGAACCATCCTATCAGCCAGCACTAGTTGGTGCCTTGGTTCCTGGTCTCACAGGGTATGTTTATATTGCAATGTAAGCCCCGATTACTAGAACTCAAGTTAGCAGGCAGTGTGTTTGTGAAGCTAGACCTTGAGCATCTACCCTCATTTGTAACCCTAGGTTAGGAGTTGTTGAACCTTGGGTCCTCACCTGGGCTCCAGCATCTATACTGAATTGTGCGGGCCTGAGTCCAACCACTCATATCCCGGACTTCCTAGCACCTTCCCCAAATGTGGCCACTGTAGCCCTTTGTTTGTGGTGCAGTGTGGGAAAACTTGACTGTCCACCACACTTGGCAGTCCAGAGGATAAAGAAGGTCCGCCCAAGGGATTGTGGCCTACTTTTGATGGACACCGATAGCACAAGTGCAGTGGCGCTGCATCCACACTGCAAAGCAAAAGAGCTTAAACCCTGGGTCCCGACTTGATTCAATCTCAGACCCTTCACCCCTATGGGGTCCTGAGACCCTGCATCTGAGCCCTGAGTTAGTGCAATTTGTGTCCTGTGGCACCTTATAGACTAACAGACGTTTTGGAGCATGAGCTTTCCTGGGTGAATACCCACTTCGTCAGATGCATGCATGCATGTATTCACCCAGGAAAGCTCATGCTCCAAAACGTCTGTTAGTCTATAAGGTGCCACAGGACTCTTTGCTGCTTTTACAGATCCAGACTAACACGGCTACCCCTCTGATACTTGCAATTTGTGTGTAGACAGACGCAGGGTTAGGCTTGAACCTGAGTTCAAACCCCGGGCTTATATTGCAGTGTAGACATGCCCACAAATGCTGAGGGGACATGCAGGATAAATTACTCTCTCCCCCTTACTGTTGATTCTGCCGAGTTATAACCGAAGCCATTTGGCAAGGAGCTAAAAGGGAAGCCTGTGCTGTATCTGGCCTATGGACACACGGAGTAATTCAATCTCCAGTTCAGTCCCTCTGGTAGCTTTCACAAGCCTGAAACTTCAGGAAGAAAACAGAGCAGTTCTTTAACTCTGTTGTGCAAGATCATGGGATGGCCGTGAAGAAAGGAGGCAGTTTTCATTTGGGAAACAAAGAAGAAGATTTAAGAACATAAGAACGGCCGTACCAGGTCAGACCAAAGGTCCATCCAGCCCAGTATCTGTCTACTGACAGTGGCCAATGCCAGGTGCCCCAGAGGGAGTGAACCTAACAGGCAATGATCAGGTGATCTCTCTCCTGCCATCCATCTCCATCCTCTGATTTGCATTGCCAGATGAAGGGATGTGATTATTCCCCTCTATTCGGCACTGGTGAGGCTGCACCTGGAGTACTGGGTCCAGTTTTGGTCTCCCCACTACAGAAGGGATGTGGGCAAATTGGAGAGAGTCCAGCAGAGGGCAACAAAAATTATTAGGGGACTGGGGCTCATGATTTACAAGGAGAGGCTGAGGGAACTGGGGTTATTTAGTCTGCAGAAGAGAAGAGTGAGGGGGGATTTGATAGCAGCCTTCAACCAGGGCCAGCTCCAAGGTTTTTGCTGCCCGAGACGGACCAAGGAACTCACCGCTGAAGTGCTGCTGAAGAGCCCAATGTGCTGCCCCTTTCCCTTGGCCACCCCCAAGCACCTGCTTGCTGTGCTGGTTCCTGGGGCCGGCCCTGTCTTCAACTACCTGAAGGGGGGTTCCAAAGAGTGTGGAGCTTAGCTGTTCTCAGTGGTGGCAGATGACAGAACAAGGAGAATGGTCTCAAGTTGCAGTTGGGGAGGTCTAGGTTGGATATTAGGAAACACTATTTTATTAATTAGTGGATAGCTCAGTGGTTTGAGCATTGGCCTGCTAAACCCAGGGTTGTGAGCTCAATCCTTGAGGGGCCACCCAGGGATCTGGGGCAAAAAATCAGTACTTGGTCCTGCTAGTGAAAGCAGGGAGCTGGACTCAATGACCTTTCAGAGTCATTTCCAGTTCTGTGATAGGTATAGCTATATTATATTATTAGGAGGATGGTGACGCACTGGAATGGGTTGCCTAGGGAGGTGGTAGAATCTCCATCCTTTGAGGTTTTTAAGGCCCGGCTTGACAAAGCCCTGGCTGGGATGATTTTTAGTTGGGGATTGGTCCTGCTTTGAGCAGGGGATTGGACTTGATGACCTCCTGAGGTCTCTTCCAACCCTAATCTTCTATGAATCTATGACTGTGCAACATGGCAGATTTTTCACTACTTTTTTTTCTCTTTGCTATTGTGGCAACACCAGACATTTCTGTCAGTTTCATTGTGGACACGAATTTGACCCTGTAGGCTGGACCTTAGGAAAGTGCTTAAGTCATGTAGGAGTACAGTTAATGAGACTTGTGCTCCAAGGTGGGGGCTGGTCGGGAAACAAGAATTCCATTTTGTGAAAATGACACTTCCAAAATGTTCCACAAAAGAACACCAGACAGTAAGACCTGTCCACCCAGAATAGTTGGTAGCCTAGTGGATGAGAGCTAGGTTCAAATCCAGGATCTGCCTGATTTTCTCTCACTGGCCCACTGAATTGTCATTCAGAGTAGAACAGCTGCCACAGGAGAGGTTGTGCAGAAGGAGCTGATTCCATAGCATAGTGTTTAGGGTACGCAGTGAGGAGGGTGACCCACGGTCAAGTCCCCTCTCTGAATCAGGCAGACTTTCATCTCCATGGCTGTCGTTATGGTTTTAAATTCACATGAAAAAAATAAATAGGTGAGGAAACAACCCTGCAAAGTCCATGCAAGAAGCCAATAATGTCTAAGCTCTGATATTTCCATTTTCCCGGGCAATGACGAGGGCTGGGTGAAACTCTGCCTGTACTATCCTCCCCTTCAAGTCCATTCAGCGTTTGGGGTACCTTTAAAGGCTTCATCAGTTGGAGGCTTTCTATCAAACTTGGATGTCTTTCTCACTTCTAGCCTTAAAATCCATGAATCTATGAAACTATGAATCAGAACTGATCTGATTTGCCCAAATATCAAGACGATATGTACCCAGCTGCTTTTGTGCTGAGGCATGGAAAAGTTTGACATGGTTGTTAATGATCAATTTTCCATTATTATTGCATTTAATTAGTCAGCTTTGGGTTTCAAGTATTAATTAAGTGTTAATTACTGATACATACACAATATTACCACTGCACATTCTGGCTTCATCTGGCATTGAAATCAGAAATGCTGAAGCACAAGAGCAGTTGCTTGTCAGAGTTTTCCAGCCATAGGTTAAGCCATAGGTCAACCTCTAACTATTGAGGGTTAAGACAAACTTTTCTTGGGAACAGGTTATCCCATAACTGTAGGGTTTCTTGTTCCTTCCTCTGAAGCAACTGGCTCTGGCTACTGTTGGTGACACAATGCTGGACCATTGGTCCGATCCACTGTGGCAATTCCTGTGTTTCTTACAATGTACAGAGAAGTAGCAGGAGCTATTCCTCAGGTTCATTCCACGATTACCATTCATGAGCAATGAGTGGCATTTCCGGGGATTACTTAGCCGGAGAAACAACAGCCCGTGTACTGGGCGTCTCCATGTCAACGGCTTTCAATTCTAGCTGTAATGGTCACGTGGTGGTTTGTAATGTTTGGCTTGGCCTCCCTTAACCAGCCCAAATCCCACTTCCCTCATCAAGACATGCCATGGAGTCAGAAAAAGAAGAACTGGAAAAGACCTATTAGATCATCTTGTCTACCCACCCTTGGCCAGGGCAGAACTGTTCCCTAACACAAATTCTCTGGGGTTTTGTCCCGTAAGATTTTACATGACTCACATAATGGGGCTTCCACCACTGGCTTGGAGATTGTTCCACTCTTAGGACAGCTTTCCTGCTATCTAGGCTAAATTTTCCATACTCATTTCACCAAGTGACTTATTTCTATTCAAAATTATTCATCATCTCTTTTGCTCTACGTAAACCTTCCAGTATGTCAGCATGTCCCACCTTTTACTGCCTTTCTCTTTGGGGTCCAGATTTTTAATGTCAGGCCATGACTTTTCTGTTTGAATCAGGAAAGGCAGAACTGTTTTGAGCTGCTCCTGTAACACGTGGATATGCATGGGTTCACTGGCCTCTCTTTGAAAAACCATCGTGCGTCAAAAACAGCTCATGGACCTAACCCACCCTAAGGGCTGGTATTACAGGCCTATTAGGATCACAGTAACTGTGTTTGCTTTCAGCATCTCCAGATGGGTTTCACCACAAAAACATCAGCACAACGATGCTTCCACTGTCCCCAGTACATTCCACCCACCACTAGTAAACAGCTAGTTTCCTGTGAGCGCATTCTATTAAGCAGAACAAAAAGCACAGCCACAATGGGCTATGTTATGATGTAACAAATCAGGAGCGGGAGATGCACAAATCTGGCAGATTGGTTAGTCCGGGGAAACTTTAACAGTCATGCCTTGCATCGTGTGCCAGAGACAACGCCTCTCTGTGGATTTGGGGCAGGGGGCCTATTTGGATTCAATATATAAGTGCATCTGCTGGGAGGTTCCAAGTAAACAAAGCTAGATTCAAAGCACCTTTGATTCCAAAACTGGGGCAAAATATGGAACAGGATGGAAAAACTTCCTCGTCACACATCACTGCCTGATACTAACACATGATCCCAGCTCAGGGCTCTAGAGGAATGTGGAACTAGGTCCCAGCCATCAAGGTGGGTGAAATTGGTTGGTTTAGTCCAGGTCCTAATGGGGAAAAAAAGACTATGATGCTAATTGTCTCCTGCATAGGCATTCCCACCAGAGATGCCATGGACTGAATGGGCCTTAGAGAATGAACCAGCCTCTCCTCTCCTCTAGAGGTTGTCCTTCTAAATCATGGTCGAGGCACATTGGACCATGAAGGGAAAGCTTCTGTCTTGGGGCCTTTTGTCTCATCCCCTGCATGGCACAGGCCCTTACATTTCATGCCGTTACCCCTGCATTGTGCCCTATATCTTGTGTTTGGCTAAAGTATGGAGGATCCAGAAGGACATCCAGTCCTTCTTTGAAGACATCCAAAGATGGAGAATCTACCACTTTCTTTGGTAGTTTGTTCCAATGGTAAATCACCCTCACTGTTAAAAAATTCCCATTGGAATTTACCTGACCTCAACTTCCAGCCATTGGTTCTTGTTATGGCTTTTGCCATGAGATTAAAGAGCCCTTTAATACCCAGCATTTTCTCCCCATGAAGATACCTAGACACTAATCAAGTCACCTAGCCTCTGTTTGCCCAAATCTGGGAATGAGCAACAGGGAATGGATCACTTGATGATGACCTGTCTTGTTCATTCCCTCTGAAGAACCTGGCATTGGTCACTGTCAGTGGACAGGATACTGGGCTAGATGGACCTTTGGTCTGACCCAGTCTGGCCCTTCTTATGTTCTATGTTCACCTCTCAATCTTGTTTTTGATATGCTAAACCACTCGAGTCCTTTGAAGTCTCTCACTGCAAGGCATTTTCTCTAGCCCTCAAATCATTTTTATGGCTCTTTTCTGCACCCTTCCACTTTTTCGACATCCTTTTGAAAATGTGGACACCAGAACTGGGTGAAGTATTCTACACAACACCATTTAAAGTGTGGTTCTGTTCTCAAACAACCGCCATGTAAAATGGCACCATTACTACCATTTACTATCAAAATAAATCAAAGTCATTAGTGGTGTTTACTCCTGTTAGACTGGCAGAGATTACAGAAGCTGAGAGCGAGAGAGAGCTTCTTTTGTCTCCGATGTGATCAATGCTGCAAGCTGTTATTCCTGTGCAAATCTATGGGAATGCACAAGCATCACTAAAAGCCAAATTTGCCCTGCATAAATGTCATTGCTGGTGATGACACATGAGAAGGGATTGACGCAGTTTGACTCCTGCTTCCCAGTGGGAGTTTGCAAGAGTGGCAGTTAGAAAAGAAGCATCTCATCACTTGCAAACTGAGCATGAACAGGTACAACAGCTCAAGTTCATATTTAAAGTTTGGGAAATTATTTCCCCCTTTAGAGTCCGGTCACTATTGAACAATTTTCTCCAGCCTGCTGTCCGATCCCCTTCTCTCTGAAGTCATAAGTGGGTCCCTGCCTTTTGGTGCCTGGCCTAATCCCCAAGAAATTTTGGCTAACAACACAAATTGCACATCAGCCCCGGCGTTCCCATTGGCAGAGCACTGCAAGCGTTGTGTGTGCTCATGACATGGACACCAGCCTGCCAAGCTGTTTGTATAGTTAAAACAAACCAAATACTGCACCTATCTTCCAAAGACATCACCAAGTTAAAAACAGATGGAGAATTCTGGCGACTGAGGGATTTTTTTCCCCACTAGTGATTCAGAAGGCCAGTAACAGAATTCTGATCCTGGCATCAGCCCAGCATATCCTGTTGAGTCATGGCTGATGTCTACACTCTAGTCTTAACATGTGGACAGGCTTGTTGGAACTTGTCATGTATCCCCAGCTACCAAAATATCCCCCTCCTTGACCTGTCCTATTTATTACACCACATAACTCAAGAGTGTGTGTGGCTGCAAACAAACAAACAAAAATGCATATGGAAATGAGCTGCAGAAATTCCTAAGACTGGAAATTCTAAGGACAAGGGAGGTCAAGGACTAAGTTTCTTTCTCATTCCCCTCTTCCCATCCCCACTTTTTTACTAGCTGCTCAAGGCAGAGAGAGATACAGATATGCTGTCTTTGAAGGTTTCAGCTACCCAACTAAATTGTTAAAGTAGTGTCTGGCATAGGCCATTTGAACAGCTGTAGGGAATATCATCAACAGCCTTCTAATGGGTCTGTTTTCTGCCACTGGGTGATACTCTATGTCCACAGACAAGATAGGGGATCAGTGAAAGCTAGAGAAATTGATAAGTATCTAAAACATAAACCAATGACACAAAGTGAGCATCTAAGTGGCAGATCCATCCATCCATACGAAGATGAGAGACAGAAGAGCATGTCTAGAGGAAGATGGATTGGATTAGATTATTTCGGTTAGATTAGATTGTTTAGGCCCTCAGACATCCCAGATTTGTTCAGATTGGGAGGGTTGGTTTGGCCCATATTGTGAAGATTATATTATTATAAAGATAAAGGCTGTTTGCAAAGTTCAAGTTCAGATCTTGAAGAGCCCTAATATTTCAGGCAGGCCCTGCTGCTTTGGGGATTTGGTTCAGGTCTGTCTCTGATAGGAACAAGGAAGACACAGGAGGTTACTGTAGAGATACTTGTAGATACAGCGCTGTCTGGACAGGTGCATGAATGCTTTTCAGTGGTATCTCAAGTGGCAGCTAGCACACCCGAAAGCGGTGTTTTCCTTTATAATGCAAAATCCCAATAACACTTAGGTCTTTAAAAACATCCAAGATGAAATCCTGGTCCCATGAAAGTCACCAGGAGATTTGCCTTTGATTTCAGTGGCATTTGGATTTCACCGTAAGTGTTCTATCCTCCATGTGGGATAAGGATTTTCATCCTTGCTCTACAGATGGGGGAAACTGAATGGAGACACCATAAGCAACGTGCCTAAGGCCAAAGTGGGGAGAATGAGAGCTCAGAATTCCCTGGTTCTGTGCCCTGTACTGGGCCTCTATGTCACTCCTCTTCTTAACCCATTGGCCTCACTGGAACACATGCAGCATTCATGCTACGTGCTCTGGTTAACACCTTGGTAAACCTGGAAGATGGAGCTCCTTCTCCTGTACCTCCATCCTACACCAGCCTGCTAGCCCCGCAGTCTGTACCCTCCCTGGTGCAATTGCAATCTGTAGAACAAATAATGAAACTACTCAGTGGAGCTAGGTAGACTACAACAGTGTTTCTCAACCTTTTTGATACCAGGGACTGGCTTGCTGCCTTCCTAAACTGTATCAGGGAGATCTCAGGGACCAGCCCTGGTCCAGGGACCGGTCGTTGAGAAACACTGGGCTAGGAGACCTACTGAAGGTCCAATGAATTTGTCATGGTTTGTTTCAAGTGTGCGGAGCGTATTATACATCATTGTTACATTTATGCCTCTCTTCTCCTGAGTGTGGCAGAAAATATACAGCAGAAAGTATGTCAGAAGGGAAATCCTTTCCATTTCCTGATCTAATGTCATTAGTATGACACCTTCTCCTTCAAGACAGATGGATCTCTGGGACCACACAGTGCCCTATAGTTCAACTGCCAGCTAACACAGCACCAAGAACAGACACGCAAAACTTGTCATACCGCCATCCATGTAGGAATTGGGGGATTTTGGTTGCACCTGCTCTGTGACTGAAAAAAAGACTCTTTATCTGATAGTTCAGAACCTTTCTCAAGCACCACTTTTAAAGCCAGGTAGCCTAGACTGTATATGGATTGATAGGTTACAGAGTTGCAGGCGATTGACACAGAGAGATCAGAAGAGACTCTGTGCATCTGATGAAGTGAGCTGTAGCCCACGAAAGCTTATGCTCAAATAAATTTGTTAGTCGCTAAGGTGTCACAAGAACTCCTGTTCTTTTTGTGGATACAGACTAACATGGCTGCTACTCTGAAACCTAGCTTTATATGATGTTTTTCGGCAGGGCTTTGAAGCAGAGCCTGGAGCTGGAGCATGGAGCAGCTCTGGAGCAGTGGAACAGCAGGAATTTGCCTGGAGCTGGAGCAGAGCCGAAGCACAGCTCCAAAGCCCTGTCTTTCAGGCTTCATGAACATCAAAACTTTTTATGAGTGATAGACCTGGTTACAAATTTTCCTTGAAACTATTTTTTTCTAATGAAAATTTGCCTTTAAAAAAAAAAAGCATATGGAAAATTTTAGTTTCATTCAAAATTTTCTAGATTTTTTTTAATGAAAAAAGTTTTATTTTTAACCAGAAGTGTCTCCCTCCTGTGCCCCCCGCCAATATTGGGCTTGGGGTAGAACGCATGGGGTGTTCTTTTTGGTTTCCAGGTTTTTTTTTAATGTTCTGTTTTTCCAAAATCAAAAATAGTTTGGTTTTCATTCATTCTTTGAAAAGCCAGAACATTTTCATGAACATTTTCAGAGAAAAAGAAACATTTCTGTTTCTTTCAGAAATTTCCCTGAAATCTATTTGGTATTGTCTGACCTGCTCTACTAAGCAATAAATTCATTGCTGAGAGTTCAGTAACCTCAAGCCCAAAGCAGCCATTAGCTGCTCAGTAATAGCTCATACACAGCCTTTAACTACTGTCCTAGGAAGAGCAAGAATATGGCTGAGATAGCAGAGTTACAACAAACAGTAGGAATAATGGGAGGGGGAGTTGCCTTCCTCTGCAGCATGGAGCACAGGTCCCCTGCTGGTTTGACTAGAGTAAATGATGGATTCTATGTAACCTGAAGTCTTTAAACCATGATTTGAGAACGTCAGTAACTCAGCCAGAGGCTTGGGCCTGTTGCCAGAGTGGCTGGGTGAGGTTCTGTGGTCTGCGGTGTGCAGAAGGTCAGACTAGATGATCATGATGGTCCCTTCTGGCCTTAAGGTCTGAGTCTGTGAGTTTAAAGTGGCTTGAGAGCCTCAAATTAAAGATGACATAAAGTGCAAATGATTGTTATTATGATGTGTTGTGTTAGGCATGGAAAATTAGGGGTGAGGAGGTTATCTCCAGGTCACAAGGCCCTGAGCCGTTGATGTAACCTCCCATGGTTGCTAAGAAGGTGGGAAGTCTCAGAGCAAAACTGAATTCACCTCTGGATTGATGGAGGACAGTGCATAAGGGAGGCAGCTAGCTGAGCAGCACACAAACAGGGGGGACTGATGTAGGATGAGCTCACGGGTTCACTCGTGTGGCAGGAATGGTATCCTCTCAGGACTTGGCTGTTCTCTGCACAGCATGTATTTCATTCAGCTCCAGGCACTGAGCCAGCTCTGACTTTGAAAGCTTCCAGTGTGGCTAATGGCAACAGCAAGGTGCCCTTTATGGCAATCTCGCAAGTGTAGACTCAACAAGACCTCAACCTTAGGACCTGGCAAGGAGGGGCCCATGAATCCTTCTAAATGTAATATGGAAACCAGGTGCCAAAGTCAAAGTTTATTCTGCTCCACTGGTTATATCCCCCTGGTCCCTCCATGTCTTTGCTGGAGCCCTGAGAGCCATCTCAGTTCTGTCCACATTTCAGCCTCTATCTTCAAGACTTTGAATTCTGGCCAAGGAGGTGTGGGTGGGACTTCCATTAGACTTTCCCCCATTAATACCACTCCTCAATTATTGAGCAATTCAAAACACTCTCATCTGCCTCCCAGAGCTGTCAAAGCACTCCCAGGTCCTGCTAACCTGGAGAGCCAGATGTCAGGGCTGTGAAGCAGGTTGGGACAGTGGTTTGAGCAGGTAACTGTGAATGAAAACTCCTGGGACTGTTCTTGCCTTTTATTATTCATTTATTTGTATTGCAGTAGCGCCTAAGGGGTCTCGGTATTAGACCAGGGCCCCACTGTGCTGGGTGCTGTACAAAGAAGTAAAAGATAATTCCTTTCCCCAAGGACCTTCTGGTGTGTGACCCTGGGCAAATCACAGCACCTCTGTGCCTCAGTTTCCCTGACTATAAAATGGAAATGAAGTTACCTGCCTGATGAGAGGGGCCTTAAGTTTTCACTAGAGCTGCCTGAAAACTGTAATTTGCAGCCCCCCGGGAAATTCTGACACTTCAAAATTTGTTTCTATGCCTCATCAGGATACAAATATGGACATTTTCAAAGGAATGGGAAGTTCAGAAAAAATTTGGTTCAGAAATGTTTGAATAGAAAAAAAGTGTTTCAATATTCCCTAACCAGGCAATTTGGTTTTGGTTTGCTGAACTGAATAGAAACATTTCTTTTCAAGCAGCAAAGAGTCCTGTGGCACCTTATAGACTAACAGACGTTTTGGAGCATAAGCTTTCGTGGGTGAATACCCACTTCGTTGGATGCATCCGACGAAGTGGGTATTCATTCACGAAAGCTCATGCTCCAAAATGTCTGTTAGTCTATATATAAGGTGCCAGAGGACTCTTTGCTGCTTTTACAGATCCAGACTAACACGGCTACCCCTCTGATACTTGACACCATGCATTTCTTTTCAGTTTCCTTTGGAATTAAGCTGTGGCCCACAGAGCTGCTGCAGTGTCTCATAGGAGTGTCATTCAGGTGCCTCCTGCCTTCATTTTCCTGTATAAATTGGACATTTTAGTCAGACTACATTTCCCATAATGCATGTAAGTCCCATGATGCACTGCATCAGCTCAACTGGGGGAAGACTCCTATAAGAGGTGGCTTGCCCTGGAAGGTAAATAGGCAGACCAAGAAACAAACAAAAAAGAACCTTAACTTAATGCAATATTTTTAAAATCCTGAGATTTTTAAACCATTTTTGCAGTTTTGGGGGGTTGGCAACACGTTTGCTGTTTTTTTGTGGTCCTCTGAATATAAACCAAACCTAGGTCATGCTGATCAAAGCATCCGTAGTCAATATTACAAAGAAGATGAGTAATTGGAGGGAATCCTGGGAAAGTGCCCAGGAAAGGTGAATAAGTTGGAGGAAATGACTTATAAGGATAAAATTAAAAGAATGAAAGCCCTACTACTTGGCTAAATGACTAAGGGAGACCAGATGCCTCTCTGCAAGCAGTGGGTGGGCCTAGCAAGTAGGGAGAGGGATTGTTATGGGTTATATAATGGAACAACCTGCAGTCAGGCCACCTCAGACTGTACGCTCAGCAGATGTCATGAGGGGCATGTATTTACAGGGCATATACTGTTCTTTGCCGCCTGAGAGGCACAGCTCAGGGGAAAATGCCCCTGATGTAAATTAAAGCAACCCCAGGGATTCTCTAATTTATAGCAGCCTCCCTGTGGCTCTGTAACCCAGAATCCCCATAGCACCAAGAGCTACAGGGACATCTTCCTTCCCTCAAACTCACTGCCAACATGCCCCTTATCCCAGGGCCTGCCATGCAGGGGCAGTATAGGTTCACTCACCTTGGCCCTATGCTGCATCTGTGTGGGGGGGATTCTCCCCCAGCCAGTTTCAGCTGCTTGATGCTGCTGGAATGGCACATAGGGGCTGGGGTGTGGGCCAGAGCTGGCCTGTCCGTTGGGAAATCTTGGGAGGGGAAATACCCCGCCTGCCACAGGAAGTGGGTTCATTATGATTGCCCTTGTCCTTCAGAATCAGTACTTCATTCTTCATTTTCCCCCAGAAGTCTCAGTAGGATAATGGTCTCTTTCGCTTCCTGCCCTGGATGCCGGCATTGGTTTGCCATGTGCACTCACAGAACAGCTGCTCCCCTTCTGTAGTGGGTAAAAGCAAAGCTGGTATAAATAAACCCATGTTCTAAAGTGATTTACCTTGCTGGATAAAAGTGCATGACAGTCCTGGAAGCCCTAAAATTCCTCTGGTGCTACCAGAAGGAAGGGTCTTTTGTACAGGAACTCCATGTTATTCAAAACTCCCTTAACAAGTCAGGTAGGAAGTCAACGCTCCAGCACTATATATAAATGTAAGATCATTATCTAGGAAGAATGGGCTGGAATTAAGCAAAGGAAGTTTTCAGCAGGATTATCAGGAAATGTGTCTCAATGGTGAGACAATCGTTCAGGGTCAAATAGTCTCTCAGGGGAAGGAGTCTTGGTAACCCAGTCACTTGAATCACTTAATGCTGGGTTAAACAAAGAACGCAGGAAAGTACACTAGGCAACAGTCCCACACTGGCGTTGTGGGCAAGAACTAGAAATAGGTGTTGTCTGCAGTGGTTACCTTCGATAACCAGCATTTGCTAATAGATTCATAGACTCTAGGACTGGAAGGGACCTCGAGAGGTCATCGAGTCCAGTCCCCTGCCCTCATGGCAGGACCAAATACTGTCTAGACCATCCCTAATAGACATTCATCTAACCTACTCTTAAATATCTCCAGAGATGGAGATTCCACAACTTCCCTAGGCAATCTATTCCAGTGTTTAACTACCCTGACAGTTAGGAACTTTTTCCTAATATCCAACCTAAATCTCCCTTGCTGCAGTTTAAACCCATTGCTTCTTATTCTATCATTGGAGGCTAAGGTGAACAAGTTTTCTCCCTCCCCCTGATGACACCCTTTTAGATCTCTGAAAACTGCTATCATGTCCCCTCTCAGTCTTCTCTTTTCCAAACTAAACAAACCCAATTGTTACAGCCTTCCTTCATAGGTCATGTTCTCAAGACCTTTAATCATTCTTGTTGCTCTTCTCTGGACCCTTTCCAATTTCTCCACGTCTTTCTTGAAATGCGGTGCCCAGAACTGGACACAATATTCCAGTTGAGGCCTAACCAGCGCAGAGTAAAGCGGAAGAATGACTTCTTGTGTCTTGGTTACAACACACCTGTTAATGCATCCCAGAATCACGTTTGCTTTTTTTGCAACAGTATCACACTGTTGACTCATATTAAGCTTATGGTCCACTATGACCCCTAGATCTCTTTCTGCCATACTCTTTCCTAGACAGTCTCTTCCCATTCTGTATGTGTGAAACTGATTGTTCCTTCCGAAGTGGAGCACTTTGCATTTGTCTTTATTGAACTTCATCCTGTTTACCTCAGACCATTTCTCCAATTTGTCCAGATCATTTTGAATTTTGACCCTGTCCTCCAAAGCAGTTGCAATCCCTCCCAGTTTGGTATCTTCTGCAAACTTAATAAGCGTACTTTCTATGCCAACATCTAAATTGTTGATGAAGATATTGAACAGAGTCGGTCCCAAAACAGACCCCTTCGGAACCCCACTTGTTATGCGTTTCCAGCAGGATTGGGAGCCATTAATAATTACTCTCTGAGTACGGTTATCCAGCCAGTTATGCACCCACCTTATAGTAGCCCCATCTAAATTGTACTTTCCTAGTTTATCTATAAGAATATCATGCGAGACTGTATCAAATGCCTTACTAAAGTCTAGGTATACCACATCCACCGCTTCTCCCTTATCCACAAGGCTCATTATCCTATCAAAGAATGCTATCAGATTAGTTTGACACGATTTGTTCTTTACAAATCCATGCTGGCTATTCCCTATCACCTTACCACCTTCCAAGTGTTTGCAGATGATTTCTTTAATTACTTGCTCCATTATCTTCCCTGGCACAGAAGTTAAACTAACTGGTCTGTAGTTTCCTGGGTTGTTTTTATTTCCCTTTTTATAGATGGGCACTATATTTGCCCTTTTCCAGTCTTCTGGAATCTCCCCCGTCTCCCATGATTTCCCAAAGATAATAGCTAGAGGCTCAGATACCTCCTCTATTGACTCCTTGAGTATTCTAGGATGCATTTCATCAGGCCCTAGTGACTTGCAGGCATCTAACTTTTCTAAGTGATTTTTTACTTGCTCTTTTTTATTTTATCTTCTAAACCTACCCTCTTCCCGTAAGCATTCACTATATTAGACATTCCTTCAGACTTCTCAGTGAAGACCAAAACAAAGAAGTCATTAAGCATCTCTGCCATTTCCAAGTCTCCTGTTACTGTTTCCCCCTCCTCACTGAGCAGTGGGCCTACCCTGTCCTTGGTCTTCCTCTTGCTTCTAATGTTTTGATAAAAAGTCTTCTTGTTACCCTTTATTCCCATAGCTAGTTTGAGCTCATTTTGTGCCTTTGCCTTTCTAATCTTGCCTCTGCATTCCTGTGTTGTTTGCCTATATTCATCTTTTGTAATCTGACCTAGTTTCCATTTTTTATATGATGCCTTTTTATTTTGTAGGTCACGCAAGATCTCATGGTTAAGCCAAGGTGGTCTTTTGCCACATTTTCTATCTTTCCTAACCATCGGAATAGCTTGCTTTTGGGACCTTAATAGCATCCCTTTGAAAAACTGCCAACTCTCCTCAGTTGTTTTTCCCCTCAGTCTTGATTCCCATGGGACCTTACCTATCAGTTCTTTGAGCTTACCAAAATCCGCCTTCCTGAAATCCATTGTCTCTATTTTGCTGTACTTCCTTTTACCCTTCCTTAGAATTGCAAACTCTATAATTTCATGATCACTTTCACCCAAGCTTCCTTCTACTTTCAAATTCTCAACAAGTTCCTCCCTATTTGTTAGAAACAAGTCTAGAACAGCTTCCTCCCAGTAGCTTTTTCAACTTTCTGAAATAAAAAGTTGTCTGCAATGCAGTCCTGGAACTTATTGGATAGTCTGTGCCCCGCGGTGTTATTTTCCCAACATATATCTGGATAGTTGAAGTCCCCTATCCCCACCAAATCTTGGGCTTTGGATGATTTTGTTAGTTGTTTGAAAAAAGCCTCATCCACCTCTTCCACCTGATTAGGTGGCCTGTAGTAGATTCCCAGCACATCACCTGTGTTTTTTACCCCTTTTAGCCTAACCCAGAGACTCTCAACACTTTCATCTCCTATGTCCATCTCCACCTCAGTCCAAGTGTGTACATTTTTAAAATATAAGGCAACACCTCCTCCCTTTTTCCCCTGTCTATCCTTCCTGAGCAAACTATACCCATCCACACCAACATTCCAGTCGCGGTATTATCCCACCAAGTTTCAGTAATGCCAACAATGTCATAGTTGTATTTATTTATTAGCATTTCCAGTTCTTCCTGCTTATTACCCATACTTCTTGCATTTGTATATAGGCATCTAAGATACTGGTTTGATCTTGCCTCCCAGCTTTGCCCTGAGCCTCCTTTCTCTCTGCCATTATAGCCCATGCTCCCTCCTGTTTCCGACCCATCTCCCAGGTCTTGTTCCCCACTTACCTGTGAGCTTTGCTCACCTGTCCCCGTCGAACCTAGTTTAAAGCCCTCCTTACTAGGTTATCCAGTCTGTGCGCAAATAAGGCCTTTCCCCTCCTCGAAAGGTGAACGCCATCTGTGCCTAGCAGTCCTTCCTCGAATAGCATCCCATGGTCGAGGAAGCCAAAGCCCTCCTGGCAACACCATCTTCGCAGCCAGGCATTCACCTCCACGATGCATCCGTCTCTGGCGGGGCCCCTACCTTTGACAGGAAGAATTGAAGAGAATACCACCTGCGCTCCAAACTCCTTAACCCGTACTCCCAGAGCCCTGTAGTCACTCTTGATCTGCTCAGTGTCACACCTCGCAGTATCATTTGTGCCCACATGGATGAGTAGCATGGGGTAGTAGTCAGAAGGCCGGATAATCCTCGACAATGCCTCTGTAACATCTCGGATACGGGCCCCTGGCAGGCAGCATACCTCCTGGGATGAACGGTCAGGGCGACAGATGGGTGTCTCCGTCCCCCTCAGCAGAGAGTCTCCAACCACCACTACCCTACGTTTCTTATTATCAGTGGTGGCAGCAGACCTCCCAGCCTTAGGGGTACGAGGCTTCCCCTCCTTAACTGTTGGGGGTGATTCCTTCTCTCCTGTATCAAGAACAACATAACGGTTATCTATTACCACAGCAGGAGGGTTCACAACAGGGGTGGAGCACTGCCTGCTGCCAGAAGTAACCAGCTGCCAGTGTCCACCCTGAGCCATCTCCTCCTCCACTGGTGTGTCAGTAGTCCTGTGAACTGGGACAGCTATGTCAGCTGTCTCCACATGGATACCGTCCAGGAATTGCTCATGGATACGGATGTTCCTCAGCCTAGCCACCTCCTCCTGTAGCTCTCCCACCTGCTGCCTGAGATATTCCACCAGTAGGCACCTTTCACATTGGATGCCACCCCCAGCCTGGATATCAGTGGAAATTGCAAGTTACAGTCTTTGCAAACTCACACCAGAATCTGGGTAAAAGCATCCATGCTTTGGTGCTCTGTCTGGCTACAGGCGCAGGTGGAAGAGACAGAAGCAATGCTGCCACAGGTGTTACGGGTCCTCCGAACCATCGTAAGCCTCCCTCTGTCAAACTCTCTCAAATTCCCATCTGCAGCTCCCTGTCCGCTCTGCTCTGCTTTAAACAGAAAGGTTTTGGATGTGGCTTGGTTTATAGGATCAGGAGACCAATGGGTCACAGTTGAGACCGACAAGGGACCCCCACTCCCTTCCTACTCCCCTTCCAAACACCCTTGCGAAACTCCCTGTTAGCAGCTCCTGGTCGCTAAGCTCCCTGGTCGCTTGTGCGCAGCTTTATAAAGCCCTGGCCTGAGTGAATGCCCCGCCCACTGGTTACGGCTCAGCCAATTACCAGAGGCTTCTAGCTTTCAAACCATCCTTGGTAACTCAGCCTCCAACTGCCAGCTACAGCACACGGTCCTTCAAACAAGCAAACCACCACAACAACCAAACAGACTGACAAACACAAGCTCAGCACACAGCAAGTAACCCCCAAACACAAACTTACCCCACAGATGCTGTATTTGCTCCTCCTTCACCTAGAGAACTCCCTTGCGAAACTCCCTGTTAGCAGCTCCTGTTCGCTAATCTGATGATCCATCACCATGGCTTGACAGCAGGGACTGAATCTGAGAACTTCAGCACTAAAAACATGGGCCTCTGTCACCTGAACAAAAAGAGTACCTCCATTACCTGTCTAGTTTCTGGTGGGTGTAATACTTTGGTCTCATTGCAGTTAATGGGTTGGTGTGCAGGTGCTGGGTGGTATTGCGGGCCTGTGATAGACAGGAGGTCAGAGTAGATAATGTAGTGGTCCCTTCTGGCCACTCTATGACTCTGTGACTACCTAGTAGCAGTAGTAGGCTCTTATTCCCTCACGTGGGCCTACCACCATGATGGGAGGGACATGTAAAACATGCTGAACCAGTGGGTTGTATCAATTAGAGTTGAGTGGAAAAAGGTAATTCCATTTCATGGAGAACTTAGATATTTTGACATTTGGTTTCCCTTATGGGGTGTACATACATCCCATCTTGGCTCTGAATGGGTTAATGTGGGCCGGATAGGCCAATTAACCCATCTAGCGGCACCTGGAGAGTGAGCCAGGCCTAATTAAGGATGAAGCCCATCTGGGGAAGGAACTGGCTGATGACCATAAAAACAGGAAGGCTGAAGCAGAAGGGGGCTATAGGGAGAAACTCTGCAGTCACTCTCTGTGATTAGAGAGTGAAGAGACCAGGAAAGTCAAGGAGGAAGCCCATGGGGAGAGTTGGCTTTGGGATCTTCTCCTGAGCAGAGTCGTCTGGCAGAAGGCCAGGAGAGACATGGAGAAGCCACTGGGGGTGGAGCAGGCTCCAGTGCTGGGGAGCCCTGATAAAAGGGCATGGTTGGTGTTTCCAGGAAGACAGCCCCGGAACTCAATAAGGGAAACATAAGAGGTAAGAAAGGTGAAGAGCAAGGAGGGCAGAAACTGGGCTAAATTGGTACTTTTGGTTTGTGATTTACAAGGGGAGTTCTGTGGCTCTGGCCCTTAGAGAAGGATGAACCGGGAGAAGCCTGCTAGCGGGCTATGGTAAGAAGTAGTCCAGGGAGGCAACAGCAAAGGATCCGATGGAGTAGACCTTGGCTGCTAGTTATAGGGTCCCTGGATTGGAGCCCAGTCCAAGAATAACTGAGATCCTTGAATGAACGGGTGTATGGACCACGGGGCCCAGAGTTAAGAACAGCAGACCGAGGGATTGGATATCTGGTTTTGTTCTACTTTCTGTTACCCCAGAAGGGGTGGGTCTAAATGTGAGCTGGCCAGGAGAAGAGCCAGACTACGGTGGGACCAGAGCGACTGTCAGCAGCAGATGCTCCAAGGAGATCCCACTATGATGTGCCAAGCAGTGAGGGGGTGCTCCAGTGATGAGTCCATCCTTCTGTGGATTTCCTCTGATTCAGAACATCTTCTAATATTCTCTACAAAATACAGTGGAGCCAGGGCAACTCAGCGGGCAGACTACCTTGGAGCCACATACCCTGAAAGTCCATTCTCCCATTAGCCCATCAGGCATGTGAACTAGCAGGAAATCAGGCAGGTTTCTGTAGGAACTTCAGCATAATCAAACCGTCTCTGTGAAACGTTTGGATTTCGCTGACTTGGCAAATACTGATGAAAAATGTTTCATCATAATTTTTCCGACCAGCCCTAGTACCAACTCTTAATCTCACTATAGTATGTTAGAAACTACAGTTTTGGCCTTCCTTCAGAAAACCGTCATAACTATGTTGTGTGTTGACTATTTATTGGCAACCACTATCTAATGTCTATAATAATACCTTCTTCCCAACTACTGAATTCCTGCGTGGTCCATGAACTACAAAAGGAGAGAGAGAAACAATGCTGGCTGTTACCTCAATTAAGGGGCAAGCCCTTAAGGGGTTTACAGTCCATACATAAAATAGTCTTGATCATTCAGTTCCATTTGGATGTTGGAAACCTGTAGTGGGGAGCGGCCACAAATGAGCTCTTAATGAGTATGAGCTAATAAAGATGATCTGCTTCTCTGTAATAAATCAGTAGAGGTGATAGAACGTTGATGGACCTGTCCATCCCTTTAGAACCAGGAATTGTCACATATTGATTATGACTATTTGATATTAGAGTCTCTGGCAGCTGGGTGAACAGGAAGAAAAATCCTTTTGTGAAAGTCCTAAATAGAATCTTCCTTCACCCATGTTCATCCTCCCTTATTAATTTGTTTTTATAAATGTTAATGCTTAGATTTCAAGGCCAGAAGGGACCACTATGACCATCTAGCCTGACCTCCTATATAACACAGGCCAGGGAACTGTCCCAAAATAATCCCTAGAGCAGATCTTGCAGAGAACGTTAATATTCAAAATACCTCTGCCAGTGAGGTAAGTATTATTAACCTCGTTCATTATGGGTAACATTTTCTAAAATACCTTGACATAGAAGCCAGAATCCCATTGGCTTCCAGTGAAATATAAACACTTCAAGACTGGAGAACAGCCCCATTTTTATGGATTTATCCTCACCAACCTCCTGGGAGATAGGGCAATAGTGTCGTTTTGAGGCACAGAGACATTCTGCCATAGCTTTCCCCCACCTTCCACAGGGAATTCAGAGCACAGCCAGGAACTGGATTTATGTCTATTTGATCCCTCTTTAGTATCTTAGCCACAAACCCTCCCCTTTCCTCCAGAAAGATAATTCCCACTCCTGCACTGGCCAGGAATCAAACCCAGCCCTCCTGTATGGACGGTACAAATCCTATCACTGAGCCAGCTGGACTGCTCTGTAGGCCACTTTTGCTAAAGTCTTCCTGGCTTTGTGAGCCAGTGCAGCTCATTTCTCCTCTCCTTGCAGTCCTTTTACTTGCCCGTTTGGTGTTCCCTACTCCTTGCCGGTTAATGCGCTGGTGGCACCCAGAATTCAGTGAGTGAACAACACTTGTTTCTCATTGTGGTTTTTACTGGCACTGCACATGCTGTTAAGTGGTCATTCCCTTGCTTGTCACTCCCACAGCAGATGAACATATGCCTACCATCCCCACAGCTGTTAAGCATTCACTTAATTGTAGCATCAAAGGAACCGTTTAGCCAGAATCCCACGGGACACTTGCTTAATTGGCAATAGGCCATTTACTCAGATCACCTCCATGCCCAGTGTAGTGCTCATGTACCCTTCCTTCTACCAAATTCCAACATCAAACACATTGCAGTGCCAGGCGGGGCAGCAGGCTTATTCATTGGCAGAGATTTCGTCTTTCCGGGAACCGTTGGAAGCAAGTCATGTTGCTTCCTTGAGACTCTCTGTGACCTTGCTTTTCTCCTCTGAGCCATGGGAAGGCACGTGGTGTGTTACTCAGCCATTCCAGCAGCCGGGTTTCTGGAAAACTCTAAGGGTAATTCAGGAAGCTTGGTGCAGAATGTGAGAAACTGACCCTTTTTGCATGGTCTCCAGCTGGGGCCCATAAATCCCTCCGAGAGGGAGGAATTTCATAGAATCATAGAATATTAGGGTTGGAAGAGACCTCAGGAGGTATCTAGCCCAATCCCCTGCTCAAAGCAGGACCAACACCCGCTAAATCATCACAGCCAGGGCTTTGTCAAGCCTGACCTTAAAAACCTCTAAGGATGGAGATTCCACCACCTCCCTAGGTAACCCATTCCAGTGCTTCACCACCCTCCTAGTGAAATAGTGTTTCCTAACCTCCAACCTAGACCTCCTCCACTGCAACTTGAGACCATTGCTCCTTGTTCTGTCATCTGCCACCACTGAGAACAGCCGAGCTTCATCCTCTTAGGAACCCTCCTTCAGGTAGTTGAAGGCTGCTATCAAATCTCCCCTCACTCTTCTCTTCTGATAACTAAATAAGCCCAGTTCCCTCAGCGTCTCTTTGTAAGTCATGCGCTCCAGCCCCCGGATCATTTTCATCGCCATCCACTGGACTCTCTCCAATTTATCCACATCCTTTCTGTAGTGGGGGACCCAAAAGTGGACACAGTACTCCAGATGTGGCCTCACTTTTGCTAAAGATATCACATCCACTGCTTTCTGCATATCCACAGAACCAGTTATCTCATCATAGAAGGCATTCAGGTTTGTCAGGCATAACTTGCCCTTGGTGAATCCATGTTGACTGTTCCTCATCACCTTCCTCTTCTCCAAGTGCTTCCAAATGATTTCCTTGAGGACCTGCTCCATGATTTTTCCAGGGACTGAGGTGAGGCTGACTGGTCTGTAGTTCCCCAGGTTCTCCTTCTCCCCTTTTTTAAAGATGGGCACTACAGTAGCCTTTTTCCAATCATCTGAGACCTCCCCCAGTTGCCACAAGTTTTCAAAGATAATGGCCAATGGCTCTGCAATCACATCAGCCAATTCCCTCAGCACCCTCGGATGCATTAGATCTGGCCCCATGGACTTGTGCATGTCCAGCTTTTCTAAATAGTCCTTAACCTCTTCTTTCACCACGGAGGGCTGCTCATCTCCTCCCCATACTGTATGACCCAGTGCAGCAGTCTAGGAGCTGACCTTGTCTGTGAAGACCAAGGCAAAAAAAAGCATTGAGTACGTCAGCTTTTTTCACATCATCTGTCACTGGGTTGCCTCCCCCATTTAGTAAGGGGCCCACACTTTCTCTGACCTTCTTTTTGTTCTAATTTACCTGTAGAAACACTTCTTGTTACCCTTCGCATCCCTATCTAGCTGCAACTCCAGTTGTGTTTTGTACTTCCTGATTACACCTCTGCATGCTCGAGCAACATTTTTATACTCCTCCCTAGTCATCTGTCCAAGTTTCCACTTCTTGTAAGCTTCCTTTTTGTGCTTAAGCTCATCGAAGATTTCACTGTTAAGCCAAGCTGGTCACCTGCCATATTTGCTATTCCTTCTGCACTTCAGGATGGTATGTTCCTGATCCCATCAATAAAGATTCTTTAAAATACAGACAGCTTTGCTGGACTCCTTTCCTCTTCATATTAGCCTCCCAGGGGATCCTGCCCGTCAGTTCCCTAAGGAAGTCAAAGTCTGCTTTTCTGAAGTCCAAGGTCTGTATTCTGCTGCTCTCCTTTTTTCCTTTTGTCAGGATCCTGAACTCAGCAATCTCATGGTCACTGCTGCCCAGGTTGCCACCCACTTCTACTTCCCCTACCAATTCTTCCCTGTTTGTAAGTAGCAGGTCAAGAGGAGAATGGCACCAGATTGGTTCCAGGAAGTTGTTCCCAACACTCTCCAAAAACTTCCTGGATTATCTGTGCGCTGCTGTATTGCTCACCTAACAGATGTCAGGGTGATTGAAGTCCCCCATTAGAACCAGGGCCTGTGTTCTGGAAACTTCACTTAGTTGTCTGAAGAAAGCCTTGTCTACCTCATCCTCCTGGTCCCGTGGTCTATAGCACATGCCCACCACAACATCACCCTTGTCGCTCTCGCTTCTAAACTTAACCCAAAGACTCTCAACAGACATTTCTCCAGTTCCATACTGGAGCTCTGAGCAATCACACTGCTCTCTTACATACAGTGCAATTCCTCCACCCTTTCTCCCCTGCCTGTCCTCCCTGAACAGTTTATACCCATCCACGACGGTGCTCCAGTCATGTGAGTTACCCCACCAAGTCTCTCTGTTATTCCAATCACATCATGGTTCCTTGACTGTGCCAGGGCTTCCAATTCTTCCTGCTTGTTCCCAAGCTTCTTGCATTCGTGTACATGCACCTAAGATAACTAGCCCGTTGCCCTACTTTCTCAGTATGAATCAGGAGTCCCCCCCGCGCCATTGCACCATCTTCCTTGTGTTTCCTCCTGGTATCCCTCTTTCCCGCGTAGGTCACCGTCCCCTGGCAAACCTAGTTTAAAGCCCTCCTCTCTAGGTTAGCAAGCCTGCCTGTGAAGATACTCTTCCCTCTCTTCGTTAGATAGATCCCATCTCTTCCTAGCAATCCTTCTTCCTGGAACAACATCCCATGGTCGAAGAATCCAAAGTCCTTCCTCCAACACCACCTGCATAACCACGCATTTACCTCTACAATTCGAGGGTCCCTACCTGCAGCACTTTAACATCGGCTATGTACGGGCTGGTACCGGTGGCCTCTTCTTACCAGTACGCCGTACCAGCCCACTTTCACCTCTGAGGAGAGGGCAGCGGTTGGCCAAGAAGCCTAGTTCTTTTCCCACGCAAAAGCCTGCTCTTGCTGATCGCCCCTTGGGCGCAGCGCTGGCCAGAACTGTCAGCATAAAGCTGACCAAAGACCAGTCTTGAGAGGTGCTGAGCCCCATCAAGATTCTTTGCATTCAGCGGGAGCTAAGGATGTCCATGCGTCATGCATGCAACATGGCGATAAGCATGAGGTCAGCAGGCCCAGATCCTCAATGATTGAAATCAATGGGAGGTAGGCCCCTAAATATGAGTGAGGATCTGAGCCCAGGCGCCTGAGCCAACCCCTGTAGAATCCGCTGCTGGTGCCGAGAAGAGCAACAAAAATGATGAAAGGTCTAGAAAACATGACCTACGAGGGAAGATTGAAAAAATTGGGTTTGTTTAGTCTGGAGAAGAGAAGACTGAGAGGGGACATGATAACAGTTTTCAAGTACATAAAAGGTTGTTACAAGGAGAAGAGAGAAAAATTGTTCTTCTTAGCTCTGAGGACAGGGCAAGAACCAATGGCCTTAAATTGCAGCAAGGGCAGTTTAGGTTGGACATTAGGAAAAAATTCCTAACAGTCAGGGTAGTTAAACACTAAGGTTGCCAACTTTCTACTCACACAAAACTAAACACCTTTGCCCCGCCCCTTCTCCAAGGCCCCGCCCCTTCTCCAAGGCCCCTCCCACACTCACTCCATCCCCCACCACTCACTCTCCCCATCCTCACCCACTCGCTTATTTTCACCGGGCTGGCCCAGGAGGCTGGGTGCAGGAGGGAGTGAGGGCTCCGGCTGGAGGTGTGGGCTGTGGAGTGGGAAACTGTTTCTCTATCACAGGCCATTGACCCACAGAAAAAGAATCAGTCGTGAGCCACTCACCTGCCGGGGGAGGGCACAGGGGCTCAGGGCTTCCCCCTGCAGCAGGAGGAGCTGACGCAGCAGCTCCATCCCTGTGGAGGGGCGCCACGACCCAGAGCTTCCCTGCCACAATGGGGCGAGCCTTCACTCGTGGCTCCCACCCCATAGGGGGAGGGGTGTCATGGGCTGGATAACATTAATCACAGTGCCGGATCTGACCTGGGCTCTAGGTTCCCCACTCCTGGCCTACGCATAGGAGCCGGGTAGGGGACATGCTGGCTGCTTCCTGAGAGCCGCACAGAGCAGAGGCTAGCAGGGAGCCTGCCTTAGCCCTGTTCTGTGACACCGCCAACCGGGACGGTCAACGGCCTGGTCAGCAGTGCTGACCAGAGCTGGTAGGATCCCTTTTCAACCAGGTGTTCCAGTCAAAAACCGGAAACCTGGTCACCCTATTAAGTACTGGAATAAATTGCCTAGGGAGGTTGTGAAATCTCCATCACTGGAGATGTTTAAGAGCAGGTTAGACAAACACCTGTCAGGGATGGTCTAGATAATACCTAGTCCTGCCCTGAGTGCAGGGGATGGGATGCATTCATGATGATTGATTACCTGGTCTGTTCATTTGATGATTACTTGTTCTGTTCACTTCATCTGGGGCACCTGGCATTGGCCACTGTCAGAAGACCGGATACTGGGCTAGATGGATCTTTGGTCTGACCCAGTAGTGCTGTTCTTATGACTGGAAGACCTCTCAAGGTCCCTTCCAGTCCTATGATTCTATCGTGGAAACCATATCGATAGATAGAACTAAGCTTATAATTGCCAAGCTTAGATGGGTATAAAAGAGCAAACTGCAAAAAAAAAGAGGTGGTTCAGGGTAGGGTCTGACAAGGTGCTATGGGATGAAATTAAGGAAAGGAAACTTTAGGCTGAATATCAAGAAATGTTCCCTGGTATTGAGAAATCTGAGCTGTGGAACAGTTCTCCCCCGGGGAAGCAGTGTGAAGTCATGGCTTGAGTCACGTTGGTGCTGAATTGGACGGAGTGCTAGATAATAGAATACAAAGGAAATAATCCTGTGTTGCTTCTCAGGGGATGGAAGAGATGAGCTCAGAGGTGTTATTTCCACCTCTAATCTCTCAGCTGTCACTCAGAGCGGGGCTGGTGTGGGGGATAGATGGAAATGTTGAGATCAGGCCCTCTGTATCCTTAGCTGTCCCTAGGAATAGAGAGAGAAACACTAAGACCTAGGCATGCTTCACACGCCAGAGCCTGAGTGGTGTCCCGAGTGGCTCATTGCGGGGAGGGAGTTCAAAGCCTGCATCTGAGCACACCAAGCTAGAGTCTTTAGTGACCTCAGCAGAGGGTCTCCGAACCTGCAGGGCTCCCTGCTGGTCTGATGCCTTTTGAACTAGAGCCGCTCCCTCAGAACATACCTGGTAAATCTACATGCCTCCCACGAAGTGCGTATTCACCCACGAAAGCTCATGCTCCAAAATGTCTGTTAGTCTGTAAGGTGCCACAGGACTCTTTGCTGCTGGTAAATCCTGCAGTCTTCAGCACCATGCTTCAGACTGGGGACAGCCTGTGCCCTTCCCTAGCACACGTTGCTCGTTCACTGTGCACAATGGGGACAATCCAAGGGGACTTCACTTCTCAGAATACAATGATACTTCACGCCCCTGTAGGACCTTTCCTTTCCAGTGAACCCCTCAGCCCCCCATGGCACCGTCCAGTCACAGATCTCAGTGTACAGCACAGGCATTATTTATTTAAGCCTCACGATGCTCCTGCAGTGTACCTGTGGCCAGTTAGGCCTTCGTAGTTGTGACCCTGCTGCACGGCCTGGTCACTTGGCAATTCATGGCAGCAGTAGGGTTAGGACCCAAATCTCCATGCTCCAAAACCCCAGACCCTACCTGGGCTATCTGTCTGTTGGTAGTTAGCAAGATTAGACCTATGACACACAGCTAGATGGTTTGTCTTAATTCTTGTCTTAATTTTATAGCCTGGGAAGCACAGGGAGGGGAAGTGACCTGCCCCTGGCCAAAAACTGAGTCAGTGGCAAAGCCAAGCGCTCCGCCCCATGCAATAGGAGCCCAGAACTTGCTCTTTCACCACAAGCACAGGGCTCTGAATCAGATTTGGAAACAGCAGTTTGCTTCCACTTCTTGAGAATTTAGCATTTGGTTTATATCAGAGCACACACTCTGTATGAGAGTGACACAGTGTGCCAAACAGCTAGGCCCTTGTTTAATGCGTGCTGGGCTGTTTCCCTATCTCGCTGCCTGGATGGGTCTGATGTCTATGAGTTCCACCTGTGAATTGATAGCAGAGCTAGCTTTAGGGACTCAGGACTGAAGGCTCCCCCATCCCCCTGATCCCTGTTGAAAGGAGGGCAGTTTGTGAGACAGTGCCAGACCTGAAGGAGGAAAAGTTCTGAAACCAAGTGCATTATCTGGATCACAGCAGCACCAGGGTGAGAACAGGGCCTTATTGAGCTAGTCCAGGGGTTGGCAACCTCTGGCATGCAGCTCGCCAGGGCTTTGTCAAGCCTGACCTTAAAAACCTCTAAGACTAGCTCAGGGGTCGTCAACCTCTGGCACGCAGCTCACCAGGGTAAGCATCCTGGCAGGCCAGGCCAGTTTGTTTACCTGCCACGTCAGCAGGTTCATCTGACCGTGGCTCCCACAGGCCGTGGTTCACCGTCCCAGGCCAATGAGGGCGGAGGGAAGCCACAGACAGCACATCCCTCAGCCTGCGCCACTTCCTGTGGCCCCCGTTGGCCTGGGACGGCGAACCGCGGCCAGTGGGACCCGCAGTTGGATGAACCTGCCAACGCGACAGATAAACAAACTGGCCCAGCCCTCCCAGATGCTTACCCTGTCAAGCTGCGTGCCAGAGGTTGCCGACCTCTGAGCTAGTCTTAGAGGTTTTTAAGGCCCGGCTTGACAAAGCCCTGGCTGAGATGATTTAGTTGGTGTCGGACCTGCTTTGAGCAGGGGGTTGGACTAGATGACCTACTGAGGTCCGTTCCAACCCTGATTTCCATGATTCTAGTCGTTTACAGGCACATAGCGAGAGGCAGCAGCCTGTGCCACCGAGCCCCCCACAGAAAGAGACCAAGGATGGGAAGGGGAACACAGGCACAGAGACTGACCCAGTCACAGCCAGGATGAAAACCCCAGTCCTCCAAGTCCCTGTCTACTAGACCACATCGCCTCTCCCACCAGTGCCAGTGCTTCCTGGCCATCCGTGCAGAGCTAGCAGGGTAACAGTCGATACAATTGATGAGTGACTCCAGGGCCCGCTCTGATGAATCAGCGCTAGTAAAACCCTGCATGAAGATGTAACGTCGTCGCTGCTGAGTCCTATTAGCACGTGAATCTTCCCTCCAGCCAGGATATAAGAGGGTTTTAGGCACAGAGGGAACTAGGATCTTGGACAGAGAGGGCCTGAAAGGGAAATCCCTAGGCACAATCAAGCAGGGGGATAGGATGACCAGATGTCCTGATTTTATATGGATAGTCGTAATCTTTGGGGCTTTATCTTATACAGGCACCTATTACCCCCCTACCCGCTGTCCTGATTTTTCACACTTGCTATCTGGTCACCCTAGTGGGGATAATTAGGGTAAGGTTTATAGCTAAGAATTTGAACTTGGGACACTGCAAAAGGGCCTGATTTTTAGAGGGTGAGTGATCAGAACTTTCTGAAAATTGGGTCTCCACATCCCTGTTTAAAACCTTGGTCTGTATCTGGTTGCTGTTGCGATTGCGTTGCCAACACAGCCAGTCCCAGGAAGGGAGTACACTTGGAATGTACACAGTGTATGTGTGTTCTCTTCAGAGCAGGGTGTGTATGTTCCTTGCTTACAATAACACTTTCCGCTTGACACCATCCATTCAACTGTGCTCTTATGCTTAATGCAGTGATGACCCTCGGGACATTTGTCATAACAGATTGGCTGGTAGGAACAGAGAGCTGCATAATCAGTGTCAAGAGGCTGAGGATGGCTGATAGAAAGCAGTACGCAGAGCGGGAGGAAGGATGGCCTTGTAGCTAAGTTGTTGGACTTGGAGTTCAGTTCTTGGTCTGCCACAGATTCTGTATGATCTTGGGCACATCACTTAATCTCTCTGTGCCTCGATTCTCTGTGATGCTCCTTTCTCCCCACCTTTCTCTAGTCTGATTGTAAACCCTTTGGGGTGGGGGCTGTTTGTTATTCTGTAATTACAACACCCAGCACAACCATCTTAGCTGAGGCCTCCACATGCTGCCGCAGCACTTAAATACTCTTATGATTCTAAGACTTTCCTCTTTTGGGTGCAAGGGTGGGTCCCTAACCTCTGGCCGACCTGCATTACAACTTCCTGTCTGGCACACCTGCCACCAGCCTGAACATCTTCCAGCAGGTGGGCCTCAGTCTACCTCCTTGGAGACTGGGGGTTAAAACAGTGGCCTCGGGCAAAGGAGAGCTGATTTCTATTCCTGGCTCTGCCACTGCCTGGCCAGTCAGTTCATGTCTCTGTGCCTCAGTTTCCTCACCTGTAAAATGGCGATAATGATACTAACCCATTTGGTAATGCGCTTTGAGATTGACTGATGGAAGAAGCTGGGACTTATTACTCTATTCCCATCTCTATCAGAGAATTTTACTTAATAGAGAAAGAAATCTGAGATCCACCCTCACCAAATCCATGCTGACTCCTTGCATGGCCTTGTGAGTGCAGCAAGGCAAGCTCAACCACTCACCCCTCAGTGGTGTCAATCAATGCAGCTCCGTTGACTTCCATAGCGCTCTCCAGGCAATCTGACCCTGGGCGGACGGTGCTTCTGTGCCAAGAGCAAAAACCCAGTGACCAGCCGGGTAGCCCCCCCCCAAAATGAACTTGTGAGCAGCAAAGGTGAATGTGAATCCTTTCGCCTGAAGCTATTTTCTGGACAGTTTTCTCTACTGCACGGTATGGGCTGGCGTGTGCAAATGAATTTGACCTTCTAAAATCTGGACCAAATTCTGTCTCAGTGAAGCCATTGCTACTGGCTTCAGTGGGCCCAATATTTCCTCTGCAAGGGGGAGTGGTTCCAGATTAACAGTTCTGCAGATGGAAACTCTCTGGTCACCCACTGACTGCGGCAAGTGACAGCAAGGAAAGGCCTAGCATGCCAGCGAGGCCGTCTTCTGGCCAGGGCTGCCTTGTTCCCTACAGGACAGTGCTTCATATTTTATCCACTCCGTTTAAAAGTCCCAAGGGAGTCAACTCCCCTACAGAGACTATTCCACCCCCTTACACATCGCCCCAGCAGGACCATTTTCCTGCTATTCCCTCTACATTTTCCCTTTCTTTAATTCCGTCCTATAGCTCCTCGTTCTAATGCCACACACCTCGCTAAACCAAATGCATTCCAGCAGCTTTCGCTCTACAGTGTTTGATATTAGAAAGTCACCTTTAGGGAAGAAGGATGGGCTAGGTGTTAAAGCAGTGCCTGGGGCCCAGGAGAACTGATTTCTATTCCTGGCCCCGCCACTGTCTGGCCACTCAGTTCATAACTTTGTGTCTCAGTTTCCCCATCTGTAAAATGGGGATAATGATACTGACCTGCTTGACAACGTGCTTTGGGATTGACTGATGAAAGGAGCTAGGAACTATTATCCTGTTCCCACTTCTATCAGAGACTACCTAGGTGATCATGAGCAGGTCCGCCAAGGTATTCAGCCTCCTAATTCCCTTTGATTTCAAAGGAAGTCAGAAGCCTAAACCCCTTTGAGGATCTGGGCCACGGTTCCCCACATGTAAAGCAGGGATGCCAGCATTCCCAGGGCTGTTGGGAGCATACGTTCACTAACATGGGGAAGATGCTTACATACCATAGCAGTGGGGGCTGTATACGTAGATAGGTCCAGTCACCGTGTCTGAGATCACAGCAGTATTTCTCTAGCCTCAGCACAGCAGGTATCTCTGCTGAATGTTCATGCTGACAAACCATTTTCTTAGGCATTCTTATCGCCCTCCCTGAGTATTTTATATCCTTCAGATATTCATAGGTTCTTACATCTGAGTCCTCACCCAGCTAATCTGGACATAACTAACTCTGTTTGTTCCCCTGTATAAATCAACCCCTCCCAACTCGTGATCCCTGTTGTTGATCTGTGAGCAGGTGCTGCTCAATCAGGAGCCATGTAAATCCCCTCCCCTTCGCTGCCAGCTGTTCCTCCCATGCACCACAATCTGGGCTTCTCATTGTGAAATGCACCAGATGAGTTATTAATTGCTATGAGTTCTCTCCCTCCTGACATCTCTGGGGAAGGGAATAGAAAGTGATATGTGTGACAGGGGCAGAGAACACTAACCTGGTGCCAGCTGATTGGCCTGGGTTTATTGCTAATCACCTCAGAGTTCTCCTCCTCCTAGGCTGTCACTCAACAGCTTGCCAGAGACTTCTTTCGTTCACTTTTTGTGCTTGTAAATGAGTTTGGAATGAGATCCAGTCCCCACTGTTGAGCAGGTACATGCCCTGCCCTATGCAGCATAAACAGCTCAACTATGCCAGCTGCACATATCTGCTGAGGGATCAGCATCCTGGCCCAAAGCTTTTGAGAAGTGGTGTACTTCTCCACCTCTTCCTCAGTCAGGATGGGCAGATAAACAGGGGATCTTGCTTCTAGTTGCCAGGGAAAGGAGACACAGAGAGAACAGTAGCAAATTTTAGATATCATGGTGCCATGGGATGGGTAATAGTCTATCTCCTAGAACTGGAAGGGACCTTGAAAGGTCATCAAGTCCAGCCTCCTGCCTTCACTAGCAGGACCAAGTACTGATTTTTGCCCCAGATCCCTAAGTAGCCCCCTCAAGGATTGAACTCACAACTCTGGGTTTAGCAGGCCAATGCTCAAACCACTGAGCTATCCCTCCCCCTGGATGGGTGGTCAGATTGAGAAGTACTACGCTTAGGAAAGAAAAATCAAATGCACAACTGCAAACTGGGGAAGGAGGCTAGGAGGAAGTGCTTCTGAAAATAAGCTGGGGGTTATAGTGGATCATAAATTGAATATGAATGATTTAGCTGGGGTTGGTCCTGCTTTGAGCAGGGGTTGGACTAGATGACCTCCTGAGGTCCCTTCCAACCCCGATATTCTATGAGGCAGCAATGTGATGCAGTCGTGAAATAAGCTGATATCATTCTCGGGGTTATTAACAGCCGTGTCATCTGTAAGACATGGGAGGTCATTGTCCTGCTCTACTCGACACTGGTGAAGCCTCAGCTGGGGTCCTGTGTTCAGTTCTGGGCACCACACTTTAGGAAAGAGGTGGATAAATTGGAGAGAGTCCAGAGGAGAGCAACAAAAATGATTAAAGATTATTAGAAACCTGACCTATGAGGAAAGGTTAAAAAAACCTGGGCTTGTTTAATTTTGAGAAAAGAAGGCTGAGGGGGGGACCTGACAACAGTCTTCATATGTGCTAAGGGCTGTTATAAAGAGGATGGAGATCAACTGTCCTCCACGTCCACTGAAGGTAGGACAAGAAGCACTGGGCTTAATCTGCGGCAAGGGAGAGTCAGGTTGGATGTTAGGAAAACTTTCTAACTCTCAAGGTAGATAAGCTCTGGAACCAGCTTCCAAGGGAGGTTGTGGAATCCCCAGCATGGAAGAACAGGTTGGACAAACACCCATCAGGGATGGTCTAGATTTACTTGGTCCTGCCTCGGTGCAGTGGGCTGGACTTGATGACTTCTCCAGGTCCTTTCCATGATTCTGTGCTAATTGTAGCCAATTAGTTCATTCTATCATCCGTTTATCATTGTATTATTTAGTGTTATGGTCAATTCCTAAGCTATTTTATATATAATCACTGTATGCTACATAGTTTTAAATTGTAGGATTATAGAAGTATAAGACTGCCAAGTATAGTGAGTATGTATTAGGTAAAGTAAAGCATGGCTGGAATGCAAGGCCTACAGGCTGAGATCTGTAAGATTTTAGCTTTGCCATAGTAGGCCATAGGCTTAAGAATGCTTGACATGACTAGGCGAACAAGGAATAACCCTGTGCCAGTAAGGTTACAAGATTACTGGAAAGAATGTGCCAACAGGTGATGTTATGGAAAAAATAGACTGCAATAGCTCACAAAACACCTGTTTGTAACATAACAGAAAGTTCTGTTCTGAGCACAGATTACCATGGACACATGTTGTGATGAGATGCTAATGAGAATAACGGGAATTAAGACCACAACCTATGACAAACAGGGCACCCCTATATTCATGGGGCATGGAAGTACAGATAAGGAGAAGAGGGTTGAAACTCTCATGCATGTGCTTTAGGTGTTAGGCGTGGTCAGAACAACAATATAAAAGAGGTTCCCTGGTTGGGTAAAAGTGGGAAGACCCAAAGGGATGACCTATGGGAAATCCCAGCAGAAACCACCCTTTATCAGTGCGTCTGACGAAGGCATATGTCTGATGAAGTGGGTATTCAGCCATGAAGGCTTATACTCCAATACATCTGTTAGTCTTTAAGGTGCCACAGGACTCTGTGTTGCCTTAGCAATGATCATCTTTCGAAAGATCCATCAGGCCCTAGAATATCTTTGGGGATGTAAGAATGACTATACTCTTGGTCATTGCGTGGGTTTTTGTAGAATTTGTATATGCATGGGTAATTATAACTTCCCTTCTTGCTTTAATGAAACTTGCAATACAGATAAGACTATACATGTGATTGCACCGGCGGTCACTATCCTTGGTCTTCATGGAGTCTCCACATTTGAGAAAAGTATCAGAGGTGATTTTCACTCTGTTGAGCCTGAAACAGTAGCAAGAGGAGCTGAACCCATCGTGGTTTGATACAAAATCACTGAATTCAGTTTAAATTTTTTAAAAGGCTACGTTCTAAAGAGACTATGGATTGAAGGAAGGATGGATGGATAGATACAAATAACTGGTTTAGCTGTAGCAATGCAGCCACTTTCAGTCCATTATCTCTATCTGTATAATGACTGTTGTTGCCAACCTCGGTAGAGAGCCTAAGTATTGGCTGGGGAGTGGAGAGTGAACCCTTAAGGGAGGTCCCTCCTCTTTAGGTTGAATTATACTGGTGGAAGCTCACACTGTGTTTTGGTTTTCCCTGGGGATGTTGTGCCGGTGACTGCCACCAGCCATACTGAAGCTGAGTTGGCAGTTCCTGAGGATTAAGCTACGAGAGGCATCTGGCAAATATACATCAGGGAGAAATTATCATTGTTATTATTAAATATACACTTATGCCTTGAAGCCCCAGCTGAGATCAGAGTCCCATTGCGGTAGGCGTTGTGCATATGTACTGCCAACAGACCTGGGATCTCTGGAGCTTTGTGTATGAGCTGCTAGCGCATGAACTAAAAGTCACCTTGTTATCAGCTGAGGATGTAGCAGACTCATTAATCTCTAAGGCTAGGTCTACACTGGGCGGGGGAGTCGACCTAAGATACGCAACTTCAGCTACGCGAATAGCATAGCTGAAGTTGGCGTATCTTAGGTCGATTTACCTGGCTGTGAGGACGGCGGTGAGTCGACCGCTGCCACTCCCTCATCAACTCCACTTTTGCCTCTCACGTACGGTGGAGTTCCAGAGTCGACGGCAGAGCGATCGGGGATCGATTTCATCACGTCTACACTAGACACGATAAATCGATCCCCAATAGATTGATCACTACCTGCCCATCTGGCGGGTAGTGTAGACATACCCTAAGTGGCTTAGGTGTCACTAAAAGGGGATAGGGCACCACACCCAGCAGGCATGGCTTGCACGTACACACAGTGAGAAACTCTTAAGTAGCCATGGGCTGAGATGCAAAATATTGCTATGGATGAAAAAGTGTTTAAGAGACAGCAAACGAACAGTAGGAATAAATGCTGAGTTTTCATTATGGCAAAAGGTTAACAGCAGGGAACTCAGGGTGCTGTACTAGGCCCAGTGTTTTTAATATATTTATCAATGATCTGTAAAGGGTGAGTGGTGAGATAGCAAAATTTGCAGATGACACAAAGTTATTCAGGTTAGTCAGGTCCAGAGAGGCCTATGAGACACTTCAGAGAGACCTAACCCAGCCGGGTGAACGGGCAATGTGCTGGTGAATGAAATCCAGTGTTGATAAATGCAAAGCAATGCACATTGGAAGGTAAAATTGGAACTGCTCATACATGGTACTGGGTTTCAGATAAACTGTGTCCACTCAAGAAATGGCCCTGGGCATCTTTGTGGGCAGCTCATTGGAGACCTCTGCTCAACGTGCAGCTGTGATCAAAAAGCAAGGGAGAAGTTCAGATGCGTAAGGAATGGGTGGGGATATAATAGAGAAAATATGACAATGGCACGTCACCGGAGCGGCCTCATCTGGATCCTGTATGCAGGGTGGGCATCCCATCTCCTAAAGGACAGTGCAGACCTAAAGTGGGTTTGAGAAGAGCCAGAGGAATGATCAAGGACCTGGAAAAACTATACCTTCTCCTGTATTTTTCACTTCATGCATTTGATGAAGTAGGCTGTAGCCCACGAAAGCTTATGCCCAAATAAATTTGTTAGTTTCTAAGGTGCCACAAGGACTTCTCGTTGTTTTTGCTGATGCAGACTAACACGGCTACCACTCTGAAATCTCCCAGGGAGAGAAATTGAAAAGACTAGGGTTGTTAGCTTAGAGCGGAGACAAGAAGAGGCATGATCCAAGTAACTCAGTGTAAAATTAGACAGCAGAGCTCACTGCCACAGGGTGCTGTTGAGTGGGATTCAAAGACACACAGGACATTAATGTGGAGAACAAGAATATCCAGAGTTAATGCAAAAACAGTGCTTTGAAAGGGATGAGAAACTCATGATGCAGAGCCTAAGCCAGTGAGGACAACTGTTAAGGATTAGGATGACACCTTCCTGGGGGGACATATTATCCTACATCCGCTTACCGTGGGGTTTGTGTGACTTCCTCTGAAGCATCTAGTGCTGGCCACTGCCAGAGAGTGGATACTGGATTAGATGGGCCTTGGATCTGATCCTGACTGGCAATCCCCATGTTCCTATGAGAGACAGCCCCTGCCCCACAGAAGTTACAATGTGAGTAGACAGACTATTAATATCCCAGATGGGGAACTATGGCACCAGGGAGATTAAGGACTTGCCCAGGGTCACCAAGGATCCTGCGTGGAGCAATAATTAGAATCCCAGTCTCCTGAGTCCTAGTCCAGGGGCTTCTCTACAAGCCCGTCCTTCCCCTTCCTCTGCAGCCTTAGCTCCTCTGAGGGTACCCATAGTCAGACTACATAGGTATCCTGAAGGAGCTCATTGGGGTGGTTCCCTTCTGCTCTGACACCTCGATCCCTGGGGTCAAATCCAGCCCTGCCTCAAGAGTAGGACAAGCCACAGGGTGCCAACAGCAGAGATCTGGCTTCCCAGTGAGCAGCCAAGGAAGAGAGAGGAAAGGTTTTCGTGGCCGCATCTGCTGGGTATCACTTCCTCTGTTCACTGAAAGCACAAAGGGCGTGTGCTACACGATTACTGACTGGCTGAGAGTAATACCGTCTGTAGCACCACGGCAGATGCTTTGCAAACATTAGTTAAGCTGCATAGCGCCAGTAGGAGGAAGGTGAGACACTAGCTGGCTCTAGATAACGCGGTGACTGGGGTTCTTTAGATTCTTGGCCCCCTTCTGCACCCCTTGGGGCCACTTCGATGGTGCAAAGGGAGCAGAACATGCCTGCAGTTCCCTTGCTGGGGATTCTCCAGCAAATGCAGTCAGGGTCAGTGTCTCCTGCACCTCCCTTCCTCCAGTCTCCAGCACAGTGTGGAGAAGGGGCAGGTTGGAAGCCTGTAGGGACAGGGCAGACGGTGCAGCTGGAGCCTGCTGTGCTCTGGTTATCCCCAGCTGCCATGTGGTGCCTTGGGGACCGATGCCAGCTAATGCACATTAGCTCGCAGGGACATAAGACTGGCAGGGACCTCCTTGGTTGCTGAGTCCAGTCCTGTGCTTTCCCACGCCGTCCTACAGGCCACACCGTCTAGTCTTCAATACTGTTTTAAATAGCTTAAGTAATGAGATAGGGCCTTCCCAAAGGAAAGAGTGGCTATCAATCTAGCAGGTCTTGCTCTTAGGCCCTGTGGAGGAAGCCTGGTTTGTTGGTTAAACAGCTGGGCTAGAATCCCAGAGTTCAATTCCCTGCTCTTCCACAAACTCCCTGTGTGACTTTGGGCAAGTTATTTCATTGCCCACTGTCTCATTTTCCCCATTGTACCTCAAGAATAGTAGCAGTGCTCTACCTCACCGAGCAGTGCTACTGTAATGTCCATAAGGCCTGAAGATCCAGAGAACCACCTGTGTGCAGTAGGCAAATGTTTCCAGCTATTCAGCCTAAGTGTCTCTTTGCTGAATGTCGCACCATTATCCCTGTCTGTCCCCACCAGACCACCCTCCCCAATTCCCTGGTTTTAAAAGAGCCCTGGAGAACTTCTAATCTCACTCACTCATCGTTGTTTTGTTTTAATCACACAGGCGGATTTTTATTTGGAGTCTTGTTTTTATTTGCTGTGTGTTTCTTTTCGTGCTCTCTGGGCATTTGTACTGTTGTTTGCAAAGCAGCCAGACAGCTATGACCGGTGGGTGCATTAAAAATAAAATGTATTATTATTATGCTCATATGCTGCCTAAGAATACACGGCCTAGGAATGAAAACAATGTGTGCTATTTCAGGAATGGGAAGCAAATAAATATATCATAGAATGATTTAACAAAACGAAACGTGGTATCGTTTCAAGCGGACTATGAACTGGTCATGAAACAACGTGTATTTATTTCGACTTTCAGTGTCACCGCTAACGATCTAGTACATGGTTAATTTTCAACGAGTATGTTTCTAATAATCATCCCGGATTTAAACATATGATAACTGTCACGTTAAAGCTAGAGTCAGATTTATAAGACAGGGAATTCTCTGTGTGTTATTTAAAATACCAGCTGATTATCAAAAACAGACTGACTCAAGCATTAGCAAGTGCTTTCTTGCTTCCCACGCTGCCCTAGTTAATCCTTAATAAATCTGCTTTTAATAATCATTTCGGAATATGCAATAGCTGCCTCATCACATCCCAGCTGAGCGCCTGGTTATAGAAAGAGTATTCAGAGTGCAGCATAATTACCATTTGGGAAGCCCCTGATTCTCACTTAAAATGCTGGGAGAAGCGACAGATACGTACCTGGCACAGCTCCATAGATATCAATGGCTCTTGGTTTGCACTGGTGTGAGAGGAGATTCACCTCCTGACAATCATATGCAAATTTGGTGTGGGTTACGCTGCAGAGGGTCTGAGGCCCATCAGCGGGAGGTGGGATCCTAGAGTAGGCTATTAGAAAGGCCGTGTACTCCAGTGGACAGGACTCTGGGCTGTGAGTTAGAAGATCGGCATTATGTTCCTAGCTCAGCCACTAACCAGCTGGGTGATTCTGAGCAAGTCATTCAGTGCTCTGTGCCTCTGTTTCCCCTCTCACCCTTAAATTGTACGCTCTGTGGGGCAGGGATGGTCTCTCACTAGCTGTGTGTACAGCACCTAGTGCTGTGGGGCACCGATCTCAGCTGAGGCCTGTAGGTGCTACTGTGGCCCAAAAAATGATGATGATAACGTGTATTAATGGTGTAGGTGTGGCTTGCAGCAGGAAGTGAGGTAGACGGGGGAGGCAGGCTGCTCAGAGCAGGTCTGACAAAGATCACAGGAGGGCAGTAACAGACTTTAAAGCCAGGCAGGGCACGTGCACTGCCAGGAAAGTGGTGGGGGAATCTCAGTCTTGGCTATGGTGCAGGTGCAGGCCATTGGGCCATGCGGTCTATGATCCCTGGAGTTACTCCAGCGTCGCTGAGAACAGAATTTGGAGCGTTCTGTCTAGTTGAAATCGTGACTCTGCCTAGAATGAGAGGATGCCAGTGAAGGCTATAAACACATCCCCAGTAGCTCCTATATACGATTCCGCTTCTACAAGAAAGCGGCTGTTGATATGTTATGCATGACCGCTGGCATTGGCAGTGCATTTCCCAGAAAACAATTGTTCAAACAAGCTATTGTGCCCTGGGTTTGGAGTCTCAGGTCTGGTTTGAAGGAAACCAGGATGGGCAGCTAAACTAGTCAGGCCAGGGTTTGAGATGAGATTTGGCAAATCTAGCAGGTTTCTGGTGCTGGTTTGGCAGAGACATGACAATCCTTCTCTACACATGGGTTAGCACTCAGACCTGGAGGCTTGACATGGAGTTCCCATCCATTTTAATGGCTGCTTTGAAAATCTCAGCCAGGTGACTATTCGATGCTTTTAGTCTTTCCTCATAAAGCAATCCCACCAGCCCATTAACCACCTGCATTGGTTCTTCTTTGATACACACACACACACAACTACACCTGCAATTTTAGGTGTGGTCTCACCTTAGATTAACTCTTAGCAAAGATCTGGTTTCCAAGTATGACAAGCGATGAAGATCAGACCTCTTGCTGTCTACCTAAGATATTTACCTGGCCCCATCCCCACAGTATCTGCTCACCTCATGCTCTGTTATGTGTTTATGTTCACCATACCCCTGTGAGGGAAGGCAGCGCTATGGATGGGGAACTGGGACACAGAGAGACCCCCAAGGCCACGCACAGTCTCAATGGCAAAGCAGGAAAGTGTGGTGTGGTTTCCGGACCAGTGCCCTAAACACTGAGCCATCCTTCCTCTCCGTGTGTTCAAAAGTTAGCCTGGAACTTTCGCCTTATTGGGTTGATGCTGTGTTTAGGAAGGAAGGCGAGAAAAGGAGCAAAGGTCACAGTGGGGAAAAAATTAATAGAATCAAGGGGAAAATAGAACAAAGAAAGGGCAAAGGGCAGAACAAATACAAAGACTCCGAAATAACAGAGCAGAACGGGAGAATGAGGCAAACCACAAGAGAGGCAGGGTGAGCAATGGGGTAGGGCACTGGCCTCAGAGTCCAAGTCTGAGGCTTATTCCCTGACCCACTCCGTGCCTCAGTTTCCCCCTTGACAAAATGGGGGTGACAACATTCAGCTTCCTTTGTTAGGCATTTTGAGATTTACAGATCCAGAGCATTCTACAGGATCTTGGTATTGTTCATGCAAAGAGCCATATGCCAGCCTTGTTCTCGGGGGTTCCTTCTATGGGGATCGGCCAGGAAAGTGACCTCATAGGAATACTGGGATGGGGTTCCTCCTCGCTCACTGAGTCCAGGTCGGATTAGTGAGAGGGAAGATGTTTTGTGATTCTTTGCCGGCCCTGCAAACTCAACCTGGGACCTGAGCGCCAGGCTGTTTTCTTTCCACCTCCAGCATCATCCCCATTAATAAAGAGGCCAATTGACCCCTGCAGGCCCCATGGAGCACTTGTGCCATCCTGGTGCCCTTGGTTACCTCAGTCTCCACATGACTACAGGATCAAGGCCCTAGAGCAGATTGGAAAGAAGCATTGCCAGCAGAGCGAGGGAAGTGATTATTCCCCTCTATTCGGCACTGGTGAGGCCACATCTGGAGTATTGTGTGCAGTTTTGGGCCCCCCACTACGGAAAGGAGAGAGTCCAGCGGAGGGCAACGAAAATGATTCGGGGGCTGGGGCACATGGCTTATGAGGAGAGGCTGAGGGAACTGGGCTTGTTCAGTCTGCAGAAGAGAAGAGTGTGTAAGGGGGGGATTTGATAGCTGCTTTCAGCTACCTGAAGGGGGGTTCCAAAGAGGATGGAGCTCGGCTGTTCTCAGTGGTGGCAGATGTCAGAACAAGGAGCAATGGTCTCAAGTTGCAGTGGGGAAGATCTAGGTTGATCTGAGAAAACACTATTTCACTAGGAGGGTGGTGAAGCACTGGAATGGGTTACCTAGGGAGGTGGTGAAATCTCCATCCTTAGAGGTTTTTAAGGTCAGGCTTGACAAAGCCCTGGCTGGGATGATTTAGTTGGGAATTGGTCCTGCTTTGAGCAGGGGGTTGGACTAGATACCTCCTGAGGTCTCTTCCAACCCTAATATTCTATGATTCTATGATTTAGGCACCTAACGCCCACGATTTCAATGAGCGCTAGATGCCTATACACTTTTAAAAGTCTGACCCTCAGCACCTTCAATTGAGCAGGTGTAAGCACAACAGGATGACAACAAAATCAGCCAGATGGGGTTCCAGATATAATCGTCCTACTGATGACAGGCCAGAGATGAATCCACTTCCTTCTTCCAGTGCTGGGCTAACTCTGCAGAGCTGACAGTAGGGAAACATACTTCTCTCACTAAGGTGAGGGGTTGTGACTTTAAATACAGGGCCCATGCCTCTAAGCATGAGAGAAGAGCCAGTGAAGTCAACTGAACTCTTCAGGTGCTTAAAGTTAAGCATGAGCTCCAGAACCTTGCCAGGCCTAGCTGCAGATCTGCTGATAGTTTGGCAAACATTGTTGCAGAATTTCAAGTTCCGTGAGTCACATCTGGAAGTTTTGCTCACTCTGATCGATGGGACTTTTGCTCAAGAAGCAAATGACTGAGGACTCCAGCGTGATCATAAAAGAAACAGGGGAAAAATGAAGGAAAAACTCATATGATGTGTAGGCAAGGTTCTCCCGCCCCCTAAAATGGCGTGTTTTTCAAGTTAGGAGCAGATCGTTAGGAGCAACTGACAAAATAATTGCCACGCAAATGGGTGATGGAGCCCCAGATTTCAGCAGTGACCCTAAGGCAGATCATTGGACCTTCAGAAGAGATAAACATTAGTTCATCTCCTATCACTATGGCGTTCTTAGTGGCTGCTGTTCCCAAATGTCACCGGTACCTCCTAGGATCACTGCAGCAAAGGTCAGTGCTTAGCCCCAGTGGAAAGCTCCATTAGGCTGACGCTAACATAGGGGGTTGCATTTAATTGTCCTTTTTCATAAGGGAAATTGTTTGGGTTTAATAATGTTAGCTTTGAAATAGTCACAATTAAGCTTTCAAGTTCGCAGCTCATTGAGGCAAATAAGGTGAGTTCCAACCTTTGCTGCTGCTCTTGGATGAAATCCTTCTTGCCTTCGTCTTACAAGCAAAGTCACTGATTTCAGTGGGACGACTCCTGGGTCAGATTTCTTGCAGTGAGAGGGGAAAGTGGAAAATGCCTCTCTCTTCTTCTAGGGTCAGGAGCATTTGCAATCTCTAGACAAGCATGGCCTGGCAGCACGTTGTCCCCACTGCATCCCCGTAGCCTCCTAGAGCTGAGCACAGAGAATATGAAACTTTGCATGTAAAGTGATCCTTAACAGGGAAACTTCATCCTAGATGTGATGGGAAAGGAATTAAAACTCCAGAGAGCTGTGTGATGGTTCTGAGCATGCTCAGTGAGCATCATATGTGAAGCTCTGCCCTCTCTGTGGAGGGTGTGGTATGGAGCGGGGCAGGAGAATGAAACGTTTCAGAGTTGGGGTATTTCTGCTGAAGTCCTTCTCAGAAAGAAGGCTTAGAATTTTTCTAAATGGGCTAAAATCAAAAGTCAGCAGAATGGAATTTCCTTGTATTTTAAGGGGGGAGGGATAGCTCAGTGGTTTGAGCATTAGCCTGCTAATCCCCAGGTGCGAGTTCAATCCTTGAGGGGGCCACTTAAGGATCTGGAGCAAAATCAGTACTTAGTCCTGCTAGTGAAGGTAGGGGGCTGGACTCAATGACCTTTCAGGGTCCCTTCTAGTTCTATGAGATAGGCACATCTCCATATATTATATTATTTTATGCTCAAAGAAAGCACTTTGTGGCTGAGACAAAGCAAGGAAAGTTCACCCCAAAAGCAAAGTTTTCAGAAATTTCCAAGCTTCAGAAACAGGATAGTTATTAAGGCACAAGGGCTCTAGTTCAGCCACAAGTTCAGGGCTTAATGCAGGAATTGCTGAGCAAGATTCTCTGGCCTGTGCTATATGGGAGATCAGACTAGATAATCCCAATGATTTATTCTCGTCTTACAAGGAAACCATTATGCAGCCTTCACTATTGCTTTTCCTCCCTGCAAAAACTGTGTTTCCCCCTGCAATGGGGCTCAAAGAGAGGAAGGGTACTTCCTGAGGAGTGGTGTAACAATTGGGCTGACAAATTTCTTCCAGATTCCTGGGCAGGATGTGGGAATGACCAGAGAAGAGGCTGGGGCCCAGGAGATGCCATCACAGGTTTTACGCTGACCCTAAGTCATGCTGGAACAGGAGTTTAGTCAGTGGTGGGTGAATCCTCATGAAGGAAGATGTGATCAACAGAGTTCACGGTTTATGCACTTCACAATTATGGCTTGATACCTTGATTTTTTGTCCCAATCACTGGAGACAAAAGCTGCTCTATCTAAAGGAATCAATCCATCTGTTTAGCTGTTCATACCAAGCTCAGCCCCATGGAACTGGTAGCCAGGCAGGGGGTAAGTATCCAAACTGAAATGAAAAGACGCTCAACTTAAGACATCTTTGCTTGCAACAACAACAGGGACAAAAATCTTGCAGGAGCTTTAACAGCTACGAGTGGTCAGGGCCTGTCAATACCCACCAGCCCTGATCGCTGTGTGGGAGTGGCAGTCAATGTCAACTTAATATCGTGGATTTTGCTACGAGCCCACTGTGGACTGAGACAAGCAATACATTTCACAGAGAAGTCACAAAACAGCCAAGCCGGTCGGAACACCTTAGGTTGCTGCCATCTTCAGTGGAGTACCTTCAGAGTCATACTGCTGGGGCCGAGATGGGAATTGGGCCCTGTGGCTGGATTCAGGCCAGAGGTTCTGTATCCCACTACCTGTTCCTTGAGCCATGCGGTCCCTGCAGAAGTGTCTTGCAAACGGATATGGGCATGTTCGAATCCTAACAAGAGATGCAATGTGCAAGAAGAGCTCCCATTAGTCAACCCCCAGGCTTTGGGGATTTGGCTTTAACTCAGAGTCAGCTAATCCACTCTTTGAAAGCAGATTGTTTCACACCATAAAATTGCTCTATAGCCACTTATGAGCCTGGGGTAGAGACCCCTTCAGCATTAATTGGAACTCATAATGACATAGATGCTGGTGTACGTGCTTTAGGGGCAGCTCAACGCCAGCTGAGGAAATGTACATATTAATCAAATCCAATGAGGCCCTCTATCTCACTACCAATTAATCACCTTCTTTCTCAGGAGAGAAAGCAGAAAGGAAAGAGGAGAGTTCTTTATAATCCTCATTAATCACAGCACCCAATTTACAAATGTGCTCTGCCATGGAGGCCTGAATGGGAAGGAAAAAGGGAACTGACAAAATATTCTTGGAATTTTTAATGGCTGCAGATAAAGGAGAGACCATTCAAAACAACTAACCTGTGCTACGCAAGAGGTCGGGCTAGATGATGATTGTGGTCCCTTCTGGCCTTCAAACTCTGTGAAGCTATGAAAACACACACCATTCCCTGCTACCAATCCAAAACTGAGTCCTGAGCTCCGTTCTACCTCAGTGTATCTCTTTTGACTGACTCTCCAAGAACCACACTTCTTACTGCACCACAAATACACTTCCCATTGTGTATGTAAACAGAAGCATCTGTAGTGTTGGCAACCATCCATTCTGTGACACTCTAATCCATACCAAAATTTAGGGCTATGACACTAAACAACACAAGCTGTGTTCAGTCAGTGGGACAGCCGAAGAGCCAGAAAGAACCACAGGGTCTGGCTGTGTCCAGCAGCCTCAGTAAAGAATCCCTATTATATTCATTAACAAGGGTCACCATCTCTTCTGCACAACAAGGGAGATGCCACAGTCTCCAGTTCATTCATCTGGAAATGGAAGTAGCTCACTTTACTTGCTTCATGTAAAATGCTTACGGGTGGAGTTTGCCACCCGTACACTGAGTAGCACCTTCCTCCGTTAGAGCTCCTTGGCAAGGTTATCACGGGACTGATAGTGACTCCATGTGGTCAGAGGTAGCAGAGTCTGGCACCTTCTCGTCCACGGGCTTGGTAACGTTATAACATAGGCGCTAATATGTAAACCCAGTGGCATCGGCACGAGTTTAACCCACTCCACCCACAGGGCTGAGAAAGAAATGCATTGTCGGGTATTGCCACAGGGATGATACGCCTGCCCTTTGGCAGTGGGGCGTGGCCTTATTTATTCATCCAAGAACAGTGTGTGTATGTGCCCCCGGAGGCAGCAGGGAGTGGCTGGTTGTGCATGTCAGCCCCACTCATATTGAGCTAACAGTTCCCTCTAAGAAGAGGCCACAGGCCCAGCAGGTTTCTCCCATCTGTAAGTCCAAATGCTGCCCTTTGCTACAGCTGACTGGGCCTTGGAAACAGCTGGTCTCCAACCAAGTGAAATTCTCCCAGGGCACAGCCATACTCCTCCTTTTCCTTCTTTCCTCTATGCCCAACAGCTTCCACACAGCCCTCCGAGTGACGCAGGGCTTTTTCTTCTGTAGGCAGAGAGGCAGTTAACTCTCTCTTCCCCTAGCTGAGATAGGAGAAATTCATCCACCCCCCTCAGCATGGGCAAATCACACCCATGTTTGCCAGCGCACCAGCCTCCTCAGGCTTTGTGCTGCCATGCGCTGTAGGGAGCTTTTGATTACCTTCTAAAAGTTATCGAAACAAATTTGAAGCCACCTAAGATCTTAGTGGTTACAACTCTGCTATTTGCCAGGGGGCCCACTCAGAACTTTGCAGCAATAGTGACACCCTAGGATCTGCAAATCTGTATTTATTCATGCCATATACAAGCAAATAAAAAAATGGTTTCATCTAAGCTTATAGAAACTTTTAAATCTTAAAAATAACTGAAATGTACTAACAGCTGTGCACCAACATTGGGTGGCCCAGTGTTAAATAGTGTTACAGTAGGTGACAGCCTTAGAATGGAAGGCAAAGCCTATGAAGGTGTGTGAAGATTTTCGGTTTGCTGGCTGAATCAAAAAAATTGAAAGAAAAGAAAATTGGTTTGGGTCAAACTACATGTTTAGTTTTTGAGGTTTTGTTTTTTTTTTTTTTTACGTATTCTAAAAAATAAAACTGAAGTAAAATTCTAAATGAAAATTTGTTTCAAGTTGCAAAATTGGGGGAATTTTTTTGGTTTGGTTTCAACTGAAACAATGTAGTGAAACTGTCATGGATTCATGAAATGTTTCAGTCAACTCACATCTGCATTTTCCAGTGGGAAAAAAATAGTCTGAAAACTTTTGCCCAGCGCTAGTCGTGTTGTTAAGGTCCTGCACTGGGCAGATACAGGTGCTTCCTTTGTTTCCAAAATCTTTGTGCCAGGGACACTATGTATCTCCAAGGACCAGAGTCTCTGGTGGCTTCTGGAAGCTATATATTAATGTCCCGATATCCCTTTAACCTGCCGCTCTGATCCACACTGTTCTGGTTTTTTAAGCAGTGGAAGTTTCCCCAGACACAGTATGTTCCTCAGCCATCAGTAGAAAGAATTTTAATTTTTTTATTCTCCATTTGATAATTGCATTCTCAGTCGGTATCTAGATTAAGTGTGTGTGGCTGGTCCCCAGTTAACCTCTCAGATCGTAAAACCTCAATGACTAAACACAGAAGTCCATAAAGTACCTGCTTTTCTTAGCACAGCCATTCGCCGTGAATCTAAATAACATACTGCAGGTGGAGGGGCCTCCCAGCACCCAAGAGTTCTCATCACGGATCCGCTTCGTATAATTTGCGCCTCCCAGACAGATTTACGCCGGCTTTGAAACAAAGGATTATTTCCGTTGTTGCTGGGTCAATAGGGACACAACAGACTGACAGTCGCAGCTAGCAGCATGGAGACTAATTGCTGTTAACCCCCAGGTTTCATCACTCAAGTGTTAGGTTGCAAGAAAGTTATCTTTCCCGGGGGCTCTCACAGTTCGGCACTGAAAAATAGCGATGGGAAATCCAATCAGTCATACCCTGCTAAGGCCGTAAAACAATCCCGCCAGCTCGGGGCACTCGGCAGAACTGGCGCTAGTTTTCTTCTTTCCCGTCATTTGTCTTCTTCGTTTCTTTCATTTGTGGGAGAGTGTAATGTTCATATCAGCGCTGGCCTGAGCCAGGAGCAATGCATGAAAATGCTGTGTAAGCGTTCCTTCCTTGCCCTGCCAGGGCACCCTGTTGTATTAATTTAGATGGACTATATGTGCTGAAGGTGTTAATGTAACCCAGTCACTGTGCAATCTTCAACAGTGTTAAACAAAGCTCGGTGTTTGGTCTGCCAACACATCGGCCTGCTTAGTACCATGGCAAACACATCATTCAAAATCCTTTTAACCTTCTATTAAAGATAAAGAAAAGAAGGGGAAACAATCAAAGCATTTGCAAGTAAAGTTTCATTTGAAAACATCCCTTTTTTTCCCTTTCTTTTTAGCTGGAGAGAGTGTTTAGTCCTATGATTCTCTCTCTTATTTGCTTTGTGTATCATGAGAATCCCAATCAAAGATCAGGGCCCAAAGGTGCCAGGCACTGCACAGATGAGTAACAAAGAAGGCAGGCTGTGCTCCAGAGAGCCTGCCATTTACATGTCAGATAAGCCCCAGCGGCTGGATGAAAGAAACAAACAGAGAAGCAATAGATTGGATGCACGTGCCCAGCCTTGCCAAGAAAGGGACAACAGCTTCCAGAGGGTATGAAGGAGAGGAGAAATTACCACTGCTATTGAACTGGATGGGGAGTCCTCCAGGGGGGGCTTATTAAGGGGAAGAAATAGTGGGGCCTGGTCCAAAGTCCATTGAAGTCGACGGGAGTTTTTCTGCTGACTTCAAAGACCTGTAGAACAAGCCAGCAGGGAGAAGGGAGCTCTGGGTCGGCAGTTTTGGTAGTGGGGACAAACAAAACCTCTTTCTCCCAGGTAGAGTGTGTTTTTAGCGGAGCATTCTTGGAAACTGCAACCTGGCCAGAAGTACTGCACCACTCAGGATGTGAGTCAGGAACTTGCTTCATCGTGTGTAGGGTCTTAACCAGGGAAAACCTCTGTTGACTTTGGCCTTGGTTGAAGGACTCCTGCTTATCTCGCTTTGCTTTTGGCTGGGGAAAGCCCACTCTCACTCTTGGAATGTGGCTGAAGGGAAAGTGGGCTTTCCAGTGGGAATTACCTTTGCTTTCAGTTTCCTTTGACTCCAGAACTCAGGGGTCCTGATACTATGTGGACAGACATGGGAGGGAAAGATTGAGCTGCGTGAACTTGACTCAGGAGTTCTGAGGGACTCTACATGTGGCTCCCCATTGGGGTGTGCTGACACTCCACCTCTGCTGAGGAAACTTTCAGACCAGCTGAAGTCATTGAAGTGACATACCCCTGCCTCTCACTGCCAGGAAATGCCAGCAGGTGGGTTAAGTGCACTCTGGGGTAATTCTGTACAGAACAGTGGGGGCCAGTGTGTGTCCCGCTGGTCAGCATGTCTCATGTGTCTCCAGTTGTGCCAGGATGTGAGTCTATTGTAGCATCAGCCAGGTGGCTTTGCTTGCAGTGGCTTTTGCTTTTTAACCCTGGAGGTCACCCAGTGCACTGGCCAAAACGGTGAACATCACAAATGGAGGAGGGAATCTTTCAAGGTTGGGGATAGAAAGTCTTGTGACTAAAGCACCAGTCTGGGACTTGAGGAGATCTGGGTTTGATTTCTGACTCAGCCCACCCTGGACTCCCTACCCGACCTCAGGCAAGGCGCTTCATCACTCTATGTTTTTACAGTATGGGCATAATACTTCTCCCTTTCTCCCAGCGTTTGTTTATCTAGCCTGTTAGCTCCTTAGGGCAGGCCCTGTCTCTTACTCTAGGTCTGTCCGACACCTAGCACAGAGGGGCTCTCATCTCAGTTAGGACATCTGGGTGCTTCTGTAATACAGATAATGAGACTAAAGAGGCCCACAGGGGTACGTTACGAAGACTGAAAGGCTCTACACTGAGTACCCTCATGGCTGAGAATTCTACACCATGAGGTCTCAGAAGGCAGTAAGTTCTATGGTCCAGGCTCTCACAACTCTGATGAATCCCATAGGGCTAAGTCCCTATGGCGGAGCTGTCGCTGGGGCTGAGAAATTCTATAGGGTGGAACCTACCAATGCTGCTGAGTCCTACAGGATGGAGTGTGCAAAGCTGGGACAACTCTTGGATCAGCGTCCCCAAGGCGGTGGGAAGAAAGGATAGAAACAGAGATGGAGGCCCAGCCACAAAACTGAGATCCAGCTTGAGATGTTGGACACCACAAAAGTGTAGAGGCGTTCAGTCTGGGGATTTGGTTTGGCCCATTCTAGAGAGAGAAGGGGCCAGCTCCCAGACTTGGTCCAGCTACTGATCCCAGCCTAGCTGTGAGGGGAGTTTGATCTTGAGTTTGGGTTCGGCCTGCCGTCAGGTCTGATTCTCATCCTCCTTCTCTGAAAACATCGTCTTCCGCAGATCCAAACAAGAGCGGCTGTCCAGAGGGGAGACGTGGCAGTGTTTGGGTGGGCCAGACAGGCATGTAAAAACCAAACTGGGTTACCCCAAGTAGCGAAACAATCTTAAATTCGATAGTGGGAGAGAGAGACCCTTCCAGCCTCACTGAGCTAGATCTGAGCCTGCACTGGGGACTCTAGTGGGAATGTCGTCTGGCAATGGTTTTGCCAACCAACCAAACACACACATATATTAAAATCTTTCAACGGGAAAGCTCCAGGCCTTTTCTGTTGGAGGAAACCTTGACTGTCAAATAAACCTCAAGAACAATTATCTGACCGGCAGCTTTTTAATATATTTGTGTCTAGAAATACAAGCAAGATAAACAGATTTGGATTGTACCTGGCACTTGTTTAAGGCAACGTTACAACCAGTGTGGGAACAGAGACTCCTTTGTAAACCTCTCTACACACCGACACTGACCCAGTAGCCAAAAGCAACAAACAGGCTTGTCATGAAATGAATGTGTAAAGGAAGCAATCAAAACTGGAGAGAGAGAGGGAGGAAAAAAAGTGAACTTTTTGTTCAGGAAACAGCAAAAAAAACATAGCTTTTGGCCTGGTTTGGAGTGGCTCTGAGTGGAGCAAGTGCTGCTCTGCAGGCCGCAGATATTTGCTCTGTGTTTTTGAAAACAAAAGCTCTTGCAGTGTAATCAGAACCATAACACTCGGGCCATGGAGGCCATCCGGCAGTGCAGTGCCATGGCTATAAATACACTTGCTGAGGTTTATCCAGGGGACTCTCTTTGCTCTTCCAATGACACATTCAAAGGGGCTGAATCAGGCAGCATTGGGGACAGAGAAGGTGGATCTTGCAGTGAGTAGAAGGAAGGGGTGAAACAAATCAAGAGAAAGGGAGAAGATGGGGGGCACTTTCCCAGTGCAGAGCTTCTGCCCTTCATCTCATCCTGCCCCCTTCCCCCCGAGTCTGGCCTATGCTTGGATGGACAGCGGTGGCTAGTAACAACTGATGCATCTGCCCTAGAACAATCCTCTAGGGCTGATGAGAAAAGGGGAGATTTACAGTCTGCTTAAAACTGGCCAAATCTCTGGGGACTGTAAACACTTCAGGGCAGAGACCATGTCCCTGGGTGCAGGTGCAGGGTGCCTAAAGCAGTGGATTCCAGATCCCAGTTGGAGCCTCTGCATGCTAGCATGATATCAATCGGTAGGGAGCAGAGCTGCGTCAGCTACATGGAGAGACCAGCTGTCTAGATACTTGAGTGCCCTTGTCACCACAGTAGATATGGCCTTCGTGACCTCAGTGGTATCAGAGCAACTGATCAATATGTGCAGGAGATCAGACTAGATGATCATAATGGTCCCTTCTGACCTTAAAGTCCATGAGCCTATATACTGTGCTCTTGGAAATTTCCACTACATGCATCCGACGAAGTGGGTATTCACCCACGAAAGCTCATGCTCCAAAACGTCTATTAGTCTATAAGGTGCCACAAGACTCTTTGCTGCTTTTACAGATCCAGACTAACACGGCTACCCCTCTGATACTTGACATCATGCAAGGCACTGCATTTAGCCATATGGAGTGGAAATCCATCAACTTCATGAAGAAACTTGCACAAATACAGACAGATATCATCTTTCTTTCCAAATGCAAATGGATGGACATCATACCAAATGAACTAAAGGTAAAAAATCCACTGCTATCTACATACTACACAGACCACAGTGAGAGATTATGCCATACTCTATCAAAGAAACTGAGGAACCACCTGATCAGCATCCTATACAGCAAACAGGAAAACATCAGAAAAGAGCTCTCCAACCTGGAGACTCTCATTAATAACCAAACTTCCATACAAACGGACTTCACTAAAATAAGACAGGAGATCTACATTACTCACTTCACCTCTCTACAAAGGAAAAAGGACTGTAAGCTGTCTAAACTTCTACCCGCCACATGGGGCCACAACCGTGATACCCCCAACCCACCCAGCAATATCGTCAATCTATCCAACCACACACTCAGCCCAGAAGAAAAGTCTGTCCTATCTCGAGGACTCTCTTTCTGCCCTGCCACCCCCACTAACATGATACAGTTCTGTGGCTATCTGGAAGCCTACTTTCACCATCTCCAACTCAAAGAATACTTTATCATCTTGGGCATTGGCACCCTCACTGAAGGACTGTCTGGATATGTGGATTCTCTACTTAGACCCTATGCCACCAGCACTCCCAGCTATCTCCATGACACCACTGATTTCCTGAGGAAACTACAATGCATTGGTGACCTTCCAGAAAACACCATCCTAGCCACCATGGATGTAGAGGCTCTCTACACAAAAATCCCACACACAGATGGAATACAAGCTGTCAGGAACTGTATTCCTGATGATGCCACAGCACAACTGGTTGCTGAGCTCTGTGCCTTTCTCCTCACACACAACTATTTCAAATTTGATGACAATACATATCTCCAGTTCAGTGGCACCGCTATGGGCACCCGCATGGCCCCACGATATGCCAAAATTTTTATGGCTGACCTGGAACAATGCTTCCTCAGCTCTCGTCCACCCACGCCCCTTCTCTACCTACGCTACATTGATGACATCTTCATCATCTGGACCCATGGGAAGGAGACTCTGGAAAAATTCCACCATGATTTCAACAGCTTCCACCCCACCATCAACCTCAGCCTGGACCAATCTACATGAGAGGTCCACTTCCTAGACACCAAGGTGCAAATAAGTGATGGTCACATTAACATCACCCTATACCGAAAACCTACCAACCGCTATGCCTACCTTCATGCCTCCAGCTTCCATCCCAGGCACACCACACGATCCATTGTCTACAGCCAAGCACTGAGGCACAACTGCATCTGCTCTAACCCCTCAAACAGAGACCAACACCTACAAAATCTCCACCAAGCATTCTCAAAACTACAATACCCACACAAGGAAATAAGGAAACAGATCAACAGAGCCAGATGTGTACCCAGAAGCCTCCTACTGCAAGACAAACCCAAGCAAGAAACCAGCAGGACTCCACTGGCCATCACATACAGTCCCCAGCTAAAACCCCTCCAACGCATCATCAGGGATCTACAACCCATCCTGGATAATGATCCCTCACTTTCACAGGCCTTGGGTGGCAGGCCAGTCCTCGCCCACAGACAACCTGCCAACCTGAAGCATATTCTCACCAGTGCCTGCACATCGCACCATAGTAACTCTAACTCAGGAACCAATCCATGCAACAAACCTCGATGCCAACTCTGCCCACATATCTACACCAGCGACACCATCACAGGACCTAACCAGATCAGCCACACCATCACCAGTTCATTCACCTGCACGTCCACCAATGTAATATACGCCATCATATGCCAGCAATGCCCCTCTGCTATGTACATCGGCCAAACTGGGCAGTCTCTACGGAAAAGGATAAATGGACACAAGTCAGATATTAGGAATGACAATATATAAAAACCTGTAGGAGAACACTTCAACCTCCCTTGCCACACAATAGCAGATCTTAAGGTAGCCATCCTGCAGCAAAAAAAACTTCAGGACCGGACTTCAAAGAGAAACTGCTGAGCTCCAGTATCAGAGGGTAGCCGTGTTAGTCTGGATCTGTAAAAGCAGCAAAGAATCCTGTGGCACCTTATAGACTAACAGACGTTTTGGAGCATGAGCTTTCGTGGGTGAATACCCACTTCCTCAGATGCATGTAATGGAAATATCCAGGGGTAGGTATATATATGTGTGCTAGCAAGCAAGCTAGAGATAACGAGGTCAATACAATCAGGGAGGATGAGGCCCTGTTCTAGCAGTTGAGGTGTGAAAACCAAGAGAGGAGAAACTGGTTCTGTAATTGGCAAGCCATTCACAGTCTTTGTTCAATCCTGAGCTGATGGTGTCAAATTTGCAGATGAACTGAAGCTCAGCAGTTTCTCTTTGAAGTCTGGTCCTGAAGTTTTTTTGCTGCAGGATGGCCACCTTAAGGTCTGCTATAGTGTGGCCAGGGAGGTTGAAGTGCTCTCCTACAGGTTTTTGTATATTGCCATTCCTAATGTCTGATTTGTGTCCATTTATCCTTTTCCGTAGAGACTGTCCAGTTTGGCCGATGTACATAGCAGAGGGGCATTGCTGGCATATGATGGCGTATATTACATTGGTGGATGTGCAGGTGAATGAACCAGTGATGGTGTGGCTGATCTGGTTAGGTCCTGTGATGGTGTCGCTGGTGTAGATATGTGGGCAGAGTTGGCATCGAGGTTTGTTGCATGGATTGGTTCCTGAGTTAGAGTTATTATGGTGTGGTGTGTAGTTACTGGTGAGAATATGTTTCAGGTTGGCAGGTTGTCTGTGGGCAAGGATTGGCCTGCCACCCAAGGCCTGTGAAAGTGTGGGATCATTGTCCAGGATGGGTTGTAGATCCTTGATGATGCGTTGGAGGGGGTTTAGCTGGGGACTGTATGTGATGGCCAGTGGAGTCCTGTTGGTTTCTCTCTTGGGTTTGTCTTGCAGTAGGAGGCTTCTGGGTACACGTCTGGCTCTGTTGATCTGTTTCCTTATTTCCTCATGCGGGTATTGTAGTTTTGAGAATGCTTGGTGGAGATTTTGTAGGTGCTGGTCTCTGTCTGAGGGGTTAGAGCAGATGCGGTTGTACCTCAGTGCTTGGCTGTAGACAATGGATCGTGTGATGTGCCCGGGATGGAAGCTGGAGGCATGAAGGTAGGCATAGCGGTCGGTGGGTTTTCGATATAGGGTGGTGTTAATGTGACCATCACTTATTTGCACCGTGGTGTCAAGAAAGTGGACCTCCCGTGTAGATTGGTCCAGGCTGAGGTTGATGGTGGGGTGGAAGCTGTTGAAATCATGGTGGAATTTTTCCAGAGTCTCCTTCCCATGGGTCCAGATGATGAAGATGTCATCAATGTAGCGTAGATAGAGAAGGGGTGTGAGTGGACGAGAGCTGAGGAAGCGTTGTTCCAGGTCGGCCATGAAGATATTGGCATATTGTGGGGCCATGCGGGTGCCCATAGCAGTGCCACTGATCTGGAGATATATATTGTCATCAAATTTGAAATAGTTGTGTGTAAGTATAAAGGCACAGAGCTCAGCAGCCAGTTGTGCTGTGGCATCATCAGGGATAGTGTTCCTGACAGCTTGTATTCCATCTGTGTGTGGGATGTTTGTGTAGAGAGCCTCTACATCCATGGTGGCTAGGATGGTGTTTTCTGGAAGGTCACCAATGCATTGTAGTTTCCTCAGGAAATCAGTGGTGTCGCGGAGATAGCTGGGAGTGCTGGTGGCATAGGGTCTGAGTAGAGAGTCCATATATCCAGACAGTCCTTCAGTGAGAGTGCCAATGCCCGAGATGATGGGGCGTCCAGGATTTCCGGGTTTGTGGATCTTGGGTAGTAGATAGAATAACCCTGGTCGGGGCTCTAGGGGTATGTTGATTTCTTCTGGTGTTAGTGTAGGGGGTGTCCTGAGTAGATGCTGTAGTTTCTTAGTGTATTCCTCAGTGGGATCTGAGGGAAGTGGCCTGTAGAATTTGGTATTGGAGAGTTGTCTGGCTGCCTCCTTTTGATAGTCAGACCTGTTCATGATGACAACGGCACCTCCTTTATCAGCCTCTTTGATGATAATGTCAGGGTGGTTTCTGAGGCTGTGGATGGCATTGCGTTCTGCACGACTTAGGTTGTGAGGCAAGCGATGTTGTTGTTCCACGATTTCTGCCTGTGCACGCCGGCGGAAGCATTCAATGTATAGGTCCAGGCTGTCATTTCGACCCTCAGGAGGAGTCCATGTGGAGTTCTTTTTCTTGTGCTCTTGGTGGGAGGGCACCCGTGTATCAGTGCACTGTTCAGTGTTGTCCTGGAAGTATTCTTTGAGTCAGAGACGGCGAAAGTAGGCTTCCAGATCGCCACAGAACTGTATCATGTTGGTGGGGGTGGCAGGGCAGAAAGAGAGTCCCCGAGATAGGACAGACTTTTCTTCTGGGCTGAGTGTGTAGTTGGATAGATTGACGATATTGCTGGGTGGGTTAGGGGTACCACTGTTGTGGCCCCATGTGGCAGGTAGAAGTTTAGACAGCTTACAGTCCTTTTTCCTTTGAAGAGAGGTGAAGTGAGTAATGTAGATCTCCTGTCTTATTTTAGTGAAGTCCATTTGTATAGAAGTTTGGTTATTAATGAGAGTCTCCAGGTTGGAGAGCTCTTTTTTGATGTTTTCCTGTTTGCTGTATAGGATGCTGATCAGGTTGTTCCTCAGTTTTTTTGATAGAGTATGACATAATCTCTCACTGTGGTCTGTGTAGTATGTAGATAGCAGTGGATTTTTTACCTTTAGTCCATTTGGTATGATGTCCATCCGTTTGCATTTGGAAAGGAAGATGATATCTGTCTGTATTTGTGCAAGTTTCTTCATGAGGTTGATGGATTTCCATTCCATACGGCTAAATGCAGTGCCTTGCATGGTGTCAAGTATCAGAGGGTAGCCGTGTTAGTCTGGATTTGTGTCCATTTATCCTTTTCCGTAGAGACTGTCCAGTTCACTTCAGTTCATCTGCAAATTTGACACCATCAGCTCAGGATTGAACAAAGACTGTGAATGGCTTGCCAATTACAGAACCAGTTTCTCCTCTCTTGGTTTTCACACCTCAACTGCTAGAACAGGGCCTCATCCTCCCTGATTGTATTGACCTCGTTATCTCTAGCTTGCTTGCTAGCACACATATATATACCTACCCCTGGATATTTCCATTACATGCATCTGAGGAAGTGGGTATTCACCCACGAAAGCTCATGCTCCAAAACGTCTGTTAGTCTATAAGGTGCCACAGGATTCTTTGCTGCTTTTGCTGAGCTCCAGTTCATCTGCAAATTTGACACCATTAGCTCAGGATTAAACAAAGACTGTGAATGGCTTGCTCTGATCTCTTTGTCCTTACACTTAGAAACAGAAGATTAGAAAACAGACCTACTTCTCCAAAGCTCAGAGAAAGCAGGCAGCCAAAAAACAAAAACCTCAGACACAAAATTCCCTCCACCCAAAGTTGAAAAAATCCGGTTTCCTGATTGGTCCTCTGGTCAGGTGCTTCAGGTGAAAGAGACATTAACCCTTCGCTGTCTGTTTATGACACTTGCCAACTACAAAACCAGTTTCTCCTCCCTTGGTTTTCACACCTCAACTGCTAGAAGAGGGCCTCATCCTCCTTGATTGAACTAACCTCGTTATCTCTAGTCTGCTTCTTGCTTGCATATATATACCTGCCCCTGGAAATTTCCACTACATGCATCCAACGAAGTGGGTATTCACCCACGAAAGCTCATGCTCCAAAACGTCTGTTAGTCTATAAGGTGCCACAAGACTCTTTGCTGCTCCTAAGTGCCTGAGTTAATTTTGAAAATGGAACTTAGGCTCCTAAATCACTTGATGTGGACTGGACTCGCTTTGGTCACAACAGGTGTAACTGCCCTCTGAGTGTAAATGGAAGGTATGTTTCACACCTTGCTCAACACTGGGATTGAGCTCAACTAGTCCAAATCGCCACTTTCTTTGCCTATGGCCAGGACTGGCACCAGTCGCTGGCCACTGATTGGCTGAATTGGTTCTAATCTCAAGTGCAGTCAAGACCTATCACAACTTTGGATCGTCTCCTAAGGGCTCTTGCTAGTCTCCTGCCTCTAGCATCACATCATCTTCCACACCCATCTCTGAACTCCATCTAGTTCTGCAGTAGCCTTTGCATCCTAACATCTTGTTTGTTCTTTTTGACCACAACTGCACACTGAGCACAGACCACCATTGAGCTGTCTACAGTGATGCTCAGATCCCTTTCCTGGGCTGATTTAGAACCCTATGTGGAAGTAGGAAAAGAATTGACAAGGATTTGTAGGGGATCTTAATGCATGTCAGTCTGTTAGCAAGAGTTAGGCCAGCTGTAACCCTAATGATGTGCGATTTGTAGAAGGGAGGTTAGTGTGAGGCGAGTGGAAAGAACTGTGTGAGAAGTTATCACGACCTTGCACTGATAATTAAATACATAGACTGGCGCCCAACGTGAGGAAAATAAGATAGCAGGATTAGCCTATGTATAAACAAAATGCAACTGTTGCTCATTATTGTCTGTATTATTGCTTGTTATTGTCTGTAACAAAGGTATAAATGCTTGCTGTAATTGTTTACCTGTTGAGAGACCTGTCCGGGACTGGGGCGACCCAATATCCTAGGGCACTCCCTCCTACTATTGTGTAACCCTTCTGCCCCTCTAGTTGGCAGCAACAAGGGCCGGGTTCAGTATCCAGGGGTTCCGTTTCAGTAACACAATGCATAACCGGCTCGAGCCCCCACCCAGTGACCTGGGACACTCACATACCACACCCCCCTGGGCGCCTCTAGGAGGCAATACTTCCCCTCTCGCAAGCACGGAGTCTGAGTGTAGCAAAATCTTTTTTAATAAAGGAAGGAATCAATGCGGCATCCCATTGGAGAAACACCACAAACAGGGTTATAACACAAACCATAAACAAAAACCCACCTCCAAGTATGTTTGCCACTGTCCTTTTTCCGCTTAGGGTTTTAAGTCCAATCACCCCAAAGTCCAACAACCCAAAAGTCTCTGGTCAATGCCACCCCAGAGTTCGAGAGTCTATCTGTAGAGGTCCCCCCCCCAGCCTGGGTAGAAAGGGGCACCTTACGTGGTCCAGGGCCAACTGCCCTGCCTCTCCGTGGGTTCTGCTTCCGCCTTCTCCACGAACTGCTCCGCTTTACCAGCTGCTCCACTCTGCTCCTCCAGCCATCCTCAGGAACTGCTCCGCTCCACCAGCTGCTCTGCTCCATGAGCTGCTCTGCAAAACTGCTCAGCTCTGCTCACTCTGTGGGCCGCGCCACCCGTCCCACAGCTACTCCACTCTGCTGCCACCAGCTGTCCCGTGATCCGCTCCAGCCGTCCCCGCAACTGCTCCACTCCACCAGCTGCTCTGTTCCACAGCATATCTTCAGGCTCCCCCACTAGTTAGCACAATGCTCAGTGCTCTCAGCTCAGTCATTTCAGCTTTTTTGTGATTTCAACTCTTAGTGATCTCAGCTCTTAGTGGGGGAGCCCCAGTGCTAGTGCACCATTAGCCCAAAGGGCATTCAGCTCAGTAACCTGTATTTAGATTCTTGAGAGAATAAAAAAAATCAACTCTGACATTCCACAGTGGAGAGAGGAAGGGGTGCAACTGGTGCTTCTAGCTCCACAAGGGGCCTGCACCATCAGGCACAGATACCTGTTCCCAACCTCTCTCAATTCTCTGTGTTTTGGAACCCATGTCCAGCCAGTACTACCCAACTGAGGGTGAGCAATAGAGAGGAAGGGGTGCAACTGGTGCTTCTAGCTCCACAAGGGGCCTGCACCATCAGGCACAGATACCTGTTCCCAACCTCTCTCAATTCTCTGGGTTTTGGAACCCATATCCCATGTCTAGCCAGTACTACCCAACTGAGGGTGAGCAATTTGTCACCAAGCAATCCCACAGCTTGGGAGTCTGGGATGGGGTGGGCGTACCTATGCAGATACACTCTCTGAACTTCTTTCCACCAGATGTCAGGGTAGAGCTTATCCTGACTCTGCTTACATCTGCAATTGCTGGAGTTAGAATAAAGTATTTGATTTTGCTGCACCTAAACAAAAAGCGAGAACTGAGTTTTTCTCTGACAATTTGGTGGCCCGTACGGGGATGGCAACGCCTACTGAGATACAGGCAGCTGCTACGGATCATTCCCCTTCAAACCCCATGGCGCCACAAGAGAGGTATGTGACCTTTTGAAATCTCTATTGGAGTGTCGTTGGAGGACTGTCCGTGGGGCCTTCTGTCTCTGTTGGGCTCACGTCATCTGAACATTATTGACTGTGCAGCAAGATCAGATACAAAGTGGTATTGGGTAAAGGCCCCAATCAGGTTAGTTTATAGCAGTACTGGGAAAATGCTGGGTTGGCCAGCAAGGTAATGCATAGGGATATGCATTAGGTAATGCATAGTGAAATGCATTAGGTATGCACTGGTGCTGAGGGGTTTTTACCGCCTCAAGAGGGGTTGTTATACCGCCTCATGGTATTGGGTCCGGACATAAGGTACAGATGCATCGTGGTATTTGGAAATAAGGCCTTGGTGTGTGTGTGTATATGCTAGTGTGCGTGACTGTTACCGGAAGACGCCCAGAGTACCCTGTGAAGCGAAAGCTCGTGACCAGGACTACTCTAACGCAAGCCCGGTAACTAGTGGATCTTTAGAAGATCCGACCCACGGTGGGTTGACTCGGCCTGGCATCGTCCGGTGAGGAAGCTACCTGGGTCTAGGAGCGTGTGAACCCATTTTCCCTCTCCCTTTCCTTTCCGTGTGGGCTACTGGCAGTCTGATGCAATCAGAGGATTGCATCACTGGATGCAATCAGAGTAAGCGGCGCCATCTCCCTGAGACTAGCCGACGCTCTTTGCTGAAGGGAGATGTAGGAGGGTCGTGGCCGTCCTCGTTAGCCTTTCCTGTGTGAGTACCCTGTAGGGAGAGATAGTTAGTTTATGTGCCGCTAGCGTGGACAGGGCATCCCCCCTGTGTGTGTGTGATTGGAAAATGGGTAGGGGACAGTTTAATTATTCCAGCTCACCCCCTAAGGGTACCCCATCTTATTTCATGTACGTACATTATGGTCCAACAACCTGCAGGTATTTAGAGAACTGGAATCTTTACACGCGTGAAAATCCATCTAAACAATGCCCACTAGAAGGTACCTTCAATCTAAATAAGGTCATACATCTAAGAGGAGCTTTTAATCACCAAAAAGCCTCTGACAGTGTGAGCAATTTGTCTATTGAGGAAAGGAACGGGTCAATTTGAAATTCAGCTTGGCCCAGAGATAAAGAGAAAGTTGCTCTGCGTTCAAGGTCAAGAATCAACGCAGATTATGCTAAGTACAAAGAAAAACTGCTTTCGGCCCCAGCTGGCTGTGAAAAAATATAGACAGAGGCAAACCAAAGGCAATACAAGTTACAGAACTGAGATTACATTTGCAAAGCTTAACTGTCCAGTGAGATCCAACAGAGTGCCATTGTGACCCCGGAGCCGGTGTGGCTTGGTGACACCGAAGAAGCCACAGGCAATAGACCTGGACTGGAATCTCTGAAAGAGACTCTGCAGGAGATTCCAGGGTGTAAAAGAACAGCCCTCCCAAGAGCAAAAGCATGTTGGAAATTCTGGACAAGCCATATACAGGATAATCTCCCATCCACCTCTCTCCCTTCTCTGAATGTTATACACAGACGTGGCCAGTCTGGACATGTGTGAGTATGAAAATGGCATAGGGCTTGGGGCGTTAATGTTTTTCCTGAGTGATGTGGGTCTGTTCCCAACATTCTCCATTGTTGTTTTATTATTTTATTAATGAAGCTTTAAAATTCAGTTATATGGTGTGTTTTCTTTATCTTCCCCCAACGTCCTGCAGTGTCAGCCTGATCACCTGACACAAGGGATAGATTGGTAACAGACATTTGTCACAGTTTGGTGAGCAATTGAGAAGGGGGGAGCCCTGCAGAATTTACACCATCTATTTGTTTTACCCTTGTTATTTTTATGTTTGCTTTGCTTGGCATTGTTGATGTTATATGTTAAGGAGTGCATGATTAAAGGAGTGCCCACTCTCAGCCGCAGTAAGTCTGAGAACTGGAGAGGGGTTTAGCATTCCTCTGTCCACCCTGGTTGACCGGGAAGGGTGGCAGGTGGATCTACCCCAGTTGTAGCAGGACTGGGCAATAGAGAAGTTGGAGAAAAGGGATGAGATGTGTACTTGATAACTAGAATTGAGCAATTAAGATCATAGATCATGAACCAGGCAGCAACTCAAACCTACACCCAGGGCAAGTTGCAGGCCTTGAGATAGGACTTCCATGTAGAAAAGGAAGCCCTGGCTAAGCAAGTACCGGTCCTTCAGGGACTTGTCAAAATGTAACCATTTGTGCTCAGCATACGCCATAACAGCAGTGTGTTTGCTACAAGAGGAAATTGAATAGTTAAACGCCAATGGGCCATGCGTTTCTGCCCAGGTGGCAAGCCTCATGAGGGAGGACTCGGGTAGTCTTATGAGTAAGAATGTTTAAGGGAAGAGACCAGGAAGGGTGAGGGCCACTTGAGAAGGCTACCCTCCTAGCTAAACTGATAGTGAAACAAGTTGGTGCCCATGGAAGGGACGGTTCAGCAAGGAAAGCAGGATTGGGCCCAAGCGGGCAGGCAACAGACAGAAAGATTGCAAAATAGGTTGGAGAATTTTGAGGGTGTAGTGGAAGAAAGGAGTAAGTAAGTGTAAGCATGGGGATTTCAAATACCCAGCACAATATCTTGAAATGGTGATTTGAGTTGATAAAAGTGGCTGTTGGGAGACAAACAAGTGATTTAAGGGAGAGTGAGAAGTTAACTCTGTAGTTGCTGGAGGGAACAGCAGTTGAACTTTGTAAAATGCTAAAGAAGAAAGTTCTTGGTGTCTGTGAAATGTTTCTAAATAAATTCAGGCAAAGAAATTATTGGATTGCAATCATTTAATTTGACTATGAACAATTTAGTTAAATTAGCTAAAGAATGTATACAGTGCTATGTAATTGAAATCCTATTAGGCTCTAAGGGGCACTATAAGAAGTGCTTTTCTTTCAGTGTTTGAAAGTAAAAAGCAATCAAAATTCTGGTAAAGTTAACTGTGTCCCTTTTAAGGTAAGAATCTTTAAGCTGTGAATAGCTTTGGATCCAAAAGCAAGCCAGAAAGCATCTGTATTAATGCAAATTATCTAACTGATAAGGTAGAAGCCACTGAAACCTGGGCTGCCTATGAAACAAATACAAGGAAATATGGGGTAATTCCTGTTTTGCCTGAAATCAACCAGGGTATTTGTATATTTTAAGTGATGATTGACTGCCCAGAAGGGGTAGATCTCTGTTTTTTTTGTCTTTCAGATAATCAGAGAAAACTGATGCTAGCTGAACAGCATTCAATGTATCATGCGTTTACTGGCACAACAGGAATTATGTTTTGTGCTCTATGTCCTGTCTTGTGGTGTTTGTCTCGTGGCCAAAATTGTTGTGTTTAATATTTTCATAGGATAGTCTAGTTAAAATCAAATAGAAGGGTTAAATGCAGATACTTGTTTTATTCAATTTTGGAATACAAGGTGTTTGGATAAATCAGGAGAATGTGATATACTAAAGTCTAATACATTTGCTTAAGTAAGAAAAAGAAACTTCATTGGCCATTCACCCCCTCCTATGCTATTAATGTCAATGCCTCTTGAAAGTACCTGAGATTAGTTAAAGATATACAACCAACAGATGTAATATAGTACTACACCAAAAAGATATGTATTAGGATATCGATGGACTGCGATTAATACAACACTAGGGGCTGCCATTAGATTAGCACAACAGAGGGCCTGAGTTATTTCCTCTGGAAGAAGAGGGACTTGACCGGATCCCTATGGGATGGGGCCAATAGCGCAGCAGCCATTTGGAATATTATTAAAATCCAAGAACATGATAAGAAATCGGGCCAACTAGAAAAGGCCACTAGCCTTATTTCTGGAGCTCAGCTAACCCAAATACAGGCTAGAGTTGGTGAGTTACATGTTATTTCCGCCCTTAGTTCTATGACCCAGAAGTTACTAACAGAGATGGTATTGAATATCACTGAGGCTGGGAAGGCATTGCAGTGGAATCTAGTATGTTTAGAAATTCTGGATTTCCTGAATGACCAGCTGATGGCCATTCAGAGTGATCTTGAGCACCAGACTTGGCCCACTGCCCTTACAGACACATCAGGAGTACCATCTGATCTGTGGTCATAGAGACATATCTGGACACTTTCTGAGTGGAAGTGTGGACATTCACAGTGCTCCTTCCAAGCATTTGGACCAGTTGGGGAGGTGTGGGCTCCCACATACCAAATCCTAACGGGTCCATGGGAAGGATGCATATGGGACTGGATTATTCACCGAAACATCTGGGAAATTAGACCGCCTGGTATACCTAACTGATTTATAGACAGTACCTCTAAAATAACACCTGATATTTTGTATAGGAATAGGGAGTCAATGGACATTTGGCTGTTAGAACCCCTGCAGCTTCAGTGTATCCATACACTGAAGCCAAGAGAAGTTGTCACTGTTTATGATAACGTTTGCAGGGAGGGTAGAGGACAAGGAACTATCCTGACAGGACACTTACTTTTCAAGCCAATGATAGCTGTATGTATGTTAAAACTGCCACATTGCAAGATATACATTTTAATCTCATCACCACTGCAGACAATCATATTGTTTATTGGCCTGCAGATAGAATTTTGCAAGTAGCCCTTAGTTTAATTGGACCAGTTTAGTACCTGATCAATTTCAAAATTTGCTTTCATTGTTACCAGAGGTTCAAAGAATCTCTGAATTGCAAGGGCAAATTCACATACTTCAGAATATATATCAAGCTGAAATGAATGCCTTTCATACAGCTTATAGAGTGTCTACTTTGTGTACTAAGTATGATATATTATGCTTTGTAACCAAAACTGTACAACAACCTCATCATATTATTGCTATGGGGATATTATTGCTTGCATTGTTGTTAGTTTAAAATTATGTCATTGCTGTTGTAAAAGACATAATAATAGTAATACCTTTCATGACCATGCTAATTATGTATTGTCATTACACCAGTGAAAATCCCTAAGGTTGAAACATCTGATGTAGAGTCAGAAATCCATGGCTTAATGCAAATAGAGATTTGAAAATATCTGTCGTACTAGAAGTACAAAAGGGGGGAGTATGGAAGTAGGGAAAGAATTGACAAGGATTTGTAGGGGATCTTAATGCATGTCAGTCTGTTAGCAAGAGTTAGGCCAGCTGTAACCCTAATGATGTGCGATTTGTAGAAGCGAGGTTAGTGTGAGGCGAGTAGGAAAGAACTGTGTGAGAAGTTATCGCGACCTTGCACTGATCATTAAATACGTAGACTGGCGCCCAACATGAGGAAAATAAGATAGCAGGATAGCCTATGTATAAACAAAATGCAGCTGTTGCTCATTATTGTCTGTATTCTTGCTTGTTATTGTCTGTAACAAAGGTATAAATGCTTGCTGTAATTGTTTACCTGTTGAGAGACCTGTCCGGGACTGGAGCGACCCAGTGTCCTAGGGCACTCCCTCCCTCTATTGCAATTGCTGGAGTTAGAATAAAGTATTTGATTTTGCTGCACCCAAACAAAAAGCGAGAACTGAGTTTTTCTCCGACACCTGTAGGGTGTGCAGGGAATTAAAAATATTCCGTCCAATTGATATTACTTTGCATTTGTCAACATTGAATTTAAACAGCTATTGTGTTGCCTGTTCCTCCAGCTAAGGACAGATGAAGAGAAGTAGGCCTGGTGCTTTTCAAAGCTTTCCAGGAGGTGGTATCTGCTCTTAGACATGACTGAGACTCACTTCTCTTTTTTGAGAATTAACCCTGTTATTGCCTTCTTGTGCTAGAGAAACGATGTGCCCAGCCTCAGTTGCCTGAGTCCCTCTGCAGCCCACTTCCTGCAGCCCCCCGTTCAGTGTTAATGAATCAGCCTAGCCTATGTTCATGAATTTACTGCAGAGTCCATTTTGCATGAGGACAGCCACAAGAGGCCCAAAGACCAAATGAGGCCATGAGGTTACATTTGATAGAACCTGTTGACATTTTTCCAAATTTTGATTTTTTTTTTTATCATTTAGATGTCAATAACTGGTTAATTTTTTGGCCAAAAGCATCAGGGTTGGGGTTTTTTTTATTATTATAATTATCAAATGGAAACTTTTGTGAGAATTTTTCCATTTTCATCTAAAGTTTTGAGATTTTCTTAGGAAAACTGAACATTTTGCAAAAACATTTGGTTTTTGGAAACTGAAATTTTATCATTTTTGTTTTTAACAAAACCACCCAAAATTTGAACACAAACTAAACATTTTTGTTTTATAAAAAAAAATTAAGGAAAAATAAAAATATATTATGACTGACTTAGAACTGTTGAAGTTTGACCAAAAAAGAAGACATTTTTGTTAGGATATAGATATTCAGGCCTGTCTGTAAAGACCTATACTTTAAGAATTTAGGTACATATTTATCATTTAGCTTGTTATAGAGGTATAAAAGAAAGAATCTGTGTAAGCGTCTTCTCTCACTGTGACAGTCTAAGGCCCTGTTCTTAAGATAAGGCCTTTGGCTAAGCAGAAGAGGCAGCCATAAGCTGGGAAGCGAACAGTCACATCCTCACATCCCAAACCAGTCACATTCCAATAAGGTGCTATTGGGCTGTTTGGCATTATCAGGACAGGATTGTATTGCTATCACCACCAGATAAAGATAGTTAAAGAAAATTTAGTTTGATAGCATCCTGTCTGGCACGAAATCTCAGTAGCTGTGGTTGTGAAACCCTCATTTCTATAGGTTTTATCTTTATGGCCCCCACTTTTCTATTGTTAATCTGTCTGGTTCTCTAAATGTTTCTGTCTGCTGTATAATTATTTTTGCTAGATGTAAGTTAATTAGGATAGTGGGATATAATTGGTTAGAGAATTATATTACAATATGTTAGGATTGGTTAGATAGATTTCAGTAAAATGAGTGGTTATGGTATAGCTCAGAATATTACTATATAAATTAGGGGCAAATAGAAAGTAAGTTGGGATTCGAAAATAAGGAAAAAGGAACTTGGATTTAAGCTTGCTGGAAGTTCACCCCAATAAACATCTAATTGTTTGCGCCTTCGGACTTCGGGTATTGTTGCTCTCTGTTCATGCGAGAAGGGCCAGGGAAGTGGGAGAGTAAAGGAATAAGCTCTCTAACAATTTGGATGCAACTTGTATGAAAATCTGCATCCTGTCGTTCAGCCGTCTCTGGAAATGAATTACGTGGCTTACCCCCATTCATTTCTAGCTGTCAGGGCAGCCGCAGCGCCGTGGGAGAACAGTGGCTATGAGTCTGATATTTCTGGGACTGGCCTGATTCTGATGCATGTGTTGAGCCTGCCTAGCGGGACGAAGGGGACCCCAAGAGGGCTTTCAAGGCCAACGCGCCAACATGGTGTGTGGTGTACTGTGTTGCTGCATGACAGTCTCACAAGGGACTCTGGACACTCTTAAAACTGAACCTTACCCTAGAAAATGTCTGATGGGGAATTGTCAGGGAGATGGACTGAAAGCTCGAATGGGTTACTCACTACTTCAGGGTCACATTCTGACCTGGTGCTGTTTGAATCTGTCTGTCAAGGCAAACAAAGGTCGCACCATCCTTGGAAATGTCAAGCTAAGTCCACTATCCTGTGGAACAGCCTCCCCAGGGGAAGCCCCCTGGCGTGAGACATTTGCACAGTGGACTTGCCAAAACTCTGCAGAATGTGAGCACTTCGGGGGGGGAGGGTTGGTGACACCCAATAGAACGGGGCCCAGATCCCGACTGGGGCCTCTCCAGGTCTTTGCTTCAATTTCCTATCTGTAAAATGAGTCATAATAATTTCTTTCCCTCCCCCAGTCTATTCTCCATAGGTTCTCATCCCAGGCTCATCACCTTAGTATCTGAGCGCCTTCCAGTGGTTCATTTAGCAAGGTGATTGACACCTGTTGTGTGTTTGTTTTCTCATTAGAATCATAGAATATTATGGTTGGAAGAGACCTCCGGAGGTTATCTAGTCCAACCCTTTGCTCAAAGCAGGACCAACACCAACTAAATCATCTCAGCCAGGGCTTTGTCAAGCTGAGCCTTAAAAACCTCTAAGGATGGAGATTCCACCACTTCCCTAGGGAACCCATTCAAGTGCTTCACCACCCTCCTAGTGAAATAGTGTTTCCTAATATCCAACCTAGATATCCCCCACTGCAACTTGAGACCATTGCTCCTTGTTCTGTCATCTGCCACCACTGAGAACAGCCAAGCTCCAAACTCTTTGGAATCCCCCTTCAGGTAGTTGAAGGCTGCTATCAAATCCCCCCTCACTCTTCTCTTCTGCAGACTAAGTAAGCCCAGTTCCCTCAGCCTCTACTTGTAAGTCATGTGCCTCAGCCCCCTAATCACTTTCATTGCCCTCTGCTAGACACTCTTCAATTTGTCCACATCCTTTCTGCAGTGGGTGGCCTCACCAGTGCCAAATAGAGGGGAATAATCACATCCCTCGATCTGCTGGCAATGCTCCTACTAATGGAGCCCAATATGCTGTAAGCCTTCTTGGCAACAAGGGCACAGTGCTGACTCATATCCAGCTTCTCGTCCACTGTAACCTCCAGGTTCTTTTCTGTAGAACTGCTGCTTAGCCAGTCAATCCCCATCCTGTAGTAGTGCATTGGATTCTTCCATCCTAGGTGCAGGACTCTGCACTTGTCCTTGTTGAACCTCATCAGATTTCTTTTGGACCAATCCTGCAATTTGTCTAGGTCACTCTGGACCCTATCCCTACCCTCCAGCGTATCTACCACTCCTCCTAGTTTAGTGTCATCTGAAAACTTGCTGAGAGTACAATTAATTCCATCATCCAGATCCTTAATAAAGATGTTGAACAAAACCAGCCCCAGGACCAACCTTTGGGGCACTCTGCTTGATACTAGCTTCCTGCTAGACATCGAGTTATTGGTCACTACCCATTTAGCCTGACAACCTAGCCAGCTTTCTATCCACCTTATAGTCCATCCAGCCCATACTTTTTTAACTTGCTGGCAAGAATACTGTGGTAGACCGTCTTAAAAGCTTTGCTAAAGTCAAGATATATCACATCCACCACTTTTCCTCATATCCACAAAGCCAGTTATCTCATCATAGAAGGCAATCAGGTTGGTCAGGCTTGACTTGCCCTTGGTGAATCCATGTTGACTGTTCCTGGTCACCTTCCTCTCCTCCAGGTGCTTCAAAATTGATTCCTTGAGGACCTGCTCCATGATTTTGCCAGGGACTGAAGTGAGGCTGACCGGTCGGTACTTCTCTGGGTTCTTTTTCTTCCCTTTTTAAAATATAGGCACTATATTTGCCTTTTTCCAATCATCTGGGACCTCCTCCGATAGCCATAGGGGGTGGGTCTTGTTTTCATAGGGTTTTAGTTTTTCAGTGCACCTGTTGCAATAAAGGTTATGTTAGAGAAGGCAGGTCAAAGAAACGTGCCTGGCACTTGGAGAAGGAGATGGAGAAGTTTGTGATGGCCATTACTTCCTGGGGGATTTCATTCCGCATCCCACATAGATGAGGTTTACCCTTATGGTATTGTGGAAGTAGACAGGGAAAGGAGGAGCCGAGCTTCATGAAGCGATTTGTCTGGTTAATTCCGAAAATGAATGAGGCTCAGGCATGCTAACAAGTTATGCGACCCCAAGCAGTTGGCGTCCAACTTCTTAGAGGGGGTTGTGGAAGTAGAGAAAGAACTGGCAGGGATTTGAAGGGGATTTCAGATTCAAACAGTCCCCTTATGTGAGCAAGAGTCAGGCTAGCTGTAACCCTAATAACGCAAGATTTCTAGAAGCGAGGATTGTGTGAAGCAAGTGGGAAAGAACTATGTGAGAAGTTGTTGTGACCTTGCGTTAGATAAGTATGGAATGTAGACTATAGTCTAAATAGGTGAGAAAAATAAAATATCAGGATGACGTGTGTAAACAAAATGCAGCTATCACCCATTGTGTGAAACAAAAAGTATAAATGCTTGCTGTAATTGTTTACTTGTAGAGAGACCCGTTTTGCTCTCTCCCTCTATGCAATTGCTAGAGAATAAAGTGAATCTGACTTGCTGCATCCAACCTGAGAGTGAGAACTCTGTTTTTCTCCGACAGTGTAGAGTTCCATTGTGCCAGAGGAGGAAAGTTGTTGACCTTTATCTTCAACCTGAAGCTTTAGGCTCTTTGGATACCTTGGCTTAGGCCACAGAGCTCCTTGAACATAAGGACTGAGACCTTGAACTTGATTTGATATTCTGTGGGAAGTCAGTGTAGAGAGTGGAGGGCGGGTCTGATGTCCTTGCAGTACCCTGTGTTGCCAAAGAGAAGCACTGCATCACTTTTATGAGTTGGAGTGCCGCAGGCTTCATGTCCAGCTACATTGTGTTGCTGTATTTATTTGCCAGACAGGAGGCAACAAGGTATGAATAACTGAGGTCAGGTGATCGTCCACAAGGATGGGAAGGAGTTTCCTGGCTAACCAGAGCACTCCTAGACTACAGACTGAATTAACCAATTGTGGATGGGTACCTTGCACCAAAGTACGCTGCACCGTGGCTGCCTCACCCTTTATCTGTCTTATCTTTATAGATTGCAGATTCTTTGGGACACAGACTCTGTGTGTGTGTGTGTGTGTGTGTGTGTGTGTGTGTGTGTGTGTGTGTGTGTGTGTGTGTGTGTGTGTGTGTGTGTGTGTGTGTGTGTGTGTGTAGAGGGCCCAGAACAATGGTCCCCTGATCTCGGCTGGGCTCTCCTGGTGCTATTGTCATACAAATAATAAATAAAGGCCTATGCAGGATGACGTGGCTAACGAGGACAAGCTCCCTGACTTTTGTGTGTATTGCAAGTTGAAATTTCCCCCTGGCTCTTACAGGAACTTGCCACCGAGTTCCCATAAGAGGTGCAGGGAAATCTCAGCTCTTGTTCATTGTCATTGGTTAAGCCCTGGAATGTGCATTGTGGAATTACTGGATCCTGTCTATTCCAGCACAAAGGCTGAGGATTGACTCCAAAGCTTCCTTAATGCAGGAGATTTAACACGTTTTGTTTTTGCTTGTCCTTTCCCCATTTACACACCAGATTTATGGAGTGAGACTAACTGTCAAAACTGTTGGGGTTGGGTTTTGTAACATTGAAAATTTACCTTTCCCTCCAGTACTTTGCAGGAGACCAGACTCTGAGTGGTGAAAATGGCACAGCTCTATTGAAGTCAATGAAGTGAGGTTGATTTGCCCCAGTTAGGGATCTGGCCCATTGATTACACCAGCTGGGGATGCAGGAAGACAGAGGGGTAGAGGGCAGGTGGGAGAAGATATTTGACCCAGCCATGTGGAAACCTTGAACCTGTGATGCAGCAAGGGAGCTGCTGTTCCCACATTTAAACCCCACTCCTAGAGGAACATTTGGAAACTGCACCTGGTGAGAAAAGGAAGCATCTCAAATTCAGACCCTCTCATCAGCAGGGCAGGGAACAGACTGACAAATACATGAACTTAGCTTTCCACAGGTTGTCCAGTTACTGTGATTTTTTCCCCTGGACTAAAATGTTGAGAGGCTGATTGAGGTGTGGGGTCAGGAACTTCAGAACCGAAGGCAAATGATTGGAAGGAAAAGACTTGAATTAAAAGTCAGCCCTTCATGCTGCTTTTTGCAGAGTTGACTCGTGCCTGCCTATAGTGGAGGTGGGAGGAGAGTGAGGGCAGCCAGCTTCAGCAGTGTTACTGAGTGTGCTCAGTACAAGCCAAGCAGCAAATCGGGGGAGGGGGCACGTGACCCTGCAACATCAACCTGTGGAACTCCTTGCCAGAGGATGTTGTGAAGGCCAAGACTATAACAGGGTTCAAAAAAGAATTAGATAAGTTTGTGGAGGACAGGTCCATCAATGGCTATTAACCAGGACAGGGATGGTGTCCCTAGCCTCTGTTTGCCAGAAGCTGGGAATGGGTGACAGAGGATATATCTCTTGATGAGGACCTGTTCTGTTCATTCCCTCTGAGGCACCTGCATTGGCCACTGTTATAAGACAGGATAGAAGGCTGGGTGGACCTTTGGTCTGACTCCGTACGGCCTTTCTTATGTCCCCACCATGCATCGTCTCTGTGCCTTTGCCATGAAGGCAGCTGGCAAAACTGCCAGGGGTTGTGAAAGAAGAACCCTCTCAACCAGGAGAAGATGAGAAGAGAGGCCTCATCAAATAGCAGACAAGACCCATAACCAACGAGAAAGTCCCCCGGGGGTTCTACATGCGGTGAAGTCCATGGAAAATATTAGGGAAGCATTTCCAAAATCGGCACTCCACATGCTGGGCTCTGTGCAGAGCTGGTAATGATTGTTTTTTATCCAAAGCAAAATTTGGGTGAAAACAAAAGGCTTTCATTTTCATTGTTCAAAAAAATTAAAACTGGCTTCTTCTTCCCCCCCCCCCCCCCCGCCCAGCAACCAGAACCAAAGAATTCTAACTGAAAAATCACATTTCCTTTTTTAAAAAACAAAATCACGAAAAAAGCGTGTTGACAACAGACATGTTGCACAGAATTTCCATGGCAACAAATGGTTCATTTGCTGTCAAAATAAATACATTAAAAAGAAGAAGAAAAAGGTTCCGTGGGAAATGTTCCACGAGTCCTTGTGCTGAGTTCTTTGAGAACTTAACCATAAATATCACAATGGAGGCTCCCGGGGGCTGAGCTTGAAAACCCACCCCTTTATTTGATGTCTAGAGGGGAACTCAGTCCCAGCTGTTGGTGAGTTATTGCAAATCTGTTTCTCAAAGTAGAATCGAGACACCTTATCACTGTGGGGAAAGCTGAAGAAAATGTACCAGCCTAGTAAAAGGAAACCATCTGCAGAAGCAGAGACGGTAACCAGACAGATGACCACCAAGATACAGATGGAACCTCCTACCTGAATCATTCTTATTTTTTAGGATGGAGAAGATTCCCCCATGACAGCTGAACTCTCATTAAAAGGAGTGATCTCTGTTTTGAACTGGACACTAGAAGTGCATGGGAAAGAGAAGCTACTGAGCCCTGGAGCAGGGCCGACTCCAGCTTTTTTGCCACCTCAAGCAGCGAAGAAGAAGAAAAAAAAAAGCCCGACTGAGCGGAGCGATTGAGCTGCCGCCAAAGTGCTGCCAAAGAGGAGGCGAGGCACTGAAGGACCCACCACCAAACTGTCTCTGCAGACCCGGACGTGCCGCCACAGCAACGGACGGGCCACCGCCCCTTTGCGTTGACTGCCCCAGGGACCTGCTTCCTTCGCTGGTGGCTGGAGCCAGCCCTGCCCTGGAGACACAAAGGTGGGACCATTCAACACCATATTCCTCCTCTCTATTGGGGGCTCTGTGGAGGTTTGGGGGCTGGTTAAATTACTAGGCGGTGAACAGGGGTGGCGAGTTGTATGGGCCCTTGGTGACCATGCTCCAGGAATATTCAGAGCACGGTCGCCTGGCTCCACCAATGTTCAAGGCCCAGTCTCTCCTCCGGCCCCCACTGCCATCCCCATGCGCCTCCTCCAAAATGTCTCCCAGCCCCATCTGCCACTCTTGGACAATTTAAAAGGGCCTGGGGGGGCCCGCTGCCACTATCGACAGCACAGTGGGGCTAAAGCAGCTTCCTGCCTGTCTTTACTCTGTGCAGTGCACCACTCCTGGAAGTGGCCGACACGTCCCTGCGGCCCCTGGGTGGGCGTTGTCTCAGCGCGCTGTCCCCGCCCTGAGCGGTGACCCTGCCATTGGAGCTTTAGGAGCAGTGCCCCATTGCCAGCTTGAAGGCTACTTTGCTATGCTGGCAGGAGGCCATAACGTCAGCCACGCTTAGAGGCAGCTAGCTCAGGGTCAGGACCCCAATGGTGACTGTCAGTGCATTCTTCCAGCTGCTCATGTTCACTGCAGGGTCTGCATTGCAGGACAGGGCTTAGCTGGGGCAACATGCTGAATTGCAAGCGTTCCTTGGGGACGGGAGGGAATCAATCCTGTGTGTGAAAGCAGCAAAGAGTCCTGGGGCACCTTGTAGGCTAACAGACGTTTTGGAGCATGAGCTTTCGTGGGTGAATACCCACTTCGTCGGATGCATCCGACGAAGTGGGTATTCACCCACGAAAGCTCATGCTCCAAAACGTCTGTTAGTCTATAAGGTGCCACAGGACTCTTTGCTGCTTTTACAGATCCAGACTAACACAGCTACCCCTCTGATACTTGAGTCCTGTGTGTGTGTGTGTGTGTCCTATTGCCCCAAATGGATGAGATCAGACCTTCACCTGAGAGTGTGGGTTTGTCCTGCTGTCCCCTGCTGGATGTGATCAGGTGTGTGTGTGTATGTGTGTGTGTGTGTGCGCGCGCACACGCATCATTGCCCCACTGCTCCCTGCTAGATGAGGTCAGCTTGGCTCCCACATGAGTGTCTTTGCCCCCTTGCCCTCTATTGACTCTGCTGATGGCCCTAGTCTTTTAAGTCACTGGCTAGCCCCGTCCTCTGAGGAGGTGAACATCACAACTAGTCTTTGTGGAGTTTCTATCCCTGCAGGCCCACAGGAGTCAAATTAGCAAGGGAGGTAACAGTGCCAGGAATGGAGATGCTACCTGAAGCCCAGGGGCATATTAACAGCGTCCCCTCTTCCCACACCTCCATCCGGGACCTGTGGCTGGCTCCTGTGCAACACCTGAGGTGAGATTGTGCCTTGCCAGGCCCCCTGCCAAATGATTGCCAGCACCCTCTGCCAGTCTCTGTTGCCAGGCGCCGTAACATTGTGCAATTTCACCTGAGGCAACACGGGGGAGCCAAGGAATAAGATGCAGGCCAAAAAGAATTCCTGCTTGTCAACACTGCATTCTTCTCTGGTGGTGTTTTGGAAATAGCAAGGGAGACACGGCCGACCATGTACCCAAACTCAGAAGGCACCCCAGCGCCCAGCTGATTACTCGACCCAGGCCAAAAATAAAGAGCTCTCGCTGAGTCCTTGGCCCTGACAAACCCCCGGGTCTCCAGGACCATACTGGATTTGGTTGCAGCCATCTGCTCGAAGCAGGCATTGCCGAGCCATCTCCCACAGCCAGCCCTGCTCCCCTCCTTGCTGCCAACGCTTGGCTGTGAGGAGATCTGCTCAGGACTTGCTTGATCTACCGACACAGCAGGGGCAGAAAGCCTGGGGGAAGTTTACATATTGTTTATATTTGGCGTTTTAACGCATTTTTTAAAGGCTCAAAGTGGGCCCACCCCCATGTCCAAATCTATCAGATCGTCCCCAGATCCATCAGTTACCCCCACATACACATACATCCCCCATGCCCATTTTCCATCAGTTTTCCCTCCCTGCTTCATGGGATCCTCTGCTGGAAGGCTAGAAAGGCAAAGCTTTAAACACAGGGCACCTCCTTCCTGAACAAAGGTGGTTGTATTAAAAGTGGACCTCGCTGTAATATTTCGCACTGGTGGAAGGCTGGAGCACAGGGCTGGAATTAATAGTGAGGATTAGCTCATGAATGCGGGTGCAGATCTCCGCAAACATGCCAGGCGCTAAGTGCCAAGTGTCGTAACAATAAGAACTTGGCTGCAGTCTAAGACCTCGACCAACTGCAGCGATGTGGTGAGGGGACTATGTTGGAGATGAGAAGTAGCCTCATGGTATTATCCCTCCCTGCCTGAGACTCCTGCTGTGCCTCTGGGCTGCTTCAAGAAGGGAGCCAGGGCCCAGCCATTGTCTGTGGATTTCTGGTTGCAAAGCGGGGAGGGAGGAGATAATGCTGCTTGGCTCCTCTGCAGATACTGAGTTGATGAGGGCCTGATAAGTACCTGAACAGGAAGATGCCTGGGCTCTGCCAATGGTAGTGCTGGAGTTGTGCCTGCCAGGAATGATGGCACAAGGAAGCCGCAATCAGTGCCCCCTGGAGAGCCCGGTCCCCAGCTGCCTCCCACCAAAGAGACTGATTTCATAATCTCCACGGACTGATTTGTGTGAAGGGGTCAGTCCTCTGGCCCCCTCCGGTGGCTTTCTCTGCCGGAGGGGATGAGCCAGACCAAGAGCTCTATTCACAGCAATAATCAGAACGACTCAGAATCATTTAGCCCAGCATGCCTGGGCCTTGCTGAACCATGTCAAAGGGAAGCACTCCACCCCCGCCCCCACTCCCTTGAAAGGAACCTCTCTGGAAGCTTCTGGGAATGTTTTGATTGAATTATCCTGGCCTTTCATCCACCCTCCTTCTGTGCCTCAGGCAGGGATGGGGAAACACCTGCCACCCCGTGCCGGAAAGGCCGTGCTTCCCAGCATACCAGCGTAACAGGGCTTGTGTATTTGGAGGAACAGCTAAGCTCCCCAGTGTGGAGCTGAATCAGCATTTCTCTGTTGTGCCCTCCTCTCCTGAAATGTCCAGGGTTCCCAGAGATTCTTTCTTCTTCATTTGTATTGAGGCAGCACCTCAGAGTGGCAGGGCCCCATTGCGCTAGGTGCTGTATGAAAACAGAGCAAAATGACGGCCTCTGCCCTGGACAGCTTACAGTCCAAGGCCAGGTCTACACTTGAAAATTAGACTGAACTAGCGACATCACTCAGGGCTGTGAAAAATGTTGACCTAACCCCTGTTGTAGACACGTCAAGGTTGAGGGAAGAATTCTTTTGTTGACCTGGCTACCACCTCTTGCAGAGGTGGATTCACTAAACAGGTGGGAAAAACTCCTTCTGTTGATGGAGGAAGCATCTACCCTATGGCGCTACAGCAGTACAGCTGTAGCTGTAGCGCCGTAGCTGCGTCACTTTCACCATTGTAGTGTAGACATACCTCGGGTCACCTAAGAATCACCCTATGTCCCATTCATAGATGGGTGTATCACACCCAACTGAGATGTCTCACTACATACGGACCCTGGTCATTACCATGGATGATTCTTGGTCACAAGCACATTTCTCTGAGTATTCAGAATTCCTGTTGGTTTGACTGGACATGTGAGGCGCACGATAGGGTCCTTTTTGTTTAAAAACCTCACATGCCCGGCAGGACGGATTCTATGGAATAACTGAGTTCCTATCTTCCTGCAGGACTGCAGGGAGTGAGGAGTGTAGGCATAGGTGGGGGTCAGGTGCTCCTGGATTCTAGTTGTACCTCTAGCCTTAGAGATACCTATGTTATCAATATTACACTCACAGGAGAGGCTGGCATTGCACTAAACTGTACAGCAGATAGCGATAGCACCTTGTGCTGGGATCCTCTCACACACCAAACAGGGCTTGGGTGGGAGACGTCCATAGAAAAACAAGGGCACCACTAACAAAACGATAACCAGCTACACACAGACTTTCCAGGAGTTTCCAGTTCCAGCCTTGTTACGGCTGTTTACCAGAGGTTGTATCCTTTTGGGAATTCTCCAAGGCAGCACGAAGACATCTAGTGACTAAATATGATTGCAAGTACATATCATTAGACTAGTCACTAAAGTTCATGCAGTATTTCTTGCTCAAATAGGGGCGCTATTATTCACGCCTCTGCTAACTCCCTGCTCGGGTAATTTCATTCTGCTACCCAACATTTTCCCTGAAATATTAGTGCTCTTTCTCACTTTCTGACTTACGCACTTTTTTAAACAGTTACCATGTTTCAACTCAGAGGTGGCTGCATTTCAGCAGTTGGTGAAGTTCCCATATATAGTTGTATGGGGTCCCTTGCTGACAAGAGACCATGGCTACTGGAATGTCACAGCAGCAGGAGGAATGAACGCTGAGCCTGCTGCTATAAAAGCACAGGTCTGTGCCATTTGATCTAAAGGAGAGTCTGTTAGTAGCCTGGGGTATATGATAGTGGTATCAGGGATTGTGCCTTTAAGGGCTGAGCTTCCCAGACAAAGCCTCTGAGTTCAAAGCCAGTTTGAACACGACACAGCAACAAAGCAGAGTCCTTGCAAGTACATCTAGCACTGAGTGATCCATGGACTGCCACGTGGTACCAGGATTAAAGAAATTCAGTGGAGCAGTGGAAAAGCCCCGCCAGCATTGAAAACCTCTGGGAATGTGGGAAACAGTGTCAAATTAATTAACTGCACGCTGAGAAAGGCTGCGGAGTCAGACTCTGATTTGTGTTTAGCATTGTTAAATTCCAGAGCAGCCCCAGTGAAGCAGGGGTCATTGTGTTCCGCTGAAAACAAGAACACGTGCGTGGGTAGAAACTGACGTGAGCATCAGTGGAGACTTGCGGACATGGAAAGAAATGGAAAAGCCAAAACAAAAAAATAATGATTTGGGGTCCTGGGAACAGCCCCCACTTTGTGCAAATCACTCTCTTCCTCTCTGCAGAGGGCAAGAAGGGGCACAAAGAGCAGTGGTGCCACAGTCGTGTGAGTTTGCCACCCCAGACGTAAACCTACTGCAGAGGAAGAGGCGACACTTCCCAACCTAGGAAGGGAGGGAGATAAGGGGCACCACGGATGCCATTTTGCCTGAGAAGGGCTGAGACAGGAAAGAACCACAGCAGGTTGAGATAATGGAGCCCCAGGACACAGAACAGCCATCACAAGTGCCCAGGTCCCAGGGACGGCGCCAGGCACCTCAAAGATGAACTGACTAGTGTTAGTAAGTTTAGTTAGTAGGTTGGTGTCGCAGGGTGACGGGTAAGCCTGTGCACCGTTTTAGTACACCCCAAACTGGTTACTTGATTGAGTGTAGGCTGAGAGCCTTCGGTGCAGGTAAGGGGGGGGTAATTGCAGCAATTAACCCTAGCTGGGGGCAGGGTCGGCTCCAGGAGTTTTGCCACCCCAAGCAGCCAAAAAAAAAAAAAAAGCCGCAATCGTGATCTGCAACAATTCAGCGGGAGGTCCTTCGCTCTGACTGGGAGTGAGGGACCCTCTGCGGAATTGCCACCGAATAGCTGGACGTGCTGCCCCGCTCCTGAGTGGCCGCCCCAAGCACCTGCTTGCTAAGTTGGTGCCTGGAGCCGACCCTGGCTGTGCGGGGTGGAAACAAGAAGGGAAATAAACAGAGCTGGGAGCTCAGAAGCAGGGTAGGAAGACTAGGTGTCAATGTTGGCAGCAGCTACAGCTAGCCAGGTAGGGGCGGCTCTAGCTTTTTTGCCTCCCCAAGCATGGCAGTCAGGCAGCCTTCGGTGGCACACCTGCGGGAGGTCCCTGGAACCGCGGATTCGGTGGCGCGGCTTTGAGAGGTCCCCGGTCCTGCGGATTCGGCGGCACGCCTTCACGAGGTCCGCCGGTACCACAGCTTCAGCATACCCGCCACCAAATTGCCACCGAATCCGCGGGACCGGTGGACTTCCCACAGGCAAGCCGCGGAAGGCTGCCTGACTGCCGCCCTCACAGGATTGGCAGGGAGCCCCCCTCGACTTGCCGCCCCAGGCACGTGCTTGGAGCGCTGGTGCCTGAAGCCACTGCTGTAGCAGGACCAATTAAGCACTGGCCAGGCAGAGGCTGAGCTCCAGAAGAAGGACTCAGAGGAGCAGCCTGGAACTGGGTGAGAGTATAGCTCAGGAAAAGGGTCTTGGGAAGTTCCCAGCATGAGAAGGGCTGGGAAGTGGCCAATGAGGCTGGTGTTTGGTGGGTTAAGGGAGGCTGAGCTCTGGACGGAGGCAGGCTGACAAGGCTTGGGGGGGACTGTAGCCCAGGAGAAGGGTCCTGGGAATCCCCCACCCCTCCAGAGGGAAGCGGGCTGGGGAAATAGCCGAGGAGGCTGGAGTTCACGTGCCATGCTGAATGACCTCGGGGGAAGAAGAACAGCGTCTGCCCAAGTGAAGAGACTGAGTTTGTCCTTCTGAGAGCTGGAGAAAAGGCCCTGGGTTGTGTCAATAAATCAGCCATGAGAAGGGAGTTTTGTTGCCTAATCCCAGCCTTGCTGATGTGTTGAAGCACCACTGGGAACCGGCAGCCACATGACAGTTGCCACGGAGCCACTGGTGAGCAGTAGGGGTCTCAAAGCTTATTCCCCACTCTGGCACTGGGAGTGCAGAAGGTGGGGCCCACAAGGATTCTAACAATTAATACTGGGCACTCCGGGCTGGTATTAAACTCCCAAGGTTACAGCTTTTCTCTGACCCTGGATGGGTAGATGCTGCCACCACCCAAGTGCGAAAACCCATTTGAGAACTCAGGAAGGCGCATTTGGGAATTCCTTCCTGAGGGGGACTCTCAAGCCCTTTCACCTCTCCCCCCTTCCCCTCCCCCAGAGAAAAGCTGAGAAAGAAAGAAAAAACAGGAAAATCAGCTGTTGCCACCAGCTAATTAAACAACATGTACACAAACCTCTTGGGACACACAAATTCAATCCTGGTCTTTAAAAAGGTAAATTTTATTAAAAATAAAAAGAAAGAAAATACATCTGGGAACTCGGCTAGAGCTAGATTTAAAAAGAGCAAATACAATAATTAAGCATCGAGAATGGTTTACTTGAGGTCCAGCTTAATGGTTACAAGCAAAACAAAAGCATTTGGGGTTAGCAGAGAGGAGTCCACAAGCCATAAAGAAATAAAAGAGATAAACCTAATCGCATCTTCCTAGACATTTCCTGATCTACTTACATAGCTGGGGTTTCAAATGAGTAGTTTCTAAGTATGATCTGATGATTTTTCATACCTGGCCCAAAGCTTTTTGCAGATAGTTCCAGTCCTGTTTCTGCTCTCCGAGGGACCAGCACAAACAGACAAAGGGGAATTTTTTTTTCCCAATTTTAAAAAAGTTCTAGCCTCCCTATTGGCTCTTTTGGCCAGGTGCCCACTCCCTTCCTTTTACCTGTGCAGGGAGATTTTTTAACCCTTTACATGTAAAGCAAGTAGAGAGATTTTATAGCTCACTGGCTGGCTGGGTGTCCACAAAAGGGAGCTAACCTCTCCCTTTCAGTTATCACAAGAGGGCACTGCAGAGCAGGGCTACACACCTCTGATACTTAGTGCTAAGTATTTGTAACTGTGTTATATTCGCAATATTTGGGGACTGTGCCTTTAAGGGCTGAGCATCCCACTCTGTGAAGCCGAGGTTGTTATTCGCAATCACTTGGAGCCAGACCTCTTGAGTGATCGCGGAACAGCCCAATGCACGCAGTTGAGCAGTTCTGCTTCCAGCCTGTAGAAGGCAGCAGGATGTAGACCTCCCTTGTCCCTGGGTCCCACTGGCATCGGTGTCTGTGTGTGAAATTTCACCCGACCTTTGTAAAGCTAATCCAGCTCTCAGACTGGGAGTTTACAGCCAAACTGTTTTCATGCATGGCAGTCCAGTCACCCAACTGGATCCGAAAGGACGTTTATTGTTTCAGCAGTGTTCTCACACGAAGATTGAGCTCATTACAAACATAAGCTGTGCCCGAGCCAGGACGCATATTAATTTGGATAAAATACTGGCAGCGCCCTCTCTTAATAGGATCTTATCGGAGAACAAGTTGGGTTAGGCTTCAGCCTGAAGAATGCAAATATCATTGACTATTTGCTTTATTTGGACCAAGGAAGATAATCATTATCATCCCAACCATCATCACGTCTCTGCAAATTAGCATTTAGAGGGAGGTGATATTTATTTCTTCATGCACTTTAGAATAAATGGACCTGCTAGCCCCTAAGGAGGGGCGGCACAGCATTAAGGTGAAGATGTCCTTCCGTGTTAGTGCTCTCACCATTGTTTCCCTGGAGAAGATCGCACCTGGGCTTGATTCACTGCTGCGCCAAGCTTGGTGTTGTCACCTGCAAAGTGTAGGTATAAAAGCGCTACTGACTCAGAACGGTAGCGTTTCACGCATGCTTTGCACCAGCATCAACAACAGCAGGGGACATGGGGCAACAGTGTCTGCTGGTCTTGGATGAGCTCAGCCAGCAGTACCTGCTCAGGAGAAGTGCTCAGCTGGCAGGGGAGAACATGGCTTGTCAGGACTACAGATGCTTCTGTGGTATCATGGGATAGGGGGGGTGGGAGGGAAGGTACTCAGTGCTATTCGTTCCTTGATTCTATGTGTGCTGAATTTAACCAAACATACTTAATTTTAAAAAAAAATCTAAAGCGTGTAGGCGGGGGGAGGATCCCATCCAGAGATGGATCATGAGCCAAGGAGTCCCCTCCAAAGCTTTTTTGTTGTTGTTGCTGGCTCCGCTCCAGCCCAGAGGCAAGCAGTGCAGGAAAACATTCAATAGCTTTAATTTCCTTCAGGGGCTGGAAAGAGAAGAGCAGAAATCCCAGAATGCTTTGCTACCCAGTAGTACTGCAGGCTCGCTCATGTTTCTGAACCTGTCTGGGCTATGGGGACGTCACTTTTTATCTGCTAAAAGGAGCTGGCTCAGAGGTTAGAGCAAGGGGCCCTTGGGAGTCGAATCTCCTGGTCTGTCTTTCTGGGTCTGGAATGAATTTGCTCACCTTGTTTGTGACTCTTTTATTCACTCCGCGCATCCTGCCACTCAGAACGGGGCAGCCCACTTAGTATGTGACATGTCTCAGTGGGAGCACGTGACACAAATTTTCATGTGTTTAGCTCATCGGAGAATGGGGATCTATATGCACAGCACCACATTCCGTTCTCCACCAAACGGGTGGATTTGGTGTATCTCTGTAGAAGCCGGTGGATTTATTCTAGGTTTACACCAGTGTGACTAAGTGGAGTCTGGCCCAGTAAACTGGATCAGCATCAGCTGCTAGTCAATTATTACAAAATACTTAGATTGTGCTGCTGATTTATACAAACAGGCTTTGGAGAGCATGTACAGCCCAATGAAGGCAAAATCCTGGATAATTGTGTGGGAGGAGGAAGATCAGGGGTGAGCTGGAGCCGGTTCGCAGGAACCGGTTGTTAAATTTAGAAGTGGTTTTAGAACCGCTTGTTAACTGGCTTCCCTGTGAGGGAAACTTTGATGGGCTCCGGCCGGGAAGCCTGTAATTCCTCCTCCCGGCAGCCCCGGGGCACTGAGCTGCAGGAGCCATGTGGGCTGCCTCCTGACCCTGTTGCTGCCACAGCCCCTGCCCCCTGCCACAGCCCCTGCCCCCTGCAGCACCCCTTGCCTCACCCCCTGCCCCCTGCAGCACCCCCTGCCTGCAGCCACACCTCCTACCTGCTGCTACACCCTGACCACAGCCAGCCCCTGTCTGCACCCTCTGCCCCCCGCCACAGCCCCTGCGTGCAGCCACCCCCTGCCCTCAGCCAGCCCGTGTTGCAGCCAGCCCATGCCACACTCCCTGCCTCCAGCTAGCCCTGACCAACGCCCCTGTCTGCAGCCAGCCCCATGTCCATTGGTGCCCTGCAGTTCTCAGGGCTGTAACCCTGCACACCTGCTTCAATGAGGCGGGGGGGCAGGGAGCAGCTGGGACCCATACATGTGCCCGCCCTAGGGTGACCAGACAGCAAGTGTGAAAAATCGGGACGGGGGTGAGGGGTAATAGGAGCCTATATAAGAAAAAGACCCAAAAATTGAGACTGTCCCTATAAAACTGGGACATCCGGTCACCCTAGCACACCCCAAGAGAATGGCGGGGACCCACACATATGAAATGGAGGTAATTTCTAGTTCAGGCCCATCTTTTTAAAAAAGAACTTTAGGTAGGGTTAACATACATCTGTATTTTCCCAGAGATGTCAGGCTTTTAGGTTCTTAAATCACTGTCTAGGTGGAATTTTTAAATACAGGAAAATACGGACGTATGGAAACCCTATTGGTACAAAAAATACATACTGTGGCACATCCCTTAAATCAAAACTTTTTATAGGGAACCGGTTGCTAAGATTTTAGTGGCTCATCACTGAGGAGGGTTAATTATGTGCTGAGAAGTAGGGAGGGTGTTTAAGGGGACAGCATGACAAGCCAAAGCCAGGAGCATAGAAAAAGAGATGTTGAGAGTAATGGTAGGGACTGATGGGAAGGGAGATCAAAGCTGCAAGAATTTTTTTCCCTGAAACATTTTATTTTTGTTTTTTAAATTCTTCCACTTTTTGACATTTTCCAACACAGAAATGGACCCAGAAAAATTTTCGGTAAAACTATTGGGCTTTTGGATTGGTTGACATTTTTAAAATGCTACTCTGAAAACTTAAAAAGTCTTGTTGCTGTTGTTGTTTCTGAAAACTAGAATACATTTGCCCCAAATGTTTGTTTTTTTCCACACTGAAAAGTCATTTAGGTTTTTCTTGGGAAGCTGAAAATTTTTCAAAGGAAACTTAAAATTCAAACATTCCCACACAAAAGCATGGACGCTTTTTAATCAGCTCTAATTGCTGGAACCTGAGTGCCGACGTAATGGGTAAGAACTAGAGTAGCATGCAGATTCTGATGCAATAAGAAACAGGAAGCCAGTAGAAGGCCAGGAGCGAAAGGTGAGAAATAGGCAGGTTTGGGTGGTATTAAAAACAAAGAACCATGAGGACTTCACAAGTGACAGAATGTGAGGAAAGGAGGAGACATCCAGGCTGTAGGCCTAGAGAGCCGGAAAAAGCAAATCTATTGGATGAAACAGTGCTTTGTCAACACCTAGATAGACTGGAAAGTCCAGGGAGGCTCAGCACCATGTCTTTAAGTATTACAGTATATTTCTCTGGTGGCAAAGGCAACTTGTAAATCCATGTGGTGGCCCTGTGTCCCAGAGTGGAAAGAGCTGAAGCCACCACCCTCAGCACATTTAGGGCAAAAGATTTTGGCATATCTGAGTCACTAAAAGTTATTCCACTCTTCATGCAGTGTTTGGGCCATGGGTCTTGGCTCCTTTGCTTCTCCGGCAGTCACCCTGGAGGAAATTAAAAAAAAAAAAGTATGGAAAAAATGAAGCAAATAAAAATATTTCTAAAAATTCCCAGGGGCCAGTGGGAGGGGACGAGTCCAGCAATTTTTCCTGAATCCCAAGATGGCTGCTGTGGCTGTCCCTGCTGGGGTCCAGCTGTTGGTCAGGCAGTCACATAACCCTCCGGATTAAGGTAAGTCAAAGCAGAGGATGAGTGGAAGTGGACAGAGAGAGGCAGGTCCTTTGACAAGGGTTTAGGTCAATTCCATACTCTTGAACAGACTCCTTGTGTGACCTCAGGCCAGTCATTAGGCTCCCTGGGCCTCTGTTCTCCATTTTCTATCTTGGGTATTGGCACCACCCTGCTTCCCCGGGGTTTTGTGAGGGTAAATCCCTAAAGATCATGCAGTGCTCGGATACTATGGCAATGTCGGTCAGATAAGTTCCTAAGATCGAAAAGCGAAGACTTCCAGACAATAAGTCATGCTGGAAAGGGCGGAATGGCACATACAGAGGACCAGATTCTTGGCTGGTGTAAACAAAGCCAATATTTTTACTGTTGGTTACTAGCCAAAGCTAAATCCATTTTGAAGGACAGTAGTGGGAACTGAAGGTCTGAAAGAATCCATTGTAACTTTGATTCTCCTGCTAGGGTCATGCGTGAGGGACTGGTATCCATAGAGACCAATCCTTCATGTTCAAAAATCAGCATGAGCTGCCTGACTCTGCAAGATGTGCCTGAGCTTAATGAAACACAAAATATTTCCGAGGATCTGAAGCAAATTACGTTTTTGCCACAGGGAGTGCTAAGGACATTCTGCTTGGTAGATGGGACCACCAACTCTGCAGGGCTAGTTTTGCCTGAGTGTTTGAATTTGCTTCTTTTGAGGAATCTCTCCTAGGCTGAATGAACCTCTTCCTGAATGTTGGGAGGTTTGGACGGTCTTCAAAGAGGCCTGAACCAAAGCCCACCAAAGTCAAGGGAAAGTTCTCAGGTCCCAATTGCTCTAGCGAATGACCTGCTTTATTGGGATTATGGAGTCAATTGATCTTACACTTTCAGTTCTTCCTTTTTACTGCTTATGTGTTCTGGCCAAAATGGCTTAATTAGAATTTGGCAGCAAATGTTTAGCACCGCGTTCTCTACTTCCTTCCCTATCATCATAGACAGGATACCACAGCCCCACGCTGGCGTAAATCCAGAGTACCTCCAAAGAGTTCAGTAGACTTGCTTCAGATTTACATCACTGTAACTGAAAGAAGAACTTAGCTCCACATTTCATAAAGTTTAAGGCCTGAAGGGACCATTAGATCATCTAGTCTGATCTCCTGTATAACACGGGCCATTAAATTTCACCCAGTTATCCCTGTGCTGAGCCCAGTAACTTACGTTCGGTTAAAACCTATTTTCCAGAAAAGCACACACCAGGCACTAGAGAATCCACCACTGTTAACAACGCAGGCTTTTTGCCTACATTTCTAGACTCTATGTGTGGTGGAAACTCCATTGTTGTTGTTGTTTTTGTTTTTCCCCACTCTTTTCTTTCGAAATGTAAAATTTAGTCAAGTTAACTGATCACTCCTGTCCACATTGTCTGTCTTCTGAGGTACGTGTTTTGTTTGTCATGTAGTTGCTCAGTGAACATTAAAACTGTTCCCAAAGAAGAAGCATTTACCTGATTGCAACTCCGGAAATAGTGTGATGACATCAATGGACTTGACTGGACTGAGTTGCATTGTGGTGCAATAAAGAGATACACATACCTGTGCAAAATACTAAATCTGTCCCGGTTTGGGGCAGAGTTCTCCACCAGCCTCCTCCCTTTCTAACAAACACTCACATACTTGTTTTAAGGTAGAACACCTGCCTGACACACAGACCCATGATCCACTTCATCCCGGGAGTCTGCTTCCTGGATTTAGGCTAAGGGCCAGGGTTCAGGCTAAGGGTAAACCATATATGTGTCAGAATGAGCAATGTCTTTTTGGGTCACATATACTTTTAACTTCAACACTGTTTTATGTAGGCTGTAAAATTAATAGGTGGGAACTAGATTTATTCATCCCCCTGGCATGTTAGTTGCTTGTTAGGTTAAACTCACTGATTTCCTGGTACAAAAGTGCTTGTTAAATAATCTCCCTGAAAATATTCCTCCGGGACTACTCTATCTTCTGGAATCAAAATTTGCAAATATCAAAATGTGTGAAAGGTGCAACGACAGCATTTCAACCCCAAAACCCGGAGCTATTTGTCAAATGCAAGAAGAACTCACTAGCAGAAACAGAATCTTGGTCGTTCAAGCTATTTCTGGTGTGGTTCAATAATCACACGCACATCGGTCATGCAAGGATGCCCCCTCTAACTCACCTGCTTTTATTTCCTTCACTGGTCTTGACTGTGCTCGCCCTTAGACTGATGCTAGATTGTTGGTGTCCATGCTGGAGTTGGGGCCTAATCTACAGCACCTTGAAACCAATGCATCAACCTCAAGGGGTTTGGATCAGGCCCTTAGCACTCATTCACGTGAGCACAAATGAGATCAGAATCAGGCCCACTGGGTCTGTCCCCCATCATGCAAAAGGCTATGATTCCTAAATGCTCTGTGACCCTTGTCTCCTTTGCTGGGGGCTGCCTACAGAGAATGCTTGACACTGAGGTTTGGTGCGATTCCATCCCATTTGTCATACTTGGTTTAACCCGACGTCCCCAGGAAGCCTTTGTCAGAGTGACCTTTCTCTGGTATCACGGCACCGAGGCTCATAAAAGGTATGTCTACACTGCAAAAAGACCCAACAACCCTGCGGCAGTGAGGCTCAGCGCCCTGGTCTACAACCTCAGGCTCGCGGGACGTGGGCTCTGGCACTGAAACCAGCGGTATAGAGGTTCCCACTCAGGCTGGAGCTCGGGCGCTGAGCCCCACCATCAGGACATGAGCTCCACCCCAAGCTGGAGTGTCTACTCTGCAGTGTAGACATGCCCAAAGTAGCCAGAGTCATGCCTGGTTAGAAGGCTGTCTCCTCTTGAGACCTCCCTTAATTTCCTTCAGCAGTTTGAAAGGGAGGGGGGCGGCTCGGGGTTTCAATTCATGGGACGGCTGACGTGGTCCAGGCTGTGTAACTGTGCCCCCCACGGAAGTCTGCCAATTCTTCTCAGTTCTCTCCCAACCCTGGGCTCTCCCCTCACATAGAGCACTAGCCATGCCCCTCCGTCCTGACCTGCAACCCGCTCCTGCTAGTCCAGGTCTGGTTCTCCACTCCTGAGCAGACTCTCAACCTCATTTTGGTAGCCAGCTCCTCCCCCACAATCTCACGCGCTATTGCCCCTCCCCCCACCTCCTCCAGGTGGGTGCCCCCGAAATGCGATAAAATCCTCTCTGGTTAAAGGCGAGGAAGAGATTTCATGGCAGAGCTAAAGCTGCTGCATTCGGGGACTGGCTGGCACAATGGAAGCATTGGAAGAGTGAATTATTCTGGCTATTGGAGGAAGAAGCCCAGAGATCCCGGAGGGCGCGAGGACAGGCAGGGAGCTTGGGTGCAAAGGGTGTGTCCCTAAAGTCACCGAGCAAAGGACGAGGGTGAGGACGAGGGCCCTGGCATTCTCCACAGAGGAACTGTCTTTAAGTCATAACTGAGATTGAGGAGCTGGATGTTACGGCAGCTGTGAGACCCGCCCCTATTGGCTCTCCTGAGGAGCCCTCTACTCAGGTTTGCTCGTCTGCTGCGGTGTCAGAGCCCCACAAATCCCAGTTGTGTCATTTTTTAGAATTTAGGGAAGGACAAAATGGTTCCAATCCCACTTCCTTCCTGCTGGCAATTTTATTTATACGATGGTAGGGTGACCAGACAGCAAGCGTGAAAAATCGGGACGGGAGTGGGGGATAATAGGAGCCCATATTAAAAAAAGCCCCAAATATCAGGACTGTCCCTATAAAATTGGGACATCGGGTCACCCTATATGACAGTAACCCCTAGCGGCCCTGTATGAGTTCAGGCCCTGTCTCGCCAGGCACTGCATGAACCCTTGGTGAAAGACGGTCTCTGTCCCAAAGAGTTTGCAATCTAACCAGACACAGGAGTATTCCCAGGACTGCTACATTCCTGCACAGGGCTGCATTGCCAACTCTCATGATTTTGGGGTGTTTTTTCTGAAAGCCCCAGCTCCTGGAGTCTTGTGAATAAGTGAGAATCTCAGCGTGTGTGTGTATGTGCGTGCGCTAAGTACATTTTTAGTCCTCAATGAAAGGGCTTGGATAAAAGCTTGACAATGTGACCTGAGTACCCCCCGAAGGCTCAAAATTTTGAAGGCTCAAAATTTTGAAGGCAAAGAAAACCCCCAAATGTCTTATTTTTATATAAATCTCATGGGCTTTTTTTAAGCCAGCCTCATGATTTTGCAGAGCCTGATTCATGGATTTTGACGAGCCATCCTCTCTGTCCTATAAAACAAACTAATAGTCCTCATGGACAACCCCTAGTCAGCAAGTGTCGGTATTGGGAAGGCAGCTTTGCGAAGGGTTTTCCAAATGACCAATGGTGCTTTCGCTCTCCTACAGGCAAAGTGAATGGCTGCATCTGTCCTCTTCCCCAAAAAAGTATGGGACCCAAACTTTTCCCCTCGACACACAAGCTCTGTTTCTTGCTCAGGAAGAACAAATGGGTGGGACGAGGCTGGAATCTGACACGGAGCACAGAGTGCTTTACTGGAACCCAATCCCCACCGCAGACCTTCCAATCAGTTCGGCTTGGGCTGAGTCCATCTTGTTCTGAGCTCTCCCGCATCCAACCCACCGTTCGGAAAGGTTTGCCCAATGGCGCCTTATAGCAACATCTGTTTACAGCAGCAGCAGCTCCGTATCCAAACAACTCCTGATTACTTTCATATTTCCCTTAGAGAGAGAGAGAGAGAGATCATTCTCTTGCCTCAGCAGCCCTGGTAATAAGGTTCCCAGAACATCCTACTCAAAAGACAGCATTTGGAGGTCATTTCGTGTAAGGCTGTTACTGTAAACATCTTTCTGGATGCTCTGAAATAAACAAGGATCCTTTATTGAAAACACTCCTGCCAGACAATGCTGTTTGTCAGTGATGAGCAGCAGCGCCGCTGGGTCTTTCTCCCTTACATAATCCTCTGAGGTTGTGAGCCAGGATATGTCAAAGCAAACCTCGTCCTCGGGGGTCTGCCTACATTGGACAGTGTTATAGAGAAATCATGAAAATGGCAGAAGGAGTGGCCCCCAGTCTCCGTACCTTGATGGCAATTGGGAATGCAGCCTAGCAGGGATCTCACATTAAAAGCATCACCCACTAGTCCTTGAGCTAAACGCCAGCTACTTGACGGTATTTAGGCATCAGATTCCCATTCTAAGTACCTTTGACGAGCTGCACCGAAGTCCCCTAGCCAGCAACTGTGGCAAACAAACTTACTTGTCACGAAGCCCAGCAAGAACACAGGAAGAAGCCCCTCTATGGTGCCAACACTCAGGATTTTATTGGGAGTCCCAGGAGTTTTAGGGTTTTTTCTTAAACTCCCAGCTGCTGCCGTTGTGATCTCTTGCCCAAAGAACCTCAGCTTGCTTCTTTACATGGAAGTTTCTAGCCCTTATGGTTGCAGAGAAAAGCTTGAAAACGTGACGCAAAAGCCCCATAAAGGCTCAAAAGCCGGAAGGCAAATGAAAAGACCCAACTTTTATTACTATTGGAGCCACACTCGTGACGATTAAGCCAGTCTCTGGCCTCCAAAAAAATCACGAGATTTGGCTTAATCGTCATGAGATTGTTTGGAGTTGGCACTACTGAACCCACATTGTAGAAGTGATAACGGTCCTAGCTCTTCTTCAGTGGCCCTCCCAACACTGCACAAAGGAGGGGAGGATCGTGAGCCCCAGTTTACAGCTGAAGAAACCGAGGGAAAGTTACTATCTGCCAAACCACACAATGGTAGTTACATTACAGATCTCCCCAGTCTATAACACTTTCCATCCAGAAGAACCCTTTATAAAAAGTCTGAGCACAGTCCCACAATCCATGAACAAGAACTTTTTGTGTAAGAGCCTGTGTATGTAACCCTTTATATGCACAGGAAATGCCTCTGTTGTTACTGGAATGCCACCACCTCTGGGGTGTAAGATGATGCTAGTTTGTCACTGACGTGCAGGATTAAAGCCAGTGACCTAGACAGAGGCTAGGGGTTCAGATAATATGGTGATGGGCTCGGTATAAACACCTGGATGGAACTGGGTAAGAACACCCAGCTGGGCAAATACCCCTATTCTTGTGAAAAGTCAGCACGAGAGTTCTTTGATGGCAATGAGTGTGCAAAAGCCTGGTTTTTATATAGCATCTGAGACACGCCACCTCCGGAGGCACGGTGCCCCACAGCACACATGACATTGGTTAAACAGAAATCGCCATATGGTGCGGTTATACTGTGCTTTGAACATGGAAAGCTACAGGCTTCCAGCGTGCAGAGCATGATGCAGGTGCTGTTATCTCTGATGCTTCAGCAGGTGGCGCTCTTCCCCTGAACCCGGGCTGACAATTAGCAAATGAGGAAAGTCAGCCCAGTGTGTTTGTGCCCACTGCTGCCTGCCTCAGTTTATGTCTGGCAATGATGCGCTTTACCTTGGGCTGCTTTTAGTCAACAGCTTTGCATGGCTGCAGTGTGCGGACACGCTCTGTCCCCAGAGACATTGGCATGGGGGCCGCCCAAGATACACGATCGCCGTGTGTCAAACAAAGGCACGAGGCCAAAGCTAGGCCATCTGTTGTGTCATGCTAGGCCGGGGCGTGATCTGTGGATGAGGAGGGCATGGAGCAGGGGTCTGACTGTCAAAGCCCATGGTGCCGCAGCTCCCGGCTCTCGGCAACAGTGCGTTTTCGTGATCAAAGCAGGACTCAGGGTTGCATTCCCAGCTCCACCCCTTTGCTGTGCCTTAGGCAAATGACTTCACCTTCGCCAACGTGGGCAGCCACATTGCTTCATGCACACCTGCACGGTGCTCAGATATGACAGCGATGAGCATGGTATAAACACCCATATAGACTAGAACAGAGCTCTCTGCCCAATCTTCAAAGATACTTAGGCACCTGATTCCCATAGAAATCCATGGGGTAAGGCCTTTTTGAAGTTCTGGGCCTCAGTTTCCCATCTGTACCTGGAGATGACAATCTTTACCTCCCAGGGCTGTCATGGGGCTTAGTTAATGTTCACCAAATGTTTGGAAATCCCCTCGTGAAAGGTGTTCTGAGAGCGCAAAGCCTAGATGATCTCCTGAGGTCCCTTCTAACCCTAATAATCTATGTTTCTATGATTCTATTCTTCCTCCCTTGCCACTTGGATGCAAGGTCTACTACGTCTTGCCCTTAATTGAGATGAACTCTGCTCGCCCTGCGGGCACGCCCTTCTAACACCCTTGTAAACTAATTGGCTGCACTTTCTGACCTATTATGTAAATAATCTGAAGCTAAATGCAGAGAGCATTGCTGGGAGCCCAGGCTTCTGGTTCACCGGAGCTTACTCAATCTTCAGGTTAAACCCGCCATGACAACAAGTTCTCCACAGGCTCCAAAACCACCACCTGGGTAAGAATTCTCTGCTGTGGTTTGGGCGTCCATATTGTAAAGTGCTGTCTCGTTATGAGTGAGGAGGCTGTGGGGGTCAGGGCTAAGCAGCGAGGTCCCACACTTACTATGGACAGTCTTTACGGAAAAGGATAAATGGACACAAATCAGATATTAGAAATGGCAATATACAAAAACCTGTAGGAGAACACTTCAACCTCCCTGGCCACACTATAGCAGACCTTAAGGTGGCCATCCTGCAGCAAAAAAACTTCAGGACCAGACTTCAAAGAGAAACTGCTGAGCTTCAGTTCATCTGCAAATTTGACACCATCAGCTCAGGATTAAACAAAGACTGTGAATGGCTTGCCAACTACAAAACCAGTTTCTCCTCCCTTGGTTTTCACACCTCAACTGCTAGAACAGGGCCTCATCCTCCCTGATTGAACTAACCTCGTTACCTCTAGCTTGCCTGCATATATACACCTGCCCCTGAAAATTTCCACTACATGCATCTGAGGAAGTGGGTATTCACCCACGAAAGCTCATGCTCCAAAATGTCTGTTAGTCTATAAGGTTCCACAGGATTCTTTGCTGCTTTTACAGATCCAGACTAACACAGGGGCTACCCCTCTGATATTATTTATATTACTATGTCGCCTAGGACCCAGTTGTGCTAGAGGCTGTACAAGCACAGAACAAACAGGTGCTCACTGACCCATGGCCAGGATGGGCGGGGATGGTGTCCCTAGCCTCTGTTTGCCAGAAGCTGGGAATGAGCGACTGGGGATGGATCCCTTAATGATTCCCTGTTCTGTTCATTCCCTCTGAGGCCACTATCAGTAGACAGGATATTGGGCTAGATGGACCTTTGGTCTGACCCACTACAGCTGTTCTTAAAGGGATGCACAATTCTGGGGGCTGTGAATGTGGGGTGCCCAGTTGGAGACATCGTATAGGGGTCGGAGTCTGATTTCCAGAAGGTGCTGAGAAACCATCCCCCGTCCCTTTGAAAATCAGACTTCTTTTAGGTGTCTTGACTTCGGCACTCAAAGCCACCAGTTGCTCTGAAAATCTTGGCCATGGAGGATCGCCTAACTGAACAGAATGTCTGCTGTATTTTCAGAGGAAAATTAGCCCAGGGGAATGCGGGTGGTGGAAAAGAGGAGGGGGATACATCCATAACCATAATTATTCCACATACCCAGAAAGCTGTAAAATAAATTAGCAAAGTCCCCATTCTGATAAATCCATTTTAAAAAACAACAACCGGTGGCAAAAGTGAATTTATGGCCCACTGAAAAAGGTCAGGCTGAAAACTGATGAAATCTCTTGTTTGAGTAATAAATCAGCTTCCGTTAATGTAACCAGGCTGTATATTTAGACACATTGGGTACATTTGGATACTCGTTATTCAGGGCAAAGGAAGGGGGGGAAAGGTGGTGTGATTAACGTTTATAAAGTCCTTGTTGTGGATAAATCCAAAAAGACAATTTAAAAAAAGATACTGGCCTCAATTTATGACACTTGAAAAAGATCCAAGCAGGAGTAAATTTCCTGTGCCCATAGCAATCAGTCTAGTTAAAGTCTTCCTCCTAATTCCGATCTCTGGAGTGGGCAGCAGAGCTGGCTCAATAATCAACAGTCATTTGAAATGATTGTTTGATTTGACCATGCCCAATGCCATGGATCCAACTGCAGGCTTGGGACCCAGGTTTGTTCATACCGGGAACGGGTTTCTGTTTGCATGCATGTTTGGGAAATGGCTGGGTGGTTGCTGGCTTTTTTTCTTTCCTCTCATGTACAGACCCATCTTTCACATAAGAACAAGTTCGGGAGTGGGAAGGCCTGCGAGTTAAACAGTGTCAATCATCCAGACACAAAAAGAACAGGAGTACTTGTGACACCGTAGAGACTAACAAATTGATTTGAGCATAAGCTTTTGTGGGCTAAAACCCCCTTCATGTGGATGCATGCAGTGGAAAATACAGTAGGAAGTTCTATATACAAAGAAAACATGAAAAAATGGATGTTGCCATCCAGACGCAGTGACATGGGGCCAGTTGCACACCAGAAGTAAAGAACGGAGAGGAGCTTCTATTGCAGCTATTTGATTTGTGTTTCTGTAGCAGCCACAATGTGCCAGGCGCTGTCCTCATACTCCCAGGGTGACAAGTCATGCTCCCAAAGGGTACGGCTACACAGCAACGGGATCCCATGGCAGCACGTCTCAGAGCCTGCGCGGACAGACTCAGCCTCGGGCTAGCCATGGGGCCATGCTGGTTCAGGCGCTGATGCTCAGAGATAGGAGCGGGATTGAGACACAAGCTTTGGCCTGAGCCAGAATGGCTGCATAGCTATTTTTAGTGCCCCAGCACAAGCCCAGCTCTAGAGAACCAGGCTCTGAAACTCATGGCCCTGGGTTTGTCAGGTTCTTCACTGTGGTGATGTCCCCAAAACGCCCCCAGTGACCCATGTGACCGAGCTAACCCAGAAGAAGCTTTTAGTCACAACGGACAGTTCACAGGCAACCCTGTCAAGTGAATTTCATTCATGAGAAGTCCTCATACAATGGCCAGTAAGAAAAGGACGGGAGGGGGAAGCAAAGCCTTCCCAACAGGTTAATAGGGGAAGGACTAAAGGTTACACTTCACAGTGCAAAACGGAAATCATTGCTCACCGGTGAGTGTGTGTCACAGCTTCTTCTCTGTACCCTTCCACACAGGGTGGGAGTTGGTTGCCCCCATCCTCCCCCGGCAAGCTATGGTCCATGAACTCAAGTTGTGCTTTTAGCTTTGGAGGCCCCCTGTTCAATTCCCAGTGCAGCCACCAAGATGGCAGCTTCACAATTACAGTATCAGAGGGGTAGCCGTGTTAGTCTGGATCTGTAAAAGCAGATACCTCATGCGGGTATTGTAGTTTTGAGAATGCTTGGTGGAGATTTTGTAGGTGTTGGTCTCTGTCTGAGGGGTTAGAGCAGATGCGGTTGTACCTCAATGCTTGGCTGTAGACAATGGATTGTGTGATGTGCCCGGGATGGAAGCTGGAGGCATGAAGGTAGGCATAGCGGTCGGTAGGTTTTCGGTATAGGGTGGTGTTAATGTGACCATCACTTATTTGCACCGTGGTGTCTAGGAAGTGGACCTCCCGTGTAGACTGGTCCAGGCTGAGGTTGATGGTGGGGTGGAAGCTGTTGAAATCGTGGTGGAATTTTTCCGGAGACTCCTTCCTATGGGTCCAGATGATGAAGATGTCATCAATGTAGCATAGGTAGAGAAGGGGCATGAGTGGACGAGAGCTGAGGAAGCGTTGTTCCAGGTCGGCCATAAAAATATTGGCATATTGTGGGGCCATGCGGGTGCCCATAGCGGTGCCACTGATCTGGAGATATATCTTGTCATCAAATTTGAAATAGCTGTGTGTAAGGATAAAGGCACAGAGCTCAGCAGCCAGTTTTGCTGAGGGATCATCAGGGATACTGTTCCTGACAGCTTGTATTCCATCTGTGTGTGGGATGTTTGTGTAGAGAGCCTCTACATCCATGGTGGCTAGGATGGTGTTTTCTGGAAGGTCACCAATGCATCACAATTACAGTGTAGTTACATTCGTTCCTTTGCATAATTACCACTGAAGACACAGAACAGGAAGGTGAACTGAGTCCCTGCGAATAATTTGGGTCCTGCACACCAAAGCATGTGAGAGTCACTCGGCTCCCTAGACAAACTCTCCCGCAGAGAAAGATGGTAGGAGTGGCTGTTGGCATTTCTGCTGGGTGGGGATGGCTTTAGTAAGGGTGGGAGTGGATCACACTTTCTCCGGGCTATGGGTGGCTTCGCTTGAGAGCAGGGAAGAAGTTATCAGAGTAGCTGCAGCTAAGGAGTGTCCTGACTGGGTGTCGAAGCAGGCTGGGGAGTTGTATTCTCAGGGAAGAAGCAAAGAGCGGTGCCTGGAGATGGATTCCACCTCCTTGGCAGCTTCTCAGGGGTTGATCGGAGCCAACCCAGAAGGCAAACACCAACCCCGGGTGCTGAGACCAGGCAGGCAAGCTCCGAAGTTATCAGAGGCAGCCATCGTGAGATACAGGCTGGTTGAATGAGCTCCAAAACAGAATCCCCCTGGGGATCACCCAGCATGAGCTTCTTGGAGGTGTTCATCAAAGCAGAGGCAAGATGTTTACAATCAAAGTCATGGGGCTGCTGGAAGTGCAAGATTTAGTATGAACAATCTGCCAATGAATAAACCACATGGGTGCAGGAGAACAGGTGGCCCAGAAAGTCTCAGCCACAAAGCTGTGGTAAACCAAAGACCACCACAAAACAAAAGGTCTAAAGCCTCTGTTCAGGCCTGGTTACCCCCTTCAGTGGAAGTTTTGCCTGAGCAAGGAGTTCAGCATGTATCTCTAGAGAATGGGGACTGAGGATTATTTAATAGTAACCCCTAGCTCTCATCTAGCATTCTTCATCAGTAGATCCCAAAGCCCTGTACAAATAGGGTCACAATATCATTATCCCCATTCTACAGATGGGGAAACTGAGGCATGGAGCAGCAACATGATATGCCCAAGGTCATAAAACAGGCCAGTGTCAGAGCTGGAACTCCAACTCCCATGGCATCATTTCCCTGAGTGTCTTATCTAAGCTGTTCTTGGTTCTGTTAGGGACTGGAGCACTTCCTGGGGTGGGGAGCGGAGCGGAGCTAGGCTTAAAGGTGGCAGTGAAGAGGTTGAGCTCAAGACCTGCTTGGAAGGACATTAGTCCCATCCTGGCCATGCTAGAAGCGACTGGACATAGTCCCTTAGCAGTTCACGTTGGGGTAGGGAGGCACAGGGTTCTTAGCCTGCCCTGGGAAGAGACGTTGCAAATGGATTGGAGGGGCTGGGCAGAGTCAGAGAAAAGAGGGGTGTAGGGTGAAGAGAATTCACTGGTGTGGGAGAGGGACCAGAGCATGAGAGAGGCTGTGGGAAATGGGAAGGGAATAGGGGCTGTGGAGGAGGATTTAGGGATGCAAAGCTAGTCAGTTATTACAGTTTTTCATAGAATCATAGAATATCAGGGTTAGAAGAGACCTCAGGAGGTCTAGTCCAACCCCCTGCTCAAAGCAGGACCAATCCCAACTAAATCATCCCAGCCAGGGCTTTGTCAAGCCAGGACCTTAAAAACCTCTAAGGAAGGGGATTCCACCACCTCCCTAGGGAACCCATTCCAGTGCTTCACCACCCTCCTAGTGAAATAGTGTTTACTAATATCCAACCTAAACCTCCCCCACTGCAACTTGAGACCATTGCTCCTTGTTCTGTCATCTGGTACCACTGAGAATAGTCTAGAGCCATCCTCTTTGGAACCTCCTTTGAAGTAGTTGAAAGCAGCTATCAAATCCCCCTCATTCTTCTCTTCTGCAGACTAAACAATCCCAGTTCCCTCAGCCTCTCCTCATAAGTCATGTGCTCCGGCCCCCTAATCATTTTTGTTGCCCTCTGCTGGACTCTTTCTAATTTTTCCACATCTTTCTTGTAGTGTGGGGCCCAAAACTGGACACAGTACTCCAGATGAGACCTCACCAATGTTGAATACAGGAGAATGCTCAGATCCCTCAGTCTGCTGGCAATGCCCTTACTTAAACTGTCCTAAATGCTGTTAGCCTTCTTGGCAACAAGGGCACACTGTTGACTCATATCCAGCTTCTCATACACTGTAACCCCTAGGTCCTTTTCTGCAGAACTGCTGCCTAGCCATTCGGTCCCTAGTCTGTAGCGGTGCATGGGATTCTTCCATCCCAAGTGCAGGACTCTGCACTTGTCCTTGTTGAACCTCATCAGATTTAGCTGAGCTGCTCCAGGAAGCTCTCAGAAAATTCACACCAACGACTGATCTTATGGCCAAGGCCTGAGAGTGGGACCCAGGTAAGATGAGCTCAATTCCTAGCACTGTCACAGGCACCCTGTGTTATTTCAGGCAAATCAACTCAATCTCTCTGTGACACAGGTCCCCTTCTGTAAACAGCTAATGCTCCCTTTGTCTGTCTTGTCTATTTCAATTGTAAGCTCTTTGAGACAGGGACCGTCTCTTGCTATGTGTTCATCCAGCACCTGGCACAATGGGGTCCTGATCTCAGTTAAAATATCTAGTTAATAGCACCAGATGATTTTTTTTCCTCACCAGCGCTAGGGGATTCTGGGACATGACCCCTTTTCTGTTCAGTTTGTTTATTTCACCCAGTGTTGGCAGGTACACCTGGTGTATGAGCGATGAGAGTGAATCAGGATCCTGGAACAGCAGAAAACAGCTGCAGATTCATTAATCTTGCTCCCTTCGCACCTGTGCAGGGAACCTCACCTAGCTATTAATGTGCTAATTAAAGTGGAATCAGTTCAGATCATCGGGACAGGCAGGATTCAAAGAGTTTGTTTACACATTCTTTTTTTGCAGGTCAAAATGACACTTAAAAAAGAAAGGTTGTGTAACCAATTCCCGGTGACTCAAGCAGGGTGTATTTTTAAGTGTCTTGCCGGCACTAACAATCATAGCATTGAGAGGCTGATTGACAGCTGCCAAGTCACTGAAGTTTGCAGCACATTGTGATGAACAAATGATGCCTAGGTTTATGCCCCGGCACTTTTAATCTGCCAGGCTCCCGGCTCAACACCAAGGAAAGTGCATTGACTTGCATGAGGATAACGCTGTCTCCAGGGGCAGAACACAAAAGAAGAGCCTGGTCCAGATCTGCTCTTTGTTTGCAGCCAGTGGCTAAAGAGACGCAGAGTTGTTCTTTCCATCTCTTCCTAGGGGTATCTGATGTGATTCACTGAGGAGTGGAACTGTAAGAGGTTACAAAAGAGCATTTCATCACAGGACGCAGAGGTGTAATTGACAGAATCAGGGAAACTAGGCAGCTGTTCAAATCCCCTTGTCAAAGCACTCACATTTCCTATTGAGATGAGTCCCATCCAAACCCCTGGGGTCCTTCAGACCTGCACACAAAGCCAAACTTCATACCTGGGCCCCTATCTCTGGATGTGGGATTTTGAATCAAGCCGTTCCAAACTCCCTCCAACCTGGGGGCGGCGGGGGGAAACTGATCCAAAATTTGCAACTCAGGGCCCTGGCTTATTTCAAAGGACATGGAATGATAACTAGCGATTGGGTCAGCTTTAGGGCTGGACGGAAAGCAAGAATTCCATTTTATGATTGGTTTTCATTCTAGCCAGATTCAAGTCCCCGGACTGGTTTCCTGCATGTGAGTATTCTAACCACTGGGCTACCCAGTTATTTCTGCACTCTCTTTACTCTAAGGGTTTCTCTTCTTTGTATTAAATACTCATTAGGCCTGTGAGCACTGCCTCTGTAGCTCGGTAATTAGAGCACTCACCTGCTGTATGGATGATCCCTGTTCACACTGCTTGCACTGAACTAGGCAAACCAGGCACTTGACCCTGACTGTCCCACTGCCTACATGAATGCCCTAACTACCATGCTTTGCTCTCTGGTTCAGACAGGAGAAAAAGGTTTGCTGAAATGGATATATCTCTGGGAAAAGGTTCTGTTTCAGACAATTCCTCCAGAAAAAATGTTGAGTCAAAAATTCCCAACCAGCTCTCTTCAGCCCCCAAATTCCAAAATCCCCTTTGCTTGAGAATTTGGGCTGGACACATTGCAAGGACGGGCTTCAGAAAGAGATTTGTTAATGCTTCTTAGTTTCAGCCAGGTCATTAACATGCCAAGAACTGCCTCTGTCTGGTTTGGGTCTCCCACTTTGCCAGCTCAACGCAGGCAGTGAAAAGGGGCCGCAAAATACCAACTGGTTGGTGATCCGCTCTGACCCGAAGCAAGAAAGGAGTTTGCTTTATGTTCAGAGCCCACAGGTGTCTTGATCGGGATTGCTCACCTAGTCCTAGTATTAGGGATAACAACCCAAATCTGGGCGGAAGGTCAGGTGACCCAGACTGTCACTTATGGAAAAGAGACAAAGAGGGTGAGGTAATATCTTTTGAAAGCTTGTCTCCCTCACCAACAGAAGTTGGTCCAGTAAAAGATATTCCCTCATCTACCTTGTCTCTGTAATATCCTGGCGCTGGCATAGCTACAACAACACTGCATTCAACTTATGGAAAAGGTCTATAGACGTTAATAGAAAAATGATAGTTCTTCTGTAGGGTTTGTTTTTGTTCTGAACCATCCTATATATTACAGTTTCACACCCAGTCCCCATCTCTGCTGCTATCTATCCCAATAACCTGGCTCTGAACAGCTCCGAACAAAGAGAGCTTTTTAAGTTCAACTCTGGATCTTAATTCTGTGCCTCTAACTCATCTTTAGAATACCTGTTTGTGGGATTGGCAAGGGAAGAGTAGGTCTGCCTTATGCTTTCCTGATACTGCCCAGTGTATATTGCTCTTGAATGCTGGGCAGGGTGGAATAGAATTTATTTCAATAGAGATCGGCACGCATCTTGGCCATTCCTACAATAATAACGCTTTTCATCTCCAAAGCAGCTTGCAAAATTTTGACTGAGCCTCATATGACACCCCTGAGAGACAGGTATTAGTATTATCCCCCATTTTACAGATGGGCAAACTGAGGCACAAGGCAGGGAAGCCACTTGCCAAGGACAGAAGTCGTCATTGTCAAAGTCAGGCTTAAAATTCAGTCCCTCATGCCCAGTCCTGCACTTATGGAACTCCACACGCCTCCCCCATCAGCCTCTAATCTTGCATGCTTCCGTTTTTATCCAGAACTGAATGGGTTCTCACTCTCACTGAATGTACAGGATGACCACAGAGCTGATCATTTGAGGCTGAGTTCTAGCCACAAATAGTATCTCTTCTTTGATGAGTTTGGGGGCTATAAAATGCCTTATGCAAGTCCTGGTGCACCCTGCGAGCTCCCGGCAAGCTGTGAGTTCAGCCCCCGCTACTGAAAGCTTTGGCCTCACCTGGGACCTTGAATTCAAGCAGAGCTTTGTCCTTGGCTTCCATGAGAACAACCTCGGTCTGTGTGGTCTAATGCGGAGTAAGAATTGCTGGCAATCATTACCTAAATCAAATCCAGCACTGGTGTAAGGAGGTGAAACTCCACTGACTTACACCTGGACTGGATCTGTCCCATTGCTTGGGCTGGTCCTGGGTTAGAGAAGACAAGCCCAAAAGACCTATAACTGTGAAAGAAAACAATGCAAGTCTCTTATTCAGCAGAGCTCCAGGCCGGGTGACCGCACTGTTTCCAGCTGTGCAGGAATGTCCTCCACAAACAAAGTTTATTATATGCCAGGCATACAAAGAAGCGGAGGGGATTATATTAGCAGGCCGTCGAGTTGAGATACCGCTGCAGCCGCTGATCAGCTCAGAATGGGAGGCTGTTTTACCATTCCTGGAAATATTCTCCAGCCTTGGTTGACAAAGAGGCAGATGCTTGGGCTTAAATGACCTTTCCCTTGTTTGTATTGCGTGGCATGCCAACTTGCTGCCCACGAATCAATCGTATCCATGTTGCCACCCCCCGGTTACTGTATCTGGACTTTATTATAAGCAGTGTGCAGGAACACTGCTTATAATAAACGCCAAGGAAGGTAGGGGCTTGGTTGGGAAGCATTTGGTATGGGCCATTGCCTGGTATTTAAGGGCCTATTGTTACTGGGTGGTATGGTGTAGTAGAGTGTTGGACGAGGCAGTCAGGAGGTCTGGGTTGTAATCCCAGTTCTGCCACTGACCTTTTGTGAGGCCTTTGTCACATCACTTCACCTGTTTCTTCTCCCACCCTTAGACAGTTTTGATTGTAAGCTCTTCTGGGCTGAGACGGTCTCTCACTGTGTATGTACAGTGCCTAGCACAATGGGACCCTGATCTCATGTTGTGTCTCGGAGCATTTCTGCACAACAAGTGATAATAGTGTCAGATCTATGCCGAGGTGACCTGCAGCCCTAGAAGACCTCCCTGAAAGAGGGATTAATGTGGGCATAGTTTCAACAGGTTGATGCCAAGTTCAAGGGTGGCACTTTGGCAGCTCACAGGAGGTCAGCCCTGGAGCCTGTCCCAGAGTCACTGCCTACACACCCCTAGGAAGTGGGAGCTGTGGGGTGGTGGTTCTCTGACTCCATCGAAGAGGGCATAACCACAACTCATGGAACTCGAAGTTGCCCTGTTCTGTTCATTCCCTCTGAAGCATCTGGTACTGGCCATTGTCAGAGACAGGATACTGGTTCAACAAATATTCTATATTGGATGACCAGCTGTCTACCCTGGAAGAAGAGTGGACTTTATTTTGGGATTCTATCACAGAGATTACTGGAGAACAACTGGGAATAAGGAGAATGGAAAAACAACATTGGATTACAAATCATGTGAGGAAAATAAAAAGAGATGAGATCCAGAAGGGTTGCACTGGAACGTCAGAGTCGAGTCAATGAAGAGAGTAGGAAATGTGCATTTTAGACTTTAAGGTTCTAACTGGATGTCCCTTCTCATGGCTTTGAACATAAGAACGGCCATACTGGGTCAGACCAAAAATCCATCTAGCCCAGTATCCTGTCTTCTGACAGCGGCCAATGCCAGATGCCCCAGAGTGAATGAACAGAACAAGTTATCATCAAGTGATCCATCCCCTGTTACCCATTCCCAGCTTCTGGCAAACAGAGGCTAGGGACACCATCCCTGCCCATCCTGGCTAATAGCCACTGATGGACCTAGCCTCCATGAACTTATCTATTTTTTTTTAATCCTGTTATAGTCTTGGCCTTCACAACATCCTCTGGCAATGAGTTCCACAGGTTGACTGTGTGTTGTGTGAAAAAAATACTTCCTTTTATTTGTTTTAAATCTGCTGCCTATTAATTTCATATGGTGGCCCTTAGTTCTTGTATTATGAGAAGGAGAAAATAACACTTCTTTATTTACTTTCTCCACACCACTCATGATTTTATAGCCCTTTATCATATCCCCCCTTAGTCATCTCTTTTCTAAGCTGAAAAGTCTCAGTCTTATTAATCTGTCCTCATACAGCAGCCGTTCCATACCACTAATCATTTTTGTTGCCCTTTTTTGAACCTTTTCCAATTCCAATATATCTTTTTTGAGATGGGGCAACCACATCTGCACGCAGTATTCAAGATGTGGGTGTACTATGGATTTATATAGAGGCAATATGATATTTTCTGTCTTATTATCTATCCCTTTTTTAATGATTCCCAGCATTCTATTCATTTTTTTGACTGCCGCTGCACATTGAGTGGATGTTTTCAGAGAACTATCCACAATGACTCCAAGATCTTTCTTGAGTGGTAACAGCTAATTTAGACCCTATCATTTTATATGTATAGTTGGGATTATGTTTTCTGATGTGCGTTACTTTGCATTTATCAGCACTGAATTTCATCTGCCATCTTGTTGCCTTGTCACTCAGTTTTGAGAGATCCTTTTGTAGTTCTTCGCAGTCTGTCTGGGGCTTAGCTGTCTTGAGGAGTTTTGTATCATCTGCAAATTTTGCCACCTCACTGATTACCCCTCTTTCCAGATCATTTATGAGTATGTTAAATAGGACTGGGCAGTTAAGGACGAAAATAGATAATACTGCCAGAATGTTGATGCCTAACTTAAGTATTGGCATGAGAATTTTTGTGAATTAATGAACAGAGCCCCATCAAATGTAACCTACAACTTAATCCAAAAATGAATCCAGCAGGAAACAGGCCAGTAACCTTAGAGGGAATAAGACTTGCAGTCAAACAGTTACAAAATGATAAAGCACCTGGTCTTGACAATATTTCAGTAGAGCTGCTAAAGGGTGGTGTTCTGGATCTAGTTCACTGGCTTCACAGAGTTGTCTTAAAAGTTTGGAAAATCAGTCACATTCCAGAAGCTTGGAAAAGGGGCTGTAAGACCCCTTTTTTCAGAAAAGGAGAGTGAGCTGAGTGCTCAAATTATAGGGGAATAATGCCGCTCTCAGTCCCGGGGAAGGTGTTAAGAATCATGCTACTGAAGTCATTGAAAAAGAGTCTCAGTCCCAAAATGAGAGCCAGCCAGTGTGGTTTCCACACCAGTCAGTCTACAATCGATGTTCTATACATTCTGTGGAATGTTAGTGGGAAAACAGCTAGGGTGACAAAAGGAAGTTAACTTTTGTTTATAGACTTTGCAGGCCATTGAGCGTGTGGATCAGCACTCTGGATACTGCTACCCCAGGATGTGGTGCTTGACGATTTAGTGCAGTAGGTCTCAACCAGGGGTATGAGTACCTCTAGGGGTATACAGAGATCTTCCAGGGAGTACATCAACTCATCTAGATATTTGCCTAGTTTTCCAACAGGCTACAGAAAAAGCTCTAGTGACGTCAATACAAAGGAAAATTTGATACAGACAATGACTTGTTTATACTGCTCTATATACGATACACTGAAATGTAAGTACAATATTTATATTCTAATTGATTTTTTTTATAATTATATGGTAAAAATGAGAAAGTCAGCAATTTTTCAGTACTAGTGTGCTGGGACACTGTGGTATTTTTCTGTCTGATTTTGTAAGCAAGTAATAGTTAAGTGCAGTGACACCTGGGGCACACAAGACAATTCAGACTCTAGAAAGGAATACAGAAGTCTGGAAGGGCTGAGAGTCATTGGTTTACTGTGTCTGGTGGAGGAACTGCACCATTGCAAGGGTCAATGGTTGTATTACAAACTGGTTTTCTGTAGAATCAGGAATACGCCAGGGATGCATCCTCTCAGCCATAGGCGCCGACTCTGTGGGTGCTCTGGGGCTGGAGCACCCCCAGGGAAAACATAGTGGGTGCTGAGCATTCACCAGCAGCCCCCCTATCAGCTCCTCTGCACCCCTCCAGTGCCTCCCACCCAGCAGCGGGCCCCGCAGATCAGAACCTCCCACCGCTCCCACTCACTGAGATCAGTGTCCAGGAGGCTGGCAGAGAGGGGAGGAGTGAGGATGCGGCGCACCCAGGGGAGGGGGCATAACTGGGCGGGAAGAGGCAGGCTGGGACTCTGGGCGAAGGGGTGGAGCGGAGGCGGGACCTGGGGCAGAGCCAGGGGTCGAGCATCCCCCGGCACTTTGGAAAGTCGGCACCTATGCGCTCAGCTGTGTTATTTCATATTCTAATAGGCTAACTGACGACATAGCAGCTTGAAGGCAAAGTCGGAGGTGTAAAATGTAAAGATTCATCTTTAGAGGATCTTGAGTATGCACATGACATTGCCTTAGTTGGAGAGGCAACTGATCAACTGCAGCTAATACCAGAAGAGCTGCGCCAAACTGCAGAACCTTTGGGCCTTAAGATGAGTGGTGATAAAACCAAACCTGTTCATGCCTCCCATCAAACAGAAATGAACGGCCTGCTGAGGCTGCGTGTTGCTGGCAGTCACCTTGAATGGGTGAAGAGTTTTATCTGTCTGAGTAGCCAGCTGACAGCCAGCGGCTTTACCACCAAAGAAGTCAAGCATCTGATCCGTCTTGCGTCAATGGCATTTCAGCGTCTTCAAAGGCCCGTTTTGGGACAGTGGGATGTCTGTGTGACAACTAAGATATGCGTGTTCAATGCAGCAGTGGTGAAAGCTCTGTTATATGGAGCAGAAAGATGGCCATTAAAAACAGCTGAGGAGAGAAAAGTAAACAGCTTTCGGTGTCAGAAGTTATGACATATTCTGAACATCTGTTGCTTTGATTTTGGTCACATGTGAGGGGATAGTTGGATGATCCCAGCAAACTGAAATCATGCACCAGCTGGGAACAAGGTGAGTGCAGTGATGGGGTCATGTCCTCTGTGCAGAAGAAGGCATGCTTTTATGGAAGGTTTCCAGAGCTGGTTGAAGGAAATAGAGCACAAGGCCAAGGATGAATGAAGTTGGAAGATGCAATTTTGAGGGATTTAAGAAACCTAAAACCTCCCATATTGTCTCTTGCTGAAAGAAGATGACTTGCACAGGACAATACGAGAGAGTAGTCCAATTCTACATGCCACTAGGGCTACATCATAGCCATGGGAATCTGCAGCAGCAGCTTTGAATGTCTGTAGTGGGAGAAGGGAGAAGGTCTGAGGCTGGGAGTTCCATTCTGATTGCGGTGGAAAGGCTTTGCCAAAGGGGAAGGTTTTGCAACTCTTCTTAAATATGACCCAACTGTGGATTTGACACATCTCCCCTGGAGATTCATTCCACAGCCAGATCCCATGGATGGAGGGAGGTTTCTACATACCTGCCTCTCAGGGTACCTCTACACAGGGATAAAAACAATCCGTGGCTGGCCTGAATCAGCTGACTCGGGCTTGCTGGGCTTTGGCTCCAGGCTGAAAAATTGCTGTGTAGACATTTGAGCTCAGGATGGAGCCAAGCTCTGAGACCCTGTGAGAGTGGAAGGTCCCAGAGCTTGGGCACCATCCCAAGTTTGAATGTCTACATGTCAATTTTTAGCCCCACAACCCAAGCCCTGCACACCCAAGTCAGCTGATCCAGGCCAGCTATGGCCATGCCATGGGTCTATCCCTGGGTAGACATACCCTTACAGTCTTCATCCTGCACTGAGGGTTCTGCATTGTCCCAGAGGAGTGCAACTGTCTTGGCAATTCCTAGGCTTTTCAGTTCTTTATAGTACATTATTCAAATCTCCTCTGAGCTACTTCTTCCATTGAGATTGGATGGCTTTCGAGGAGGTCTGCCCTATTCAACCGCAGGTTGTGGGGTATGATGCAGGAATCTCCTGGGGAAGGTCTCGGGGCTGTATTATACAGGTCAGACTAGATGACCCCAGTGTTCCCTTTTGGCCTTAAAATCTGTTATATCTAGGAAGCAATTTTATTCTATCGCATTCTCCAGGGCACTGGGTTTATAGACCCAAGTGCACCTTTGGGTATATGGAGGGACGGCCCCGAGCATCTGGATATGGAGACAATATACAGAGTCTTTTTTAACACGAGGACAGATTAAAATACTCAACAGGTTTTGCTGCATAACCGAGAAATGAATGCAGTGAACAGATCTGACTGTAATTTGCGGCACTGCCGGAGGCCCCTCAACCACCATTTCCTAAACGCCTTCACAGATAGCCACGGTTCATCATGAGTCCCACTGGAAGGTGATTATAATGGACCCTGTGTTACAGATGAGGGAACCGCTGTCTCAGAGAGGTTAATTGATTTGCCCCAGGGTGGCAAAGCTGGGGATAGACCCCAGGTCTGACTGCATCTTGTGCTTTAGCTGTAAAGCTGTTCAGGGCTCCATGTTTGTCCATGGCCTTGCCCTGTCCTGGCCAAGACCTCCTGCCGTAGTGCTATGTAATCAATCTCCCACCTTTCTTTAGGAAGGAAAATACGCCTCCGGCGTTCGATGGGATGAAAAAACTGCTCTGATCTCCTTTCACTGGGCTCACGAACATTCATTCCCCCAAAGCAGGATCGTGTGATCCATCCTCAGCCAGTCAGGAACTAAGAATAGACTGGACAGTTCAAGCCAAGGGGAGCTGCTGCAGGAGTTTGAGGCTGGGGGCACCCTGCCTACCTGAACATAGACTCATAGACTCAAAGGTCAGAAGGGACCATTATGATCATCTAATCTGACCTCCTGCACAACGCAGGCCACAGAATCTCACCCACCCACTCCTGTAACAAACCCCTAACCTATGTCTGAGTTATTGAAGTCCTCAAGCTGCAGAGAATCCTCCCGCAAGTGACCCATGCCCCATGCTGCAGAGGAAGGCGAAAAACCTCCAGGGCCTTTGCCAATCTGCCCTGGAGGAAAATTCCCTCCCGACCCCAAATATGGCGATCAGTTAAATCCTGAGCATGTGGGCAAGACTCACCAGCCAGCACTCAGGAAAGAATTCTCTGTAGTAACTCAGATCCCATCCCATCCAACATCCCATCACAGACCATTGGGCATACTTACCTGCTGATAATCAAAGATCAATTGCCAAAATTAATTGCCAAAATTAGGCTATCCCATCGTACCATCCCCTCCATAAGTGTATCAAGCTTAGTCTTAAAGACAGATATGTATTTTGCCCCCACTGCTCCCCTTGAAAGACCTCCAAGGCCAGCCAAGGGAACGGTGAGCTGGGGTGAGGGGCCTTGCATTCTCTGTGCTCTCTTGTGCTTTAGCGCCTATGTAGAGAGTAATTGGGCTAGAGACCTTTCGCTGTGTCTCCTTGTGCTTGCTGTCACAGTCCCTGCAGAGGCAAACTGTAACCCAGGAGGCTCACACCTTTGGTGAGATGCTGGGAACATGCGAGAGCTGCTGGGCAGGCGTGGAGAGCTGACACTAATTTCAGCACCTGGGCAACTGGATCATAGGGTCCCCAATGCCAAGAGTGGTGTCAGACCTAAGGTCTGCACCTGGAGTGCATGCCTAGAAGCCAGAGCCAGGGGTATTGCAAGCTGAGGCCACCTGGGCATCAGCGTTTGGGTCCCTTGTTGCAGTGTGAGTATCTGCAGGTTAATTCCATTGCTATGAAAGTTTATACCCAGTTTTCTTCTTAGATGGGGCACTCACCTTTGTTTCAGGTCAAAAAGTGAATCCTGAGATGCTTACAGACTTGTCTCCAGAGCAGAACAGTGTGTTACCCGCAGAATGCTGCTGATGGTGGCTTGCAGCTCAGCTTCTATTTCTTGGCACATTCCTTGGAAGATTTCTACCATGGATGGAACCTCAGATGACAACTAATCCAGCATGCACTGCTATCCAGCATCCACTGAGGTTCTGTATTGGGACCTGTCGCAGTCTCCATTCAGCGTTAACTGCTTATCTCAGTGAGGTCCAGGAAGTACCATTGTTGCACAGACCAGGAGTCAAAATCACCATTAGCTTGAGTGGAGACACGTCCATTGTCTCCCATAGAGTTACACCAGCTCATTTGGCCCAGAGACTTGATAATTGCCTTTCTCTACTGTGTCCTGGTTGTCCACTCTGGGAACTAACCAGAGAGGCTAGTCCTGTATAGACTGCTCCGGGGGTGGTTCTGGATTTTATAGGCAAGAATGGCTCCCCAGAGCAGTTAGAATGGTGGCTAGGTATCCTCCCCAGGGTCTGGAAGAGAGAGGGGAATGGAGCCTCCTACAGGCCTGTGTTAAATCCAACCTGCCTTTCCAGCCTGAGCACTAGGACCAGGAGATGTTGTAGGAGGGACTTAATAAAATGAGGTGCTTGCAGGACAGGAAGTCACTGACACCAATGAGAGTTAGGCGCCTAATACCTTTGAAGATCTGGCCCTTGCATTCTGGCGTCCCCTTGCTCCCACTAGTCGTCCTCTCCCATCACTCCCCGTTCCAGATCCCCAGACTTCATGCCTAAGAAATGCAACCGCATCAACTGAGTGCAACCTCCAGCAACTCCCTCTTCATTCAGGATGAAGTGGAGTTTGCACTCCTTGGAGCAGACTGTCATGTAGGTGTGCTAGTGTCACACCACAGTGAGAGGAACCCTCCTTCTTGGCACTTCTGTCACGTCTACCCACTGCTAACCCTTCCCAGGGGTAGATGGGAGATAGTGAGAATCCCGCTGCTGAATGCAAGCCCAGTAATGCACTTCCATTCTGGCCTGCTAGCGGCAGACTCCATGGAGTGGTGGATCTGGCAGGGGTTGGGCAGGATCTTCTGTGGGCTTCTTGCTGTTCACCTAAGTGGTGCTGATGAGGAGCTGGGGCTACTTGGGTGCAGAGAGAGCCTTTCTGAGGAACCCAGAAATTCTGCAGGCTTTCCACTTCCTTCCCATTCCAGTTCTCCATGGAGCCCAGGGCAGCTAGTCACAAGCTGTGCTCTGGCTTACTCCCATGCTTCACTATAGTAAGTCATGGGCATGTTTTGCACTGTGGTGCCTTTGTTTTCAGGTTGCTGGCATACGTGGTGCTGGTCTGTGGACATAGCCAGCCTGCTTTCCCAGGGACAACGCCCTGCCTATATCTGGTGACTCGGGCTCAACTGCTGCAAAAGGAGATGTCACTGGGTGTGGATCCAAGGTTGTGCTGTAACAGACATGCTCCCTTCAGAATTCAGGTGGGCATTTTGATTCTTCTCCATGTAAATGCAAAGCTCCTCTTAATTTGTCCCCTTGTTTTAAAAAAACTCTCCAGCAACTTACCGTAGCCTCACAGTCCTCATCTTTCTCCCTTTCCTTGTCTAGCACCAGCCTCCATTCTATTTATTCATACACTCTCAGCACAGATGGTACAAGAGCCTTCTCCTTTGCAGCCCTTAGCATGAAGAGATTTCCTCTGCCTCTTCACCTCCGTGTCCACCCATCTCGCTAAAAACTGCACCCAGAAACACATGTTCCCTACCTTGCCCATCCCCTTGTGACTTTCATTGGCCATTATGTATTCCTCTGAGTAACTCCAAAACATTATGGGGTACCCGAGGAGGTACTGTACAAAATAAAGCTGTATCATGAGTCTCAAGCTGAGAGTATAGCACTGAATCCACAAGTGCTGCAGGACTAGGGTGTAATTTAGAAATGCCACATCAAAGTGTTCAGGGATGTTCCTAATGAACCTAACACACACTGAGAAACACCATGTGCCTGTGATGACACTCAGTTATCACCTGAGCAGACTTTAATTGCAATGCTTCGTTGTTCGTGCCAGTGAACATTTTTTCCAGGGTCCGTGAAGTCAGTCTCTTTGTTGATAAAACTGGACTCCACAGCTTTGACTTCCCAGAAAATAATCTCAATAGTACAGCTGTGTAATTTTCCTGGGTGGGAGAGAATTTATGATGATAACTCACTGTCAGGTTTCAACGCTACCTATTTTATATGAGAATTTCGTCATTCCACAGGCACTGCCTTTCCCAGTGGGTTTAATATCTATAAAGGATACCACACAATGCTTTGATGTTGCATTTGTAATTAAAGCTGTAGTTATGTATTGATGTGTGTGGCATTTATACATAGGTTATAGCAGGTGCACAGAGCAGTCTCTATAATTAAAGTTATATAACTTATAACTGCTTATAACTTTCTGTAACCACTTCTTTCTGGGGCTGAAATTTCTCACACTCAGTCTTTGCCCAGAGGTGAATATGTTTTGGGGCGGGGGGTTTTAAGTTTGAACAAAATCATGTTGGAGGGTTTTTTATAAGAAAGAAAGAAAGAAAGAAAGAAAGAAAGAAAGAAAGAAAGAAAGAAAGAAAGAAAGAAAGAAAGAAAGAAAGAAAGAAAACTCATTGTTCTTCCCCATCAAAAATTTGGGGAACTTAAAAATACCTGAACCTATTTTCTTCAAACTTGGCTTTTGTTGTAGATCTCAGCAAGCTTTGAGGAATGCATCACGTTTTTAAAGTTATGGATTTTTTTAAAAACAGGACATTTCACATCTGCATCATAGAATTTCTTACTGATTTTTCTCTGTTCTTTGTTTTATCTACTTTAAAAACTAGTGTGCTTTCTAATGTTAGTGGGGAGGGCTATCCTGTGTCTACATACATTTCTTAGAACCTGTCTATTCTGGGGATTAGAGCTGGGCAATAATTGGATTTTTTGGTTAGTAGTAAAATCTACAAATTCAATTTTTTTCCCATTACAAAACAGAATGAAAACAAAATTCAAAATTTCCCATTAAATGAAATTCTGAACAAAGTGTTCCTTTTGTTTAGATAAAACCTAAAAGTTTTCTTCCAGTGTTGACATTTTAATTTTATATTATGTCCTATAAAATTGAAATGGAAAATCATTTCAAAATGGAAAATTTAAACATTCCATTCTGAGACGTTCTAAATGGTTTTTTTTTTTCAATTTTTCTTTTCAAATGAAATTTTGTCAAAATCGACACGTTTCTGTGAAACGTCTCACTTTCAACAAATCAGTGTTTTCTAGTGGAAAAACGTTCCCCTGGAGCATTTCTGACTGGCTGACCTGAGGATATTTGTATCAGTGTAACTACATTGATGTAGTTTCACCATCGCAACCTCCCAGTGTAAACATTCCACACCAGTGTCACTATCCCAGTACAAATATCCCTCATATAGAAAGGCCCTAAATCATGAAAACTCTGAACTGCTGTAAGTGTAAAGTCAAGAATAGCACATTTCATAAGGGATCGAAATGGTTTCCAGGCAAGGAGCTTATGTTTTCCATTGGCAAGTTATAAGAGCAATTTATATTCCATGCCAATAGCTGAGAGTAATGCAATTAGGAGATTGAGAAATTAAGCACTCCAAAATCAGGAAATGCAGAATTAAGAATGCAAATTCAACCTCTACTCCATGCCCTTTCGTACCTTTTAAAAAATAGTTTTCTTATATCAGAGTCAAATTATGGAGACATTGCACCCTATTTCAGCCCGAACCAGGGAGGAAGTATTGTGAAAATTTTTCAAACAAATTCATTCTGGCTTTCAACTAGTCATAGAACAGGTTTTAAACATTGAATTTTTCAAAGTTTCACCATAAAAAGGGATAGTTGGGTGTGTGGAAATATCTGTGACCGTTTTTCCCATTTTTCCCCCAACCACTTCCAGTACTGATAATGGTTCAGTACTTCACATTAGTGCCAGATTTTGCCTCTGCATGGACTGAAAAAAGCCACTGGTGTTAAAACAGTGGCTTACTTTAAAAAGCCTCTCTCTGCTGCCTGGGCAAAACAGGAACAAACTGCTCCTGTTCGTAGTTAGCAACATCTTATACCCAGTGTGTCCTGGTGTAAATGATTACACAAAAGAGAATTGGACCCATAGTGGATAATGCCACCTGGGATTTCTTATTCAACATTGCTCTTATTAACTATGCTATTACAGTAGTGGCTAAAAACTGCAACCAAGATCAGAGCTCCATTGTACTGAGCACAGTAAACACCGTAAAAGAGTCCCTGCCCAGAAGAGCTACAAGACCGAAAAAGGGTGGGCAGGGAAAACAGAGGCCCAAAGATGCAATTCAGTAGGAAAACCTAGGTCTCCAGGCTCCCACACCCGTGCCCTGTTCATTAGACCCTGCTGAGTCTCATTCGCATGGAGTAAATGTTTGCAAAATTCAAACTTGGCTTCATTTTTAAAGTCTAATTCAAATCTACAAAATGAGACAAGTTCTGAAGAAAAATTGACTTCGTCAGGGCTCCGTACAGGCACAGCGGTCCACCTGTAAGGACCAACTTGCAACAAGCAGGCCTCAGATCCTTCGAATCAAGGCTGAAGCACATTGGCACTACTGTCTTGGGGAAAGTTCATGTTTTGCCACCAATGCGGGCACGATGGATGCCTGTCCTTCTGGCAAAAGAGGAACCCCAAAATCCAGACGTGTCAATTTGGTGCCCTTCACCAGCACTAAATTTATTTTAAAATGTTAAAGCAAAGTATAGTGTGCTCGGCAAACTTCTGCCTGCTCCTGTTTGTCTGCAAGACACTTCTTTCCCAGGGCTCTCTTCAAGTTTCAGCAATCAGGCAGTCTGGGTTATTTTTTTTAAGCAAAAAGAAATAGAATACAGACAAATGTAAAAAAAAAATGTCAAAAGCACAAATATAGGGAACAGACCAAAAAAATACATTTGATTCTTTCTTGGGAACCAATCAGCTCTCCAGAAATCATCTCCAGGGAAATCAGCCAGGCTGCAAAGACAGGAACAGCAGTCATGTGGAATGGATGGTTCTAGCAAATAAGGATTGCAAGGAGGGGAGAGGAAAAGATCTGCTGATGACTTAATATGGGACTTTGGCATGAGTGCCAGAAATAAGCAAGGGGTCTTTCCTGTAGCAACCTCCTTTGGAGGAAGCCAGGCATTTGGAAACCAACCGTCCTGAGTTCACAACAGAGGACCGCAGCAAATGAAAATGGAGAAGCCTAGATGGACCAGAGAGGCGTGAGATGCAGGGAGATATTACATTAGGTGGAACAGACCTGGGATCGTGTTGCTGGACGACATTTGCAATAGCTCTACCAAACATCGGAAAAATGACACTCTGGAAATGGCGCACCAGGATAGTCTGCAAGGAGTTGAGATTTCGCCGTGACTGGGAAAGCAACTTCCAGCCCTTCTCCCTTTCCCTGACAAATGCAGAGGCCCAAGCTTTCCAGACACTCAAGCCTTTTATAAAGTCATAAGCAGAGCAGTAAAGTTGCATCCTTCTTCCCATCTTCGAATCTACTAAGAGAGCAGGGGGGAGGGAGGGGAAGAGAATGAGGCACAAGGAGACTATATGATTTGCCCAAGGTTACACACCAAGCCAGTGGCAGAGCTGCAAACTAAACCCAGCTCCTGAGAGTCTCATTCCAGTGCTTTTGTCCACCAGGCCACCCTCCCTGCAGAGCACAAGCTTCTGTCCTACCCCTTAGAAATGTCACCGACTCCCACTGTCCAGGTCTCTAGTGCTTTAATTTAAAGGAGACAGGACAGAGGCAGGTGCAGTATAGAGGTGTGTTATGGGAAGGGTGTTGCAAAATGGACTAGCCCAACCCATTAAAATACAAAAATGTTTTTTGGTGTGTAAAAGTGGTTCCTGTGAAAGATGCATAACTGACAGTCCGGGAAAGTGACATCTCGCTAGCCACAGCTAGCATATGGACCAATTTCACCCCCGCTGCTCCAACCCAGAAGGTAACATCTAAAGCCAGTCTCCACTAGCAATTCAATTCTTAGCCTTTCTGCGGAGACAGCCAGCACGGGGATGGGGAGGCTAAGATTTGTCCACTGGAAGGAATGAGATCACCCAATGACACCCAATGACACCAACTTTAGGCCTACCATCATCATGGGCTGTATTTGAACCCATATCCGTCCATGGAAAGGTGCCTGTTGCTAATACCCAGCACCCTTTTTCTGTGTGTTTCGTCTTATTATATCTCACAGAGGTAGCATGGCCCTCCTTTGAGAGCGCAGGAATCTGAGGCAAGGTGAGACAAAGGCCCAGATCCTCCAAGTATTTAGGTGCTTAAATCCCATCGATTTCAGTGGGCATTAGATGTCTAAATACCTTAGAAGATGTGGGCCTGTCACGGAGTGTCGGGGAGTCAGGGCCCTGCACCCCTCACTTCCTGTAATTCACTGTGACTCTCAGCCAGCCAGTAACACAGAAGGTTTATTAGACGACAGGAACACAGTCCAAAACAGAGCTTGTAGGTACAGAAAACAGGACCCCTCAGTCAGGTCCATCTTGTGGGGTGGGGAGCCCAGACCCCAGTTCTGGGCCTCCCTCCATTTCCCCAGCCAGCTCCAAACTGAAAGCCCCTCCAGCCGTCTCACCCAGCCACACACCCCGTCTCCTCCTCCAGCCTTTGTCCAGTTCCCGGGCAGAAGGTTTCACCTGACCCCATCCTCCTCCTAGGCTCAGGTTACGTGCTGGCTGTCAGGTATCACCCCTCAGCGAGGTATCAATGCAGACAGTAAACTAGTAAAATTTCCCTGCAACATTCCCAGGTTAATGCTCCCTACTCCGTCACAGGGCCGAAGTGACTTCTCTCAATGTCCCGTAGGGAGTCAGTGGCGTGGCAGGGTCAGTAGTAGAATCTAGAAATCCTGATTCCCAATCTCCTGCTCTAGTGCTACTTCAGGGACCAGCCCACTGTAAGGAACTAATATGAAGGACAGAAAGAGCTACGTTTTCCAAAGAACTCGTGTTTTTGCATGCTGGACCTGGAGCAGCTGTTCACGAGCCTGCCTTGTGCAAATACTGAGTGCTTGGCCTCTAACCACCTGGCTCCAAAAAACCTCATTCACTTTGGAAAAGCTCAGCTCAGCACTCTTAGACTCCCTCTCCTCCAGGACCCTCTCAGAGTAACTCTCCCCTCGAGAGGAATCCCCCGGCTAAGACAGAGAGGACTGTTGCTCATGCCTGACTTGGAAAAAAAATACCCATAAAGTTGTCTCTACCAATGAGCTTTTAACAAGCAGAAAATGACCAGAACAAATCTTTAGCAGTCTAACAAACACCTCGAAGAGGGGGAATTGGGTCCCATTACAAGCTGTTTGAAGGAAGAAAAGATTAGCATCAGCACAGAAGTATTAGATGATTAGCATTGTTTTAAGAAGCAATCTGAGATGTCATCTGCAGATATGCTACTGATCCATCTGGGCAGAAAAGAAAGAAGACAGGGAGGGGGGAAAAACCCAACAACCCTGTTTTGTTTCTCATTACTGCTCTAATTCTGGTGTAATTGAAAACGGCCTGAATGTGTTTAGGAACATGTAGGACATCTGTTTCTCATTGGAAGAGCTTCACTTTTTCGAGTGGCGCCTTCCATCTTCATCACAGTCCAAAGATTCCCACATCACGACTTGTCCTCTTTCTTTCGTTCTTTCTTTTTCTCTCCCCCCCACCCAGCCCTTCGTTCCAGAAAATGGGAGGTTGAACTTTCGACTCCATGTAAAACAGTTGGAGGGAAACCATGATAAGCCCCCAGGGATCCCTTGAGCCTTTCTTCCCATTATCCAACTTGATTCTTTGCAGCTTCTCGGTTCTTTAAATACAGCCTCGAGCCATTTAATGCTGGTGGCATGAAGGAAAGTGGGGAGGGTGGAAAAAAGGAGAAAAGTGGAGGAAGCATTTGGAACACTGAACATCAAAATGGAGAAACAAAGACAGCAGCAAGCAATGAAAGCTAGGGCTGTCCATAAGCCTGCCCGGAACATCAAGGTTTGCTAAAAGGTTCGATCTCTCCAAATTGGTTCCGTTGCTTGTGGCTCTCCTTATTATGTGCATGTGTCTCCAAGGGCGAAGAGGCCCACGGAGACTGAACAGTGGGCAAAATGCTAGCTCTCCTCTGATCCACACAATGAGTCTCCAATGTTCTTCTCATTCCTTTGGATGGCCATAGAATAGAATTCCCTGGAAAGCGGTGGAGACCCTCTTGCTTAGGACTTTTGAAACTTGATTGGACAAGAGAGAGATTGCAGGGCCACAATCCTAACTTGGCAGGGAGATGGAGTGCATGGTCCAAGATGCACTCTAACATCTATTATTCTACGATTAGGAGATCTAGGCCTGCAGAGAAAGCAGAGCATCAAAGTGACTGCAGGGTGGAATTTTGTCCTGACATTATCAAACAGCTTTGCTATACCTTTATTAGTGCTCCAGTCATCGATGCTAACCCCTCAGCATTAGCTTGATTGAAAAATGGACCCAGCTGGGACTATGACTGCTTTGCTCCCAAAACACCAACAGGAAAAAGATAGAGACAGACGTCACATGGCCAAGATGCAGAGATAGCAAATGAGATAGCAAAGGGAGCTGAGGAGGAAGAAACTGGATCTTCAGCAAGATGCAGCACAAGGGAAGACAAGGACAGTGAAAGAACCCATGATGGAACATGAAGAAGAATGGACACAACTCGAGTGAGCTGCAGCAAAACACACTGTAACTCCCTTGTGTTATGAACAGCACCATGCGGGTGGAGGGCACTTACCAAAATGATAATGGCGCCAATCCTGTGGTGTTTATTCAGCCAAAGCTGAGCTCAGTGGGCCTGATTCTCACTTATGCTCTTCATTTTACACCGCTCTGGTGGTGTAAAGGCCCTTAAAGTGGTGGTTAATTCTATTTAACCCAACTTTAAGCCCCCTTAATGCTACTAGGGTGAAATACTGCCTCCATTGAAGCCAGTGGAAACTTTGCCATTGACTTTGCTTGGATCAGGATTTCCCCCTAGAGCAGTGTAAAGTGATGTTAGTGTAAACAACAATCAGGCCCAATGTGAGTTCTGCCATAGCAAAGTTTGCAGGAATTGCACCATAATCTGTGAGGACTTGAGAATGCTGATAAAACCACAGCAAACAGACAAGGAGATCATATCCCTTCCAAAGAGCTGGCCCAAAAGAAAGTACTGGAGCTGTTCAAAATGTTTTTGATGGAACAGTTTTCCATCAGGAAAATTCAATTTGTGCTGAAATCAAAATGTTTTGTGGGGAACGTGTTGATTTCAACAAAATTTTCAATGGGAAAAATTTGATACCATTGGTTTTGACTTTCTCATTTTGATGCAGAAGCATCAAAATGTTTCATTTTGACGTTTATGTCATAATATATGAATATCACATCTATGTAGATAAATGTCATTTAGCTACACATATAATATTAAAATATTATGTCACCATGTTTCAATATTATCTAAACAAAATGGTTTTACTTTAGTGAAGTAAAATATTTCAGCACTATCAAACCAAAATATTTTGATGTTTCTGAATTGGAATTTTTTGATATGTCGACTTTTGGTCCAATTTCAGGATGGAAAGTTCTGTGCATGGCTTGAATTTCCAGTGGAACAGAAATGCCATTTTTTACCTGACACTAGGCTGTACATATCGAGGGGTCACTTCTCGCAGGTGCTGAGTAGCCCTGAGATGGAGATCAGTGCTCCTGGCCTGTGTTTCACATTCAGTGAAACATGGAAAAGCAAGCCAAGAGCTACTGATTACTGTAGCAAAATGAAAAGGGTTAGCTGGGGACTTTACAAAATGAAAGTTCGGTGCTTGTGTGCCTAATTGTATCCAAGCCACAAAGGATATCGGTCTGTTGCGGGCCTCAGCTCTAGAATCGAGATCCTTAGCTCAAGCTGTAAAGATGCACGTGTTTCCCGCTGATAGTCCTTGGCCTTGCGCAATACGCTAAAGGAAGACATAATAAAGGAAGGTCTGATAGAGCTGTGCAATCACAACAAGAATTAAACTTCAGGCTTTAAAAGAGCAAAGAAGCTGGAGGTAGGGAAGACAGGGAAAGGACAAAAAGAAAACAAAACATACCAACATATAGAAAATTATTATGGCCAGGGAAACTTTGCGAACGATTGGCAAAGAAGTTTTGATGACTCCTGCGATTGGGAGCATCAGCTTTCTATTCTACAAAGTAATGCATTGCTACTACACATAACTGATAGTAGATACAGGCAGCATGCAGGGCATTCCACAGAGCACAAGGCTGAGCTGCCCTCCTTAAAATCTAAGTTCAGTTGAATTTGATGGGAGCAGGAATCAATCCTAAAAAATAGGGGCAACGTGTTCATTGAGCCTACAGACCTCTTCGCCACAAGATGTCATGGAGACAGAGATCACAGCAGGAGTCAAAAAGGGAATAGCCATTCATATGGATAACAAGGATAGCCAGCGTTATATTTAAAGATAGACAAGAGTTTTTGAAAGGATATAAATCCTGCTGATTTAGGGCCTAGTCCAACTCTGATGTGGGTTAGGAGCAACTTTCCTCAGGGCCAGATTATCCCTTAACTGCAGGGGTTTTGCATTTTCTCTGAAGCTTCTGGTTCTGGGCACTGCCAGAGACAGGGCACTGGACTATACAGACCTCAGATGTGATCCAGTCTGGTGATTCCTATGCTCTGAAAATGATGATGCCTTATAGGTCAGGAACAACTTTGCTAACTGTATATGTAACGACCACCCTCTGGGCTGATACGCCGGGAAGCATCTGGAGCTAAACATATGAGCTGCTACAGCTTAAACTAAAGACTCAGGCTTCCATAATAGCAGTTATACCAAGTCCTATCCTCTGCGGATAGGACTCACCAGTGGGTTACACATGCACATCATTTCAGACAGCACACCCTGTGAAGTTCTGGACAGCCTTTTACTCTGATCAAACAGGCACTCTGAGCATGAACAGAACAACAGGGAAATGCCTTGCTGAGTGTTGTGGGGAAGACGGTTCTTAACAGGGATTGCTGTTGAAATGTGCCAAGGTCTTCCTGGGGAACTGCTGGATGCATCATCACTCGAGTCATTTCAAACCAGTCTGAACAAAGCACTGTAGGGAGAAACTTCCTCCATCGGCTGGGGGTGATGGGCCCAGCTGGTTCTTCCCAGCGCTGATGTCTATGGTCAGCCAGTTGCAGCGTCTCTCCTTTAGAATGGCAGCTGATGTAATTCAGTGAGTAAATCAGAGGCCGCTTCTGGCCTCTTCCCCTCCTTCATATAGAGACTAGTTTGGGCCCAGTCTCTAATCCCAGAAGTGTAGCTACCTGTGCATGGGGAGTGGGCTTGTGTGATTCATATTCACAATACCCTACCAGCCATCAGCACCATATTTCTAGAGCGGGTCAGAAAACTGCAGGGTTTTCCATGGAAAAAATTGATTTTCGGTGAAAAACTGAAAACCAGAAGTGTTTGGCGGCAAACACAGGATGAGGTATTCCCCTGCGCGCGTATGATTGATGACGGTTGCTCTTGGATCAGTAATCGGGCTAATCATGGAAGCAGTTAGTAGAGAAGTGACGTTACTTGCCCAAGATCACATTGGCAGAGCTGGGGGGCAGAACACAGGGCTTTTTGTGCCTCATAAAGCATTTGAATCCCCTAGAGCATCCTGCCTCCCAAAATAAAATGCACACTGCTGTGTGTGAAGCAGCCACCTGTGATGCCCCCGGAGGGTGCTCCATATCTGACCCAGCTGCTTTGGAAGGTCTGGAGGGTAACGTGCTCCTGGAAGCACAACCATGCTCCCCAGCTGCTACCAGCAGAGACAGAGGGGGGTGGCACTGTGCTACTGCCAGGCTCAGAACTTGGCCTACAAATGATCCCCTCCCACAGGCTCCAAGCTAACGCTGTGAGCTGCTGGTGAAAGAGAAGCCTTCGTTTGGCTGTTTGGCCACAACGTGGCAGTAAGCTTCCATTTCCCATTGCTTCTCTGAGCATGCTCCTTACTTTGGAGAATGTGTTACAAATGCCAGGCACAGTAAGGAGGGAGGTGAAGGGACTAGCAGGACTGAATAGCCAACAGGGCCCTTTGGGATGTAGGATATCCCCTTCCTGCATGGCTGTGGGGCAATCATTTCTGCTCCTATCCCTGTTTCCAGACAGCTCCAAGGGCTGATTGCAAGGGTCCGGCCCCTTCTCCCTGACAACGTTGGGCAGGGAATGATGTAAGAAGTGTCCGTGAAGCAGTAACAGCAATGCTATTGCTGGATGCCAGTGCCAGAGGCTTGTAGGGAGCCACTGCAGATGCCAAAAAGGAGGTATCTCTCTTAGCCAACCCTCTGCTCATCCCCTTACAGTTCAGGGTCCTGCCAGGACCCCGAAGATGGAGCACATCTCTCAGCCCAGAGCAATATAGATTCTGGATGTCGCTTCTGTGACACCTCCTCCCCCTGCTGCCATGGGGTAGCAAACCCACACTCCATGGCAAGTAGGCGGCCAGACAGCTGGCACGGATTGCCTCTTTCGGGGAAATTGCAGTGAGTCGGAAGGTGAAGGCGACATTGCTGGACTAGGTAGGGTCCAGTGGGATTTAGCAGCGCGCAGGTCTGGCATGATCGCCAGAATTTTCAGGTTTGACATTGGGGGAATGGAACTTTTGTTTCCTTTTTTATGACGTTCCTCTTTGTTGAAGCATTTCAGCTCTTGCTTTATGCATAGAATTATAGAATCATAGACGATCAGGGTTGGAAGGGACCTCAGGAGGTCATCTAGTCCACCCCCCTGCTCAAAGCAGGACCAACCCCAACTAAATCATCCCAGCCAGGGCTTTGTCAAGCCTGACCTTAAAAACCTCTAAGGAAGGAGATTCCACCACCTCCCTAGGGAACCCATTCCAGTGCTTCACCACCCTCCTAGTGAAATAGTGTTTCCTAATATCCAACCTAAACCTCCCCCACTGCAACTTGAGACCATTGCTCCTTGTTTGTCATAGTATCATTTCCATTTAGAAATAGCTTATCAAGGGTTCATAAGTGCTGACTGGATGGTTTAATAAACGGTTAATCAGTGGTCATAGAGCCCAACAGGTGGTTCGTACCCATGGCTTTTAACCATCCATAGCACCTTCCTCTGATATGCTGCTAACTTATTCGCCCAATGGAGCCTTCATATGAACTGTAACTGCATTAGCATTTGCTGGGCTGGGTTTCCGAAGTACCTGTTTAATCTCTCTCTCTCTCTCCAGATTCCTAATGTGCCCATCACTGTGGAATCTAGACACCAACCAATCAGCCCTTAACTGCCTTCCTCACCAGTATTCAATTGACCAAGACCTTTTGTGGCTTCATAGACACCACGTATTCAAATCCTTGTTTCCCAGGCCTCTTTCCCCCACTAACCCTTCCACGCGGCGCAGGGAAATGCAGACGTGTTTGTCAACCTTGTCTGTAACTCCTGCTCTCCCTGGGATGGACCAGTACTCTGGCACCAGCCCCACTGAAAAGTTCAGCACACGCTTAACGTTAAGCCCAAGCGCACTTGGAGGAGTGAGCCACCTGATGGCAGAATGCCTTCTTCTCTTGCTGCCCAGTCTCCCTTCCAAACCTAATGCCGGCCATATCATTGGCCAGGGAAACGAATGTGTTTGCCGCTGTCGTTTCCACCTGATTGGTATCCATGAGGTTCTCTTCCAGCCTGTTTCAACAGCTCTTCTCCTCTATGCCTCTTGAACAGCGGCCCATGAAAAATTCACTCTACCACATTTTCTTTGGGGGCCTGGTGTCTTCTAGGCTGAGGACAAGTCTCATCCAGTGAAGCAGAGCCTTCAGAGGCATTGCTTCAGCACTGTTTGTGCAACATCTTGGCAGAGCCTCCATCAGCGGTGATGTTTATCTTGCGGCTTTGATATGGATAGTAGCTCAGAGGTACCGTTGATTAATTTTTTTCAGCCTTTGATGCACCGGCAGCACCTCCTCTAGGTGTTTTTGCAGCCACGGGTGTCAGGTGGAAATCACGGCAGCAAAGGTGGACTTGGGTCTTTTGTTTGACTGTGCGCTGGGTCCAGACGCAGGGTCAAATGCAGACCTGGGACGAGGTTTTGTGCTTCAGCCCCTAAGAAACACAGCCCAGAGAGAGGAGTGAGCAACCTGTCCAGCTTCTGGGCTGCTGCTAGTCCCTAAATGGCCCCCAGTGTAAGATAGAGCAGCCCCAAGGGAGCTGTGGGTGGCACTGCAACCCTGAGCTACTTCCACACCCAACACACCCCCTCCTATCCACTGCCTGCGTGCTCCTTACCCTGGAGCTCGCCAGGGGATTGACCCAGACAAACTCACCTCAGGCCTACGCTGCTCCTACACAGGGGGAACTGCCCCCAGCCCCTTGCAGCTCAGTTAAGGCCCCACACACTGCCAGAGCTTCGGCTGGAATTGGCCCTCCAATGTTTGCAGGTGCAGCTGCAGTGAGGTCCACAGAGTAACCTGGCTCTCAGTCTTGCAATCTGCTGTGGGCATAACATGCCTTCTTAAAGCCAGGGCAGGTGTGTCAAGGAGCCATGACCCATTCACTTTTTACCGGCCATAAGGGCAAGTGATGGGGGGAGGGGGTAAAGAGGAGTGAGTAGGGTGTTGGGGGCTAGCGGCAGCGTGGGGGGTGGGTTGTCAGAGGAAGATGTAGTGCGAGGGTAGGGCCTTGGGGAGAAGGGGCAGCGTGGGGTATGGCCTCAGGAGGAAGGGGCGGCAAAGGGGCAGGGCCACAGTTCGGGCACCGGTTGCCCCCCAACTTTTAGGGAGCTTCTGTCATCCCTGATCCAGGGGCTGATTTCCTGTTCCATGAAGATGAAGTCTGACAGAAGCCCTCCGAGGCGAGTGAGTTCCAGTAACAGAGAGAGTTTTATTGTGTTTCTTTTAACAAAGTTGGTGTGGATAAGTCTGAGTCCCCTGGGAATGTGTGCAACAAATGAACAAATACCTGTCTAAGGAAGTTCATTGCCAACAAGTCCCTTATGTGCCCACGTGGAGGCTTCTCACTCTGCCCCGCTCAAAGGCCTGGCCCCTTTGAAATAAGTCCTGGCATCGCAACCCTGGTGGCATCATCAGTCTTCACTTCAAAGAAGATTGATATTAAAATTCACAGCTTCATTGATTCCAAGGGCAGGCGAGACCATTGTGATCATCTCGTCCGACCTACCATATAGCACAGGCCAGAGACCTGCCCCACAATAATCCATAGAGCAGAGCGTTTAGGAAAAACCCAGCCACTCGTGATTTCAAAATTGTCAGCGACGGTGAATCCACCACAACGCTTGTTAAATTGTTCCACTGGTTTATTAATCCCACTGTTAAAAATTGATGTTGTATTTCCAGTCTGAATTCGTCTAGCTTCAACTTCCAGCCACTGAATCTTCTTATACCTTTCTTTGCTAGACTGAAGAGCCCATTAAGAGATATTTGTATCCAGTGTAGGGGCTTATAGCCTTTAATTAAGTCACCCTTAGTCTTCTCTTTGTTAAGCTAAATAAGTTGACCTCCCTGAGTCTAATGCTATAAGGCAGATTTTCTAATTCTTTAATCATTCTCGTGGCTCTTCTCCGAACCTTCTGCAATTTATCCACATCCTTGTTTAGTGCCAGTTGATGTTTAAAATCAAATTTACACAAGTTAAGAAGTATCTGGGGTCAGGGCTGGGTTATGAGGGATTACAAGTGTCAGTTACAAGGTTCATAAGATATATACATAGCACATAACCAGCATAGACCCAGATTGGGGTGCGGGAGTTTTTAAGACATCAGTGGATAAGTGATCTCGGGTACGCCACTCACAGAATTTATTTAGAGTGCAAGTCAGTATTGGTGTAATGAATAAGTGCATGGGTGGGGTGCGTCCCTTGGTTCATCAGGGAAGGAAGGAAGTGGGTTATTTCCCTGATCGGCGTTCTCCATTACTCGACCTGGTACTGACGGTGTCCCATGATGTGCACTGTGGATATGTCGCTGGACTACCTGATGGTGTTGGACACCATGAGCTGTCTCATGAGCCAGGCGTAGCCCTACTACACGCAAAACCATGCTACCCACAGGCCTTATAGCCAGCAGGTCAACCTGCAACTGATGGTGATTGTGCGATGGGTGATTTGCACAAATTTCTCAGGGCAGCCAAATTTTGAGGAGTGTGTGTGCAGCTCTTGTCTTGTGGCTGCCAACTAGATTTCATCAGATCCACAAAGACTGGAGAGAGGTCTGTGTTTGGTTTCCCAAATTTAGGAACACAGGAAGTACCATGTTGGATAAGACCAAGGGTCCATCTAATCCAGTGTCCTGTCTCTGACCACGTCCAACATCAGCTGCTTCAGAGAATGGGGCGAGAAACCCTACAGCAATGGGATAACCTGTTCCCCAAAGCAGGGACACCCCCAGAATTTCTTTACAAGATAGGCACAATTGCACCTCCTCATGGCTTCCCCCCACAGGGTTCCCCATCACCCTTCTCCTAGATACCTCCCCGTGCAGGTGCTCACCACAGCTCCCTGTACTTGTAGCAGGTCTTGAGGCTGTTGCTGAGTGAGTCCTGCAGGCACAGCAGAGGGGACAGTGGCTGCTTGGAAGCAGGGTTAGGCCAGGCAGGCCCCCAACAGCAGGCCCCAGGGCAGCAGCAAAGAGGAGCAGAGACGGCTTTCCCACTGCCCACTCAAGCTTGGCCATGTTCTTCTCCCCACTGCCTTCGGGCTGGCTCCTACACCAGTCCTGCCCAGCCTTGCCCCACTTCCAGCAGCCCATGCTCTGGGCACCCCTGCCAGTGGTATGCTCTGTGCATGAGGTGCATACAGCTCAGGCTCCACTGTCCCAGGCTAGGTCCTTCCTGACCCCCAAAGGTAAGAGAGAGGCTTGTGTCCTGAAGCATGAGGGTTTATAACCCTTCCAAAACTCATTTGTTTTAATATAAACTGGGGATGGTCACGTTATCCACATAAATGGCTGATCCCATTTTAAAATCCACCATAGCACTTGTCCTCATTGCTCTCATGGGGCAATGAGTTCCGCAGGCTTTGCGGGAAAGCATTCTTTTCTAGCGGATCTGAATTTGCCACCTTTCCATTGGACCATTCATCAGAATTAACAGCAAACCGTGGGAATAAAAGGGCAGGGATGGATGGGAACTGAGGGAAAGATCCTGTCCTAAAAGCCATTCTGTGGTTCTAGAAGGACTTAACTAACTGGTGAAGTCAATAACTCCTTAAAGAAAGCTCAAAGAGTAAAGAGATACTGTACCGCCACAGTCACTGCTGTCTGGGTGCACGCCAGCAGTGTTGGGAGCCTGAGAAGAGCTTGCAATCTAAGAAGCGGTGACATAGCTACAAGGTACAAGCAAAGTGATCAGGGCAATAACTGGCACATGGTTTGCTACGTCCATTTATACTGCAATAAAGATTGTGATGTGCAAGGCTCATGTGCTATAGTAATCAGGGCACATGCACAAACCTGGGGTGCACAAAAGTTGCACAAGAGCAGACTGGTTTCTCGGTGTTATTCAGTGCTTCTGGGTTTGACCAGAACAAGAAAGCTCAGAGGGGTTGATGCAAATAATAGTTCTATAAAACGGGCTCAGATTTGGAGTGATGATTGGATCCCTCCTTATTTTATCCTAACTGGTTCAGCAGCCCGTTAGTAATTGGTGAGAGGGAAGATGTGTTACTCTTTCCTTTGTGTGGAGGGAACAGAAGCTGAGTGCTGTTTCCCGCAAAGATGAGCTGGATAGGAAGTTGGAATCGCCTAGAATGGGACCCCTTATAGAGGGCCAGCTGCTGTGTTTGAATTCCTAACGCAGTCCCTTCCTTCCCCTGACAAGTGTTGGTTCAGGCCCTAGGCAAAAGGACAAGTGCTAACCCCATCTATCGCATGCAACAAATACATTTGAAAGTACTTGATGCAATTAGATGCAAATTCTTAACAGTGAGGGTAATTATCCACTGGAACAATTTACAGAGGAATGTTGTAAGTTCTCAACCACTTTGCATCTTTAACTCAGAACTAGATGTCCGTCTATAAGATTTACTGTAGCTCATCCAGACATTCTAAGCAGGATGCAGGAATCACTGGGTGAGGGTCTCTGGCTTCAGTTATGCGGGAGGTCCAACTAGTTGACCAGAATGGCAGCGTTACCATCTCTTGGGAAGGATCAGAGGGGTAGCCGTGTTAGTCTGGATCTGTAAAAGCAGCAGAGAGTCCTGTGGCACCTTATAGACTAACAGACGTTTTGGAGCAGGAGCTTTCGTGGGTGAATACCCACTTTGTCAGATGCATCTGACAAGGTGGGTATTCACTCACGAAAGCTCCGGCTCCAAAACGTCTGTTAGTCTATAAGGTGCCACAGGACTCTTTGCTGCTTTTACATCTCTTGGGAGCTTATCATGAGTGTCAAGCTATTTCATGTTTTTCTTAAAGCCCTGTCTTCTGGAGTCAGGTGATTTCATGAGACTCTAAGCTTCCGTTTAAAAAAAAATGCTAGCCCTCATGACTGCAGTGAAAAACTTGGGCCTATGGCTCGAGTGCTCTCTGCAAGCCCAGCTACCAGGAGCTGGGAGGCAAGCAAAAAGAAACCAAAATGTATTATTATTAAAAGAAAAAAAACAAGATTTTTTAAGCCACCCTTGTGATTTTGAGGGGCCTGAGTCATGCGTTGCAGTTGGTGAGATGGTAGCAGTCCCACCTGACCTTAAAAATCTATGCCTGTATGAATGCCACATTGCTCTTTATGCTGAGTGGGCGTGGAAGGGGTTAAAAGGAAGATGGGATTAATGCAGTGTGATTTGGAACAGCCTTCCAAGGGCCCGCAGGCTGAGTGAAACAAAACAAAACCAAGCAATGAGAAAAACAAGTTTGGTTTCCAAATAAACAAGTCTCCTCTCCCCTCAGGTACGGGGCTCGTTCAATTCAGTTCAGCTCTTCTGCCAAACACCGCGCCATGTGGAGCCGGTTGCTGTCTTTGCAAGTGTTCCTGCAAAGCTTCAGGCCGAAAGGAAGGCTGAGGTCAACTCCACCTCGACACCCCCCCCACACACACACCCCTCCCTCTGACCCCACCCTCCAAAGAGCATACACTTTCCCACTGGCAAGAGCTGTGTCTGGCTTTGAGTTTGGGCCTAATTCCGTGCAGTTAGGTACAGCGTGTTTGTGTTTGCAGCAGCACTCACTTGGCAGAAGGGCTGGCGGGGGGAGGAGACTAGGGTGACAGCTGTTCACTAGCCAGCACTCCCTGATGAGAGTGTTATTGGAACGGGGCTCTGGTCGGGTTCCACTTAGGAGAATTATGTTCTGCCCTCGTAAAATTCCCCTTGCCACATTTGATTGGACATGGTGTTCCTGTTTCATGCCCTCTTCTAATCCGTTGTGTAGTGTGGCTGGTCTCTGTTCACTTTCGCAAATTGTTACTACCTTGACTCTGGGCTGTTAAATTCCTTCTGCACTCCTCCCTAGAGGTGGCTGCATTTCTGAGGTGAAGAGAGGCGATGCCTGTAAGGAGAGGGCAAAATTCTGTCTTTAGGGAGGTGCTTAGGACATGGATCACCAGAATTTAGATACACCCATGGGTTCTTCTGGGTTCTTCGAACGTTGCTTCCCTCTCAGTGGGGCTCACGTGCCCTGCTTTGCTCCTGGATGTAGGGAATATAATAAATGGTGGTAACCCCTAAGCACCACCCCCCTTGCAGTAACAAAATGAGCAGAATAGAGTGCGTAGGTCTTCATAATATATTTCTGCTGCCTTCTTCCATGCTGTGATCAGCAGAGAGCGAGACAGTTAATCAAGTACCAGCACTGGCCTCTGAATGAGCAGTCCTCTGAGATGAATGGGGCAGGCCACACTTTGTTTCAGGCTGTCTGTAAACTCAGGCAGATCTCTCTGCCACAGTTACACCATTCCAGACTTACCTCTTCGTCTTCTTTTTTTCAATGCCAATAAAAGCTGAGACTTGGTTGCAAAACCCATTGAAACCAAGGGAAAGGTGCTCATTAACTTTAATTTGGATCAAGCCCCTGGAGGGCAAGGCATCTGCCTGAGAGAGACCCGCAGTGGATCCTGAGCAAGTCACCTCACTGCTCTGTGCCTCAGTTTCCCCTTGTCTATTTAGCTGTTAAGTAGGGTTGCCAAGCGATTAAAAAAATTAATTGTGATTAAGCATGCAATTAAAAAATAATCATGATTAATCACGTGATTAATTGCACTGTTAAACAATAATAGCATACCATTCATTTAAATATTTTTGGATGTCTTCTACATTTTCAAATATATTGATTTCAATTAAAATACAGCATACAAAGTGCACAGTGCTCACTTAATATTTATTTTGAATTAAAAGTATTTGCACTGTAAAAAAACAAAAAAAATAGTATTTTGCAATTCACCTAATACAAGTCCTGTAGTGCAATCTCTTTATTGCAAACGTTGAATTTACAAATGCAGAATTATGGACAAAATAAACTGCATTCAAAAATAAAACAATGTAAAATTTTAGAGCCTGCAAGTCCACTCAGTCCTACTTCTTGTTCAGCCAATTGCTCAGACAAACAAGTTTGTTTAGATTTTCAGGCACTAATGCTGCCCGCTTCTTGTTAACAATGTCACCTGAAAGTGAGAACAGGTTCCTCATGACACTGTTGTAGCTGGCGTCACAAGATATTTACATGCCAGATGCACTAAAGATTCATATGTCCCTTTGTGCTTCAACCACCATTCCAGGGCACATTTATTTATGTTGATGACAAGTTCTACTTGATAACAATCAAAATCAGTGTGGACCGACGCATGTTCATTTTCATTATCTGAGTCAGATGCCACCAGCAGAAGGTTGATTTTCCTTTTTGGTGGTTCGAGTTCTGAAATTTCTGCATTGGAGTGTTGCTCTTTTAAAGACTTCTGAAAGCATGCTCCACACCCCATCCCTCTCAGGTTTGGGAAGATATTTGAGATTCTTAAATCTTGGGTCAAGTGCTGTAGCTATCTGTAGAAATCTCACATTGGTACCTTTTGTCAAATCTGCAGTGAAAGTGTTCTTAAAATGAACCACATGTTCTGGATCATCATCTGAGATTGCTATAACATGAAATATATGGCAGAATGCAGGTAAAACAGAGCAGGGGACATACAATTAATTCCCAAGGGATTCAGTCACAAATTTAATTAATGCATTATTTCTTTAACGAGCATCATCAGCACGGAAGCACGTCCTCTGGAATGATGGCCGAAGCACAAAGGGGAAAACAAATGTTTAGCATATCTGGCATGTAAATACCTTGCAATGCTGGCTACAAAAGTAGGAGCGTTGCCAGCGGATTGAGGGAAGTGATTATTCCCCTCTATTCGGCACCAGTAAGGCCACATCTGGAGTATTGTGTCCAGTTTTGAGGGTCCCCCCCCACTACAGACAGGATGTGAACAAATTGGAGAATGTCCAGTGCTAAATGGTTAGGGGGCTGGGGCACATGACTTACAATGAGAGGCTGAGGGAACTGGGGTTATTTAGTCTGAAGAAAAGAAGAGTAGCTGCTTTCAACTACCTGAAGAGGGGTTCCAAAGAGGATGGAGCTCAGCTGTTCTCAGTGGTGGCAGATGACAGAACAAGGAGCAATAGTCTCATGTTGCAGTGGGGGAGGTCTAGGTTGGATATTAGGACACACTATTTCACTACGAAGGAAGTGAAGCCCTGGAATGGGTTACCTAGGGAGGTGGTGGAATCTCCATCCTTAGAGGTTTTTAAGGCCCAGCGTGACAAAGCCCTGGCTGGGATGATTTAGCTGGGAATTGGTCCTGCTTTGAGTAGAGGGTTGGACTAGATGACCTCTTGAGGTCTCTTCCAACCCTAATCTTATATGATTCTAAGAATAGGGTGTCATAACCTATTCCCAGATTTGGACCTTAGCATCCAAAATATGGTGGTTAGCATGAAAACCTCCAAGCTTAGTTACCAGCTTGGACCTGGTAAAGCTGCCACCACCCAAAAATTTAGAGTGTTTTGGGGCACTCTGGTCCCCCTAAAAACCTTCCCTGGGGACCCCAAGACCCAAATTCCTTGAGTCTCACAAAAAAGGGGAATAAACCATTTCCCTTCCCCCCTCCAGGTGTTCCCTCCCTGGGTTCCTGGAGAGATACACAGAAGCAAGCTCCATGAATCTAAACAGAGGAATTCCACCCTCCCTATTTCCAGTCCTGGAAACAGAAGTACTTCCCTCTTCACCCAGAGGGAATGCAAAGTCAGGCTAGTAAATCTAACACACACAGATTTCCCCCTGACTTCTTCCTCCCACCAATTCCCTGGTGAGCACAGACTGAATTCCCTGGAGTTCCCCACTAAAGAAAAACTCCAACAGGTCTTAAAAGAAAGCTTTATGTAAAAAGAAAGAAAAATACATAAAAATGGTCTCTCTGTATTAAGGTGACAAATACAGGGTCAATTGCTTAAAAGAAATATGAATAAACAGCCTTATTCAAAAGAATACAATTTAACACATTCCAGCAACTACACAATACAAAAGAAAACAATATAAACCTTACTGCCTTACTATATTTGTACTTACAACTTGGAAACAGAAGATTAGAAAGCAAGAGACAGAAATCCTCTCATAGCCGAGAGAGAGACAGGCACAAGACCAGAACAAAGAACTCACACACAAACTTCCCTCCACCCAGATTTGAAAAAGTCTTGTTTCCTGATTGGTCCTCTGGTCAGGTGTTTCAGGTTACTCCTTTCCAGGTGAAAGAGACATTAACCCTTAGCTATCTGTTTATGACAGAGGGCAGCATTATCTCCTGTACATGTAAACAGACTTGTTTGTCTTAGCGATTGGCTGAACAAGAAGTAGGACTGAGTGGACTTGTTGGCTCTGAAGTTTTACATTGTTTTGATTTTGTACATTTTTTTATTTCAATTACAAAACAGAATACAATATATATGGCAATGTAGAAGAACATTCAAAATATCTAATACATTTCAATTGGTATTCTATTGTTTAACAGTGCAATGAAAACTGCGATTAATCACGCTTCATTTTGTTAATCATAATTTTTTTTTTAGTTAATCACATGAGTTAACTGCAGTTACTTGGCAGTCCTACTGTTAAGCCTTGGCAGGAAGTAGCTAGAACAGGATGTGAATAATGCTGAAGCCAATTTGTCACACATTCAAATAAATGCACCTGACTACTTGCCCACAGCCTTCCCCTAGCTGAATGGGGAACACATTCTGTCAGTCCTGCTTTGTCTCATTCGGCCGAGCTGAGCAGATCAGTCCAACAGCAGCTGCTGTCGCACGACTCTTCACGCCTAGGAAAACAGGAACAAGGAACTGCCAGACTGAATCAGACGCCAGGTCCATCCACTCCAGCGTCCTGTCTCTGACACTGGCTAGCACCAGCTACATGCTTCAGAGGATGGAGGAAGAACCCCAAAGTAGCAGATGTGGGAAAATCTGCTCCCCTCCCGCACATTAGGTCTCCTCCTGCTCCTGACAGCCTCATGAAGAGTGAGTGGACAGTGACGGGCGTTTGTGGGAAAACTCTTCGGAAAATGCACATGACAGCGGCCTAGGTCCTCAGCCATTGCTCCCCCTTGCCCTCCTTTTCCAGCTGCTCTGTGGGGTGTAAGGTTAGCATGGTAATTTCTCCCCCACCTGCCCTGAGATTAGCCCAGGGAAGGGGGCAGGTTGGGGCATGAGGGGGCCTGCCTTGAGCACACTGAGCTCTGCAGTCCTTGGCCAGCAAAGTGCTCCCAAAGGAACTGCTATATCCAGGGTAACTCAGCCCAGCCCTGGCACGTCTTCACTGCAGAGTTAGGTGATCGGCACCTGGGTGAGCTGAGTCTGGGTGGGAGCAGTCACGCTGCAAATCCCTGCCTGAGCTATTGCGTCCTCACTGGTGCTGAGCCGCCCCATTGTTCTTTCCCAGTGAATTGTGGGGGGGGTCTTGTCAGTCCTTGCGGGTGCATGGGGGGGACTGTGGGACTTACCACACTCGAGGGGTTTAGCCTTTGTCCTCACTGCCCAGTGGCAGAGGCAGATTTACCACGAAACAAACAGTGTAGTGGCACAGGGCCCGCAAAATTCAGGATAAATCTCAACGGATAACTTGCCCCTGAGTCCTGGCCGGCCGCTGGCATGTCTTTGTGTGCCTCTGGCAGGGGGAGGCACGCTGCCCTCCTCCCCCCAAGGGACACGCAGAGACGTGCCAGCAGCAGTGCTAGGGCGGCTCCCTGCTCCCCACCCTTTGTGCTGTGCTCAGAAGTGACCGGCATGTCTCTGCAGCCCCTGGGGGCGGGGGTGTCTCCACTCATTGCCTCTGCTCCAAGTGCCAACTCCACAACTCCCACTGGCCAGAAACTGCAGCGAATGGGAGCTACAGGGGCGGCGCTTGTGGGCAGTGGCATGCAGCGACCCCCTGCCCCCCCCCACCTAGGAGCCACTGTCAGAGGGGGTGTGCCATTGCTTTAGGAGTCGCACTGCCCAAGGTAAGCGCTGCCCCCCTGACTCCTCCCACACCCCAACCCCCTGCCCCATCCCAGAGCCCGCACCCCACACCTAAACTCCCACCCAGAGCCCAACACTTCCCCCTCTCCCACATCCCAGCCCAGAGCCCGCACCCCACACCCAAACTCCCACCCAGAGCCCAACCCCTCACCCCTTCCCACACCCCAGCCCAGAACCTGCACCCCCACCCAAACTCCCTCCCAGAGCCCACCTCCTCCCACACCCCACACCCCAACTCCCTCCCAGAGCCCACCCCCTCCCACACCCCACACCCAAACTCCCACCCAGAGCCCAACCCCTTACCCCTTCCCACACCGCAGCCCAGAACCTGCACTCCCACCCAAACTCCCTCCCAGAGCCCACCTCCTCCCACACCCCACACCCCAACTCCCTCCCAGAGCCCACCCCCTCCCACACCCCATACCCAAACTTCCTCTCAGAGCCCACCCCCTCCCACACCCCACACCCAAACTCCCTCCCAGAGCCCACCCCCTCCCACACCCCACACCCAAACTCCCTCCCAGAGCCCAGCCCCTCACCCCATCACACACCTCAGCCCTCTGCCCCAGCCCAGAGCCTGACCCCCCTCACCCTCCACCCAAACTCTCTCCCAGAGCCCAGCCCCTCACCCCTGCCACACCCCAGCCCAGAGCCTGCACCCTCCACCCAAACTCCCTCCCAGAGCCCAACCTCTCACCCCCTCCTATACCCAAATGCCCTCCCAGAGCCTGACCCCTCCCCCTCAATCCCAGCCCAGAGCCTGCACCCTACACCCAAACTCCCTCCCGGAGCCTGATCCCTCACCCCTCCCACACCCCAGCCCAGAGCCTCACCCCTCCTGCACCCAAATTCCCTCCCACACCCCAACCCCCACACCCTCTCCAGCACCCCAACCCTCTGCCACATTCAAGGTACCTCACTTTGTTTTCATTTACTTCCCATAACTCATAATATAGGGGAGGATGAAGAAAAAAAGATTGAAAAACGAGGGGAGATAAGAGAGAATGTTCTTTTTCTTGGGTGGGTCCCGAGGAGGTCCCCCGAAAATGAAGCTGCACACACGGCCCCACTAACTCTAAATCTGCCACTGCCCAGTGGGCAGGTTACCAGCCCAAGCCACAGCAGGGTCCAAGCTCAAACCCACACCCCCAGCTAGCCCCAATTGAAAGCACCACTGAACTCAAGCAAGAGGGTTTGTGTGTAGACGGGAGGGGAATTGCAGCAACAACACCCAGGCAAGAGTCCAAATTAGCTCTGCAGTGCAGTCACACATTAATTGCATCCAAGGCAAACTAGCTCCCAGGGGGCTCCAGGATCAGGAAAGCAGAAAGACGGCCATCCTGGGACCCAAGCCCAGCTCAGCCAGGTTGGAGTGTCTTGCGCAGAGATGCTCAGTATTTCCAAGGGCTCAGTCATGCCTGTTAGGCACTGGCCTGCAGCATTCAGGCCAGTGCTATTGAGTCCTGGCCCGCCATGGAGCTGACCCCATTGGGCTCTGGCCTCTGTGGAACGGCCCTTTCACAGCCAGGAACTTGTTCTCTTTAGAAGGCACAAAAGAGCCCCCAGCTGAACAAAGGCCTCGGCCCACGTCACTACCCGAGTAGGGGACCCATCATGCTCCCCTCTCTGTGGTCTACCAGCTCCACTGCCCCATCTCTGCCTCTGCTGGAGTGGCGGGCGCCAAGGGGCACGGGAGAGGCCAGTGTGGCAGGGGACATGCAAGGGGGTTGGCACCTTGTGCCCGCTCCCATTTGTACACCTGTTCCTGGGCCTGCCTGAGGAGTGAGCAATGGCTGGCGCTCTGGATTTGAGGCCGGGCGTGGAGCCAGCGAAGTCACTGAGTTCAAATCTGGGCTGTGCTGCAACTGAGGGTAGTGATCTTGGAGACAGGCCCCCTCTGCAGCTCAGAGGTGACAGCACTTGCTCAGCTGGTGGGGATAGTTAATGTCAGAGTGGTGCTTTGGCAACGGAAAGTGCTGAGGATTCGGCCGATGGGTCAAAACTCTTTAGCAATATTAACTCACTGAGCCTCGCAAGCTGCCTGGGTAGCAGCTTACATGGTGGTGTGATGTGGAAACTCAGGCAGGGAGATGAAATGACTTGTCCAAGGCCATTGACAGGATTGGCACTGGCTTGTGTGACTGTGCCATGGAATCCTTTTAACAAGGTATTTTTCTTTTAAAGCCATGGGAGATGGCACAGCCCCATGCATAGGACACCAAAATGGGACTCAGGCAGCCTGGGGTATCCGCCCAACTCCACCACTGGGGTGGGGTGGGGAGTCCTGAGCAAGTCACCTCACTTCTCTGTGCCTCAGTTTCCCTGTTGTCTATTTAGCTGTTAAGCTTTTGGGGACAAGTATCAGAGGGTAGCCGTGTTAGTCTGGATCTGTAAAAGCAGCAAAGAATCCTGTGGCACCTTATAGACTAACATATGTTTTGGAGCATGAGCTTTCGTGGGTGAATACCCACTTCCTCAGATGCATGGATCATGCATCTGAGGAAGTGGGTATTCACCCACGAAAGCTCATGCTCCAAAACGTCTGTTAGTCTATAAGGTGCCACAGGATTCTTTGCTGCTTTTGGAGACAGTGACTCTTACTACATGCTGCACTGCACCTAGCCCAATGGAGCCTTGATCTTGGTTGGCCTCTCCAGGCATTGAGGTAACACAAATAATCATAGTTAATAATGCGTCGTTCTCATGTGGAGTTAATGGGTGACACCCAGTGGTGGATTAGCCACTAGGCCAATGGGGCCCGTTCCCAGGGGTCCCAGTCAATTGGGCGCCCCGTGCCCTAACCCCCTCCACCACCACCCCGCCTGGCACTCCTGCCAGGGAGTGGGGCAACTGCAGGCAGAATGGGGAAGGGGTCCCCATCTGTTCTGTCCCAGGACCCCACAAACCCCTAATCCACTTCTAGTGACACCTGCTCAAGAGGAACGTCTTCAGGGCACTCACTGCAACGCTGCTACTGGGGAGACGTGGGAGGCACTTGCAAAGCTCCGCAGGCCCTCGCCTCATGTCAAGGCAGAGGATTTAGTATCGCCGGGAGGAAAGCGGTGTCATACAGCACCGGGATGTGAAGATCATAAATAATGTGGAGGTGTGTATGAAAAACAAGGGTATGCAGGCATCTGGCCAGGAACACAGGCCTGTGCTGAAAGGGGAGTGGAGGGCGCAGGTCGGTAGAGTAGGCGGTGTGGTGATGAAAGCAGCCTCAGACAGTTTGGCAACCCCCAGGTGAGCTGGGGTGGGGCCCATGGGACAGGGCAGGGGAGAGCAGCTCCATGCGGAGAAATTTAGGGCTGTGTGACAAGGAGGATGGAGCGGCAGAAGCAAGCGGCAGTGAGGGGAAGCGGGCTGGTGCTCCCTGTCTAAGCATGGATTCTCTGTAGCAGCCTATTATTTATACAACACCACGGGTGAGCTGTCAGAGCACATCCACTTCTCCAGCTCACTGGACGACAGCACAAGCCCACCCTGCCTCTAACTGCCGCACAGTGATAACCCAGGAAGCCCTTTGGAGGGCAACAGCAGATTGATAAAGAGGGTCAGGCTTAATAAAGCAGAGAAGGTCATGGCAGCATGATCGGAGAGCAAGTGTGAAAAAGTGGGATGGGGGGGTGGAGGGGTAATAGGTGCCTATATTAAAAAATTGTAAAATTGGGACTTTTGGTCATCCTAGGTGACAGTAATCCTGTGACAGAGTGGGCTATGTCTACATCAAATTTTATCTTGCAACCTCCATCTTGTGTGGTGCTCAACTCATATCAGACCTTGCCTAAGGCAAGGTTACGATGATGTACTCCAGGTAGCTGCCCTGCCCAGGAAAGGCACGTGACTGCCCAGGGACAGACTCATCACAAAGCGGCCTGGAACTACCAGCTTTCATAGAATCATAGAAGATTAGGGTTGGAAGGGACCTCAGGAGGTCATCTAGTCCAACCCCCTGCTCAAAGCAGGATCAACATCAACAACTGGCCCAACCGCATGGGACAATGGACTCGCTACACAGGGGAGCCAGCACCTGCAGCATCTCAGCCCGGGCACATGGCTAAAGGAGACAGACGATATTCAAGAGGGGGTGCTTCCCTGCAGCTGGGGGCCATCCATCGCCCCAGGCTAGAAGAAAAGGCCAGTGAGCAAAGAGGCAGGAGGGGCTTTGCCCAGCCAGAAACACTGACACAACCACACCTACATAGTGAGAGATCAGACTGAGGCTGGGGAGATTCCTTTGCTAAGCCTGCCCACAGTTTGCTTCCCTGCCACATTGTTCCCAAAGTGGTTAATCTGGCAGCTGGAGTGCCCACAGCTAGGTGGAATGTGTGGAAGCAAGCGGGGGATTTGGGAGGCCAGAGGCATTGGATTCAGGGCTCCAGCTCCTGGACTGAAGAGTCCTATGTCCCAAAGAGGGGCTCGGACAAGGGGTCGGAGCATGCCCTGGAGCCCCACAGCTAGACGCAGTGACTAGACTCTGTCCAGACCCTCGGAGCATATGGGATACAGCGGGTTGGGTGCACTTGCAACAGCTGGGGGTTGAGACCATTCAGTACTGGGCCAGATTGTGACAGCTCACCCTAGTGCCACTGTAGGCTTGAATTAGAAGGGGAAGGAGTGAATCACTGCACATTCACTATTAGTACTTTCATGTTCACATCCCACCCCAGCAACGTGCCATGACGGTTTCAGTGAGGCCTGCAACAACTCATGTGGCAGCTTCCACGCAGCATGACCTCGCACATACAGTGTTTGTGAGGTCACGTTGTATGGCAGCCATTTTGTTCTACAACATGGCATCCTCCACGGGGGCCAGGCAGAATCATCCCATGGGCCGCCAGCTGGCCATCGCACAGACAGATGGGCATGCGATGCATGCTTTGAACATGCAGATGGCCGATGTACACGGCAGGTTTTTCTGAACGCCCCGCTCTAGCTCAGCCAGCAGGTTTTGGGATTGACACAGGAATCCCTGAGAGGAATTCGCTGACCTGTGTTATGCAGGAGGGGAGCCTAGATTTATAGTGGCCCTGTCTGCCCATAAACTCAGAATCTCTGGCTGTTGCGCTGAGGATTCCTAATGGTGGATTCCAGTCCCGGGGAAAGCAACCCACTGTGCTGAGTGCTCTGTTGGGAGCCAGAAAGTCGTGAGAGTCAACTACAGCTCTGACACTACCAACCTCTCTGGCCTTGGACATGTCACTTAAACTCTTCCTTTCCTCTTCTTCCTGCAAATAATACTCCTTGACCCCCTTTGGCGGAAGTGTGGTCTAGCAGAAAGTGCACAGCAGAGGTAGGCTTTATTCTGGGCTCTACTGTTGATTTTTTGCCTAGCCTCGGGCAACTCACTTAATCTCACTGCAGCAAACTGTGCTCTTGCCTGCACGCCCATAACTGCAGTGGCCTGAATTCAGCTCTGGTGCAGCGAGCTGCAGCTGCCGCTGAAGTCCATGGGTGTGTTCCCCTCCACTGCTGAGGCTGAGTTTAGCTTAGTGGGATTGCACAGTGTAAAATGGACTGTCTGAGGTTAAACAGGGCTATTGCTCAGGGATATAACCTGTGAAGCTCCTTGGCCATTTGTGGCTGGGGTGTAATAGCACAAGGGCTGTGAGGTGCCACTGGTTAATACTTGCAAGTGCTTTGAAGCCAGGATGTGATGTGCTAGCATTGACCCTTGCAAGGGATGTGATCTGTGCCCCTAAGCTGTCTGGAGTGCCTGTTCATTCCCTCCTCTGGCTCCTGCCACTGTTCATTCCCTCTTACGACGCTCAGCACCACTCAGGATCGGGGGGGTTGGGCAAAGCACTTAGAGCATGTACTTAAAGCCATCCACATTCAGCCAAGCACTGAGCCTTCAGCCCTGAGCTCCAGGCCCATGAATGTCAATAGGCGTAGGCGGGAGTTTTAAATCAAGCACCTTAAGTGCCTGGCTGAATAGGGTGGGTTTGCCAAAGCGTGGCCTCAAACTGCAGCAGGGGCTGTTTAGTTTAGGCGCTAGGAAAAGCTGTCGATAGGAGCCATTCCATTGATTTTAACGTGACAGGGGTTGGACCTTAAGAACATAAGAACGGCCAGACTGGGTCAGACCAAAGGCCATCTAGCCCAGCATCCTGTCTTCCGACAGTGGCCAGCGCTAGGTACTTATCAGAACAGCTCGAGGCAACAGGACAAGCTGCCAAGGAAGGTGTCAGAAGAGATATGAGAAGAGATGAGTTGGACCAAGTCCCTAGAGCCTCAGACAACTCCTAGACTCTAGGCTAAGTTCATGTCCAGATTTATGACTAAGGCCCTGGTCTAGAACAGATGCTCACCTTGGCTCAGGGATAATAAATTCATTCCTCCCGCCTGATGCCATGTCTTACAGTTCTGCTTGTAAAGTGCCACGCTTTGCTGCGGTATTAGATGAGGGAATAACAATAGAAATAACAATCACGGATCAGGTGCCCAAGGCAGAAGGAGAGTTCAACCTTTACCTACCTGGAACCCACAAACCATCTCCTTTCGCCTCCCAGGAACATCCCCCCACCCGAATCTTTTGTGAACATGTGATGCCATCATCCTGGCCCCACCCCAGGGATTGAACTGGGGACCTGCAGAACTAAAAGCACAAGTGGCGCCAACCTGAGGTAAAGAGCCAGTCTAGTGACTGATCACAGACTCATATGGGCTGGGGAGCAGGCACAGAGGAGGAGCTGTTAGACACTAAACGCCTAGTTTGCTGAATTTAAATAAACTGTTTCTGGCATTTAGATTCAGCATGTTGGGGTTTGATCCTATGATTCAGAGCACAGGATTCTGAGACAGGGGCACGAAGGATTGTGGGATATGCCGCCATGGGAATTGCTTTCTTCAGCCTCGTTACCTCCTCACAGTTGCACGGCCCACTCATGCCTAAGGTAGCAACGTCCAAAGGAAATTGGCACCTTCAGAGCCCACCTCTTTGCAAAAGCCAGCCCCAAAGAACCCAAAAAGGAGGAGAAATGGCAGGGCACATCCCATGTTTCAAACAGGAGCTGGGTGAAGAAAGCATGGGTGCCCTGCCAGTGGCAAGCCCACCTGACATTTCATACACTTGCTCCTACAGCAAGATGTTCTTTAGCAATGCAGACAGGCTCCCTGCTGCTGTTCGAAGGACCTTTCATTTCTCTACACTTGGAAGACAGCACAGCAAAGCACCCAGGTGAAGCTGAAGGGAAGAATCAAGTGTTGCACAGAAACAATTCCCATGCAAGGCGTAGAAAATCGGACGCTGGCGGTGGAAGAAACTGAGGACACTCACATCTCACAAATGCACCCTTCTGAGGGGAACAAAGCAAGTGGAACAGGAGCTGAGTTGGTGTCAGCCCCCAGAAAGCAGTTCCGTACTCTGCTTTAACCCTGAAAACTCGTCTTTTACGACAGTGAGGAGCCTAAATACCGTTGTGGAGCTGAGCTTCGTCCCCTGAAAAGTGTCCCAGTAGGTACGGCAAACGTTCTTCCCTGCTCCTGTCCCTACAAGAGACCCTGGTGTCACTGACTTCTCTGGAGCCAGGATTGCACCCCCCAGTCTATTTCAAGCTTTCTGACTTCTCACAATTGCCCTTGCAAAAGCCCTCGCTGACCCCTCTCCCAGTGCCAACACCTTGAGCTTGACCTTGACACCTTATACAATGAAGTTACGTGATGCCACTTCCATAAGCTGCAGCACAGCTGAATCCAAAAAGGTGGGAGGGGTGCCAAACTAACTGGATTAAGTAGCAAACCCACCCCCCCAACATACACACACACAGTTTAAGAAAAGGACAGATTTCCCCCAATATTAGCGGCATGGCGAAATAAAAGCAAGGAAAGCCTTTTGATGGGGAAAAAATGACCTTTTGGCCTTGTATTGGGATCGAGCAGAGTTCATCGGGTATGTTTAGAGTTTATTTTGGAATCAGAGCACACTAAACACACAGGTTTGTCAGTTTGGAACTGGTACTATGCTTGGGAACTGAGTTAAAGTGACACAACACACACCCTGGGCTAGATTCACAAAGAAACATAGGCGTGGCAAGGCTGAGGCGCCTAGGAACTCACTGGGATTCACAAAGCCTGAGATAAGCCACCTGTACAATGAATAGGGATCCACGAAAGGCCACGCCCCCACCCCTGTCTTGGACATCAGCGCCTCCTTCAGCTGGAGATTCTCGGAGGTAAACCCGCTCTCGAGGTTAGGGGCTTAGGCCATTTTTGCCAGATGCTAGAGGGGGAGGAGCTCTCTCATTGCTTTTAGCCCCGTGGTTAGAGTCCTCACCCAGGATGGGGAGACCCCCCCAAAATTTAATCCCCCTCCCCTCCAGCCTGAAGGGATTTGACCGGTCATCAGCTATCTCACAAGCAAGTACCTTAACCACTAAGCTATGGGCTATTCTGCTAGGACTGAACAGCTATTCACCGGCTGAAGCTGTTCCACTGTGGCTCAGGAAGGACAGACTCATTAGGCCAGAGAGAACAGGCATGAGCATGACTGTAGCCAACTGGTTAGCGCACTCACCTGGGAGTCGCGCAAACGGGTTCAGTCCCCTCACTCCAATGGCTAGCGATTTCTTCACAGTGGAACAGCTGCAACAGGAGACATTTAGGGAGAGCCCCACACACACCACACCAGAATACCCCATAGCCCAAGTCTCCTCTGGCTCCAATCCCTTCAATCCTAAAGGATCCCAAAGCACTTCCCAGGCAGTCGGTAGCTACAGGGATTCTTCTCACCTACTGCCACTTCTGGGGTGAAACATAACAGCTGTTCCATTGCAGCCAGGGGGCAAGTAATGAGTCATTCCTCCAGTGGAAGCCACAATACAGAATTTAAGGTAGGCGGGACTGTAATTACCTGCCTTGGAATTTGTCCAGGACAGTAGGTTAATTTGCAAGAAAAAGAAATGCCACGGCATCTTTATTTGATCATGTGCACTGGAGAGAGAGAGGGCTGGGCCTTTACACCTCAGCCAAAAGCACCATCCCTTACTTGTCTGAGTGTTTCCGATGGAGTCTGAGAGCGACCTCAGCTTACAAACGCTGCCCGGTAGCTTTCCTCACGCTCCATGACTCGGGTGGGTGGAGGTTGGGAAAGCTGCCACCTGTGGGGAGGGCATATCCAGGGCTTGACAAAACATTTTACCCCACCAACATGCAATCTTCTTTTGAAACCAAGACCGGGAAGCTGCCTGCCACCCGGCCTCCATTTCACAATCCGGGGTTAGCCCGAACAATAACCTCTGCACCCCGCGCTGGGCCAGCCACATCTTGCTCGCTGACTCAGAGAATCGATGATGCCTCCCTGCGTCTTCCCAGTGGCTACACTGGGTGGCTCCAATGGGCTGCCTTTGAAGGCCCCGTGAAGCTTCACACAGAGCACGAGAAGGATGGATGAGTGAGAGCGCTGTTGTTCTGGACCGGCTGCCAGCTCACTTCTGAGTGGACATTCCAGGCATGACTGACCTGCCGTCCCAAGAAGGGCATTCATGGAAGAAACATGCAGCCACCCTGCTTCTGCTCACAACTTTTTTAAGGCATGTCTCCTAGCACCACCCCTGTGGCTAAGAAAGTATTAGCCTCCCCATTTCACAGATGGGGAACTGACGCCCAGAAACGCCAAGGCCCCATCTTCCAAGGTATTTAGGCACTTAATCTCAGCAGGATTTAGGCACCGAAAGACCTCTGAGGATCTGGGCCTACACCACCAGTCTTAAGACACACCGGGAGCCTGTAGCAAAGTTGGGGAATGAACTGGGGGGTCTCCCAAGTGCCACTGGCCATTGTTCCTCTCTGGGTCTTGGCAGCGACTGGCCCCATTGAAATCTGACTCAGTCTACCCCTGGCCATTTCAGAGGAGCTCTTTGTTCAGGTGTTTTATTGACAGGTATCCCCTTGGGCATTCTTCAATATCACTGCACCTTGATGTTCCTGTAGTTCAGGCAGCATCCTCATGCAAGGGCTCCCACAGCTGGGGTTATATCCTGGCGTTTCAGCGCCAAAGCAAAGCAAGTCCACTGCTTGAGCTGCAAAAGTGACTCCAGTAACTGGCAGGAGTAGTAGGCTTTTTTCCTCTTCGTGGGAGACACTGTGCAAGAGGAGTATGCTTGCTAAGAAGGTTGATGTTACTACACATATGTCCCATAACCCATAAAATAACCTAACATCTAGAGATATTAAACAATCATTCCCCTAGTTCTTCAGCCCATTTTTCCTTGCTGATTGGTGAAATTATATAACAGAAGACCAACTAAAAAGGAACAATGATCTTGCTGGGTCGCTGAAGAACTGGGTTTAATTCCTGAATCTTCCTCAGACTAAGTGTGTGAACTTGGACAAGTCACTAAATTTTTCTGTAACTCAGTTTCCCAGCCTATAAACTGGGGATAAAGCTTCCCGACTTCAAAGGACTGTTGAGATGATTAATTTAATTAACGTTTGTGAGGCCCTCAGATGCTACAGTGTTGGGGCAGAACTGCCCAAATACCTAACTATACAGTGCATGACTTTAACCAAAATGGGTTTTATTAGTTTCTTTGGCTGTAGTGAGAAGTTCTGCCAGAAAAATCTGCATGCTGATTCTTATCTCTGGCAGTATCTCTGCTTCCAGAGGCCATCAGGATAGCACATCAGCTTTACCGTGTTCTTCTAAAGCCCTGTCCCTGACCTCATAGGAGTATGCCAATAAGGCCTACCCAAGGGGTAATTACGCAGGGTTTGGGGTGGGTTTGTACAACCCAGGCTGATGCCTGAGCTGTCTTGCTACATAGACTCATAGAACCATAGAGTTAGAAGGAACTGCAAGGGTCATCTAGTCTAACCCTCTTCACTGTTGTGGGACCTAAACTAGCAAGATTAAATCTGACTGGGGTTCATCAGCTCAAGTTGCAATCACACCCCGCAACTGCAGTATAGGCTCATCCGAAAATAATCTCTTAGTCTTGAGAAAAGAAGACCGGGGGTGCACACCTGATAGTCTTCAAATATGTCAAGGGCTGTTAAAAAGAGGATGGTGATCATTTGTTCTCCATGTCCACTGAAGATAGGACAAGAAGTCATGGGTTTAATCTGCAGCAAGGGAGATTTAAGTTAGATATTAGGAAAAACTTTCTAATTCTAAGGGCAGATAAAGCTCTGGAATAGACTTCCAAAGGAGGTTGTGGAATCCCCAACACTTGAGGTTTTTAAGAATAGATTTGACAGACACCTGTCAGGGAAAGCATAGGTTTACCTGGTCCTGGCTCAGCACAGGGGGATGGACTAGATGACTTCTCGAGATCCCTTCCCACCTGACATTTCTGATTTTCTGAGTAAGATGGAGCCCAGGCCTACCTCCCAGTTGCCACTAGAAGTGGATGCTGCTTGCAAAGGGATCAGCTGTTATCTGGCCCTGAGAAATTAACCTCATTGAGAAGAGAGGAGGCTTTTAAGTAATGGCTTCTGTCATTTCTGGAGAACTTGCAAGAGCCCAGTGCTCATGGGATGGTCAGTGGCACAAGCACAATCGAAGCAAATTAGCCTGTTTGGCTCCTTCCAATACTTTCTGTGATGGGAGTAGTCATAAGGGTGGGGAAAGGAAAAGCTATAAAAATTGTAATAGCTCAAGGAGTGTCTCCTTAATGTAATTAATGAGGCTGCTTTAATTAAGGTCCCAGCACAAAGATCCTCAAAACAACCATTAGTTGTGAGAGGAAAAAAAAGGCTCTAATGCTAGTTGCAAGTACGAAAGGTTTCGGGTGTTAGCCGGCTCCATGTCCTGTCATTATGTACCATTGAAATCATCCAACATCAAAGGATCATGAAGGGAATGCACCGAATGCCATTTCATCATAATTGTCTGGAAAATTAAAGTTCAATGGTGCCAGCCATTGTGCATTAAATAGCCCCAGGCAGGAAGGTCGATCCTGGAATAAGTAGGTATGTCCGAGGCTAGGCAGGCAGAGTGATGAAAAAATACCAGTCTCTGATCAGCTGGCATCCTCCAGCCGACATTTACGAACATGTCACCCTGCTCCTTGGAGGCAGAGCAGCAAAGCCTCAGGATCTTACTCATTGTTTCCTCAGACCTTACTCCGGGCAAACAGAGTGGGGGTTAGTTAGCCTGAGTAATGGACTAACCTGGGTAAAGACTTCAGGATTTCTCCAATGGACTTCACTGATCGTCATGTTCCCAAGGGGAATTTAGTGCTGGTGAAAGGTGCTGGGTTAATAATACCACTGAGCACTTTGCAAAGGGCAGGTGAGTACTCTTCTCTTTGTGGTACAGATTGATTTGCCAGGTGTACACACTGCAGGACAAGGGCAAAGCCTGGCTCAAAACCCAGCTCTCCTAGCCCAGCATCCACCCAGCCCTTGGACCACCCTGCAGTTTTGAGGGGCAGCTTTCATTTCTGCACCGCGCAAGCGCCCTCGTTGCCTCCAGCCTCCCAACAGCCCAGAAATTAAAGCAGCCGGAGGCCAGTTAGATCACTCTGTGCATCTGCTGCACAGGATTGTTTTCTATTTATACGTCTACTCCAGTCCTGGTTTACATGAGTCAAGTAATAGTACAGCTGCCATTTCCCGTGTGGGGAGCCTTTTCCCACCAGAGACCACATTGGTAGCAAGTTGTTTTCTGCCCTTGAGCGCCTTCCTTTGCTGGTGAGAATGTATCTAAACGCAATCTCCTGAATGGTCTTAGCCACCTTGCAATAGGTATGTAGGGGCAAAGTTGCACACTCAGCCTGAAACCTACATTTTCCATCTGTCAGCTGTTTTTCAGGTAATATCGACAGCACATTTATACGTGCCTTTGTTATCGTGATCAACATTTCTCAGTTAAGCAGGGAGACTTGTGCCTGGTCAATATGTGAATTCTAGGAAAACACCCAGAAAAAGTCAATTCTTAACCCAGAAAAAACTCCAACAGGAATCAGCGTTCGGGACTCAATGGAAGTGATCTTCCTTCTGAGTCTGTACTGAGTCGATGCCCCCATGTGGGGCTGCGTTGATGTGCGACAGATGCTGTCCCATAAAACACACCATCCAAGATTCTGATCACCCTGAGAAATGCCACGGCTCTTTGGCAAGAAAAGGAGCATTAAAACCAGTGGCCTGGCTGGGTTTCAGTTAGTCTCTCTCTTTCACTTGCTGTTGTAGTTTCGTTTGGAGACGTTTCTCGCTTTGTAAGCGATGTTTCAAACTAGTCTGGGCAAAGCACAGTGACAGAGGCACGAGCATGTAGTGGCACCGGGGATGGCGTCGATGGCTTCATGAGCCTTTTCCCAGGCCCAACGCTTGGGACTGTATGACTTCACCGCCTAAACCGACTGTTGCATAACACGGCTGGCACAGAATGGCTACTGCGTTCTGCCCCAGACATGGCTGCATTTCAACAGTGAGCAAGCAATTCCTATATTTACACCCTGTAAACTGGTTTATGATCCTTGGGGATGACAAGAACTATACGAATGTCAGGCATTATAAACTGTTATTACCCAACTGCTTCTGAAAATGCTTTCTTTCAAGTTTTGGAACTAGTTAACATCCCCAACAACAGCCTAAATTACAAGCTGCTTCGGGCTGTTCATTAATACTGTTTTATAAGTATTCCCGGGCAAAAGTTGAAAGTGCTTAAACCCCGTTCTTTTTTTATTGCATGACATCCAGGAACAATTTTTTCACATCCAATAATTATCATTATTAATAGCTAACATTTATGTAGAACCTTTGATCCCAAAGCACATTACAAACTACTGTATATATATGTAAGTACACACACCCACACACACCCACACACAATATCCCAGCATAGTGCTAAGATTTATCCCACTGCTGGTTTTTGGACGAGCCCTAAAACCAACCTTCTGACCATTGTGGTCATAAAAGAACACAGGCTCCTTTTTGCAACAGGCGGGGCATTAGCTTAGGTCTGAATCGCTTTATCTACCCCGACGTGCATCCGTATAGAGCAACGTGGGAAAGGAGCACATTAAGAAGATCATAACTAGTTGAAACTGCAGAAGGAATTTTTGTAGGCCATAAGATAATTACCGAAACTGGAATCCAGCCCACGCACCAGGGCTAACACCCTACTGTTGCAAAATTGCCCTAGTGATTTATAATGACCACACGCGGCCAGGACCTCAGTTTTCTGTCTCATCCAAAAACCAGCTGCAAGATACAGGTTGGCATACTGCTTTAGTATGGACTCAGAAGGCCAGGCGTCACCAGTGCCGATTTGTGCATGGTCTCCCATCTGTGAACTGAGAAGACTGAAGTTGCTTAGTTTATGAAAACAAACAAGGGCATAGCCTAAAGTCACACGGATGAAGCAATTCAGTTCAGAGGCAACTTTGCTTCCTTCTAAGCATCGCAAGTATTCCTGTTAGCTGAACAGGTCTTGATGCAGGTCACCCCCGAGTACAATGTCCACACTAAATGTGCATAGGATAAGATGGAATTTGACATGGAAAATATATGAAAACTCTTCTATCGCCTGGGAAACAGCTTCTAACTAAAGCTCACAGGCAGGACTGGGAGAGGAGATGTTTTTAGCGTATGTTTTCAGATGGGATGCAAAAGCAAGGTCAAGGCAAACATTATTAGTAACTATATAGTGCCCTTGGCAATCACAAAGCTTTACAAGCTTATGGTCCCTGATCTGAGGAGCTTGCAATCTAAGGCCCCGATCCAGCAAAGACATAGACACGTGCTACGTAACTTTAACTACAAGAGTAGTCCTGTTGCTCTTAAACTCCTCATGCTCTAGTATGTGCTTTTGAGTCCATGTGTTAGTCTTTACATGGGGCCAACGGCAGACAAAGAACACAACAAAAAACCACAATAGGCCACAGTGGGCAGATGGAAAGGAGGAATGGAAAGAGACTGGAACTGCAGAGAGGATGTGGTCATTATTTCTGTTACAGACAACGCACACAGTGACCTTGGCTGTATCCACCCCAACGAAAGAAATGGTCTCTGCCCTGATAAAGGATATTATTATAAACTGGGTTTGCTTTTTTTTTTTTTTTTGTTAGTAACAGGGATTTGTTGTGTGTATATATAATTTAGTTTCCTTTTGTATTATTGTTTTAAAAGAACTGGTGCCAGGGATGAACTAGAGAGAGAAGCAGTGGAAACTAGCCCTCCTGACCTTACGGGCCCAGGTCCTCTGATTGGGTGTAAAGCAGTCAACTTCCATGTGGGCTGAGACTAATGGAGCCACAATAATTTACACAAGATCAGCTTTATGACCATTAAAGACCTCAGATGCTTCTGACAACAACAAAGCCCTGGTACCGTGGCCAAAATCTAATTTGGGTTAACGATGTTCTGCCTCCCTATAGTCCCACTACTGTTTTAATTGGATTTTCCTTCACTTCCTATCCCAGGGTGACCAGATGTCCCGATTTTATAGGGACAGTCCTGATATTTGGGACTTTTTCTTATATAGGCTCCTATTACCCCCCACCTCCTGTCCTGATTTTTCACATTTGCTGTCTGGTCGCCCTGTCCTGCCCTGACCTGTTATGTAGCGTTGCTGTGCCACATTCAACAGCTGCTTTGTTCCAGCCCAAAATTAATAGCTCCCCAGACAACACAGACTCTGAAAATAACTATCATAGAATCATAGACTCCTAGGACTGGAAGGGACCTTGAGAGGTCATCTAGTCCAGTCCCCTGCACTCAGAGCAGGACTAAGCATTATCTAGACCATCCCTGATAGGTGTTTGTCCAACCTGCTCTTAAAAATCTCCAATGATGGAGATTCCATAACCTCCGTAGGCAATTTATTCCAGTGCTTAACCATCCTGACTGTTAGGAAGTTTTTCCTAATGTCCAACCTAAACTTCCCTTGCTGCAATTTAAGCCCATTGCTTCTTGTCCTATCCTCAGAGGTTAAGGAGAATAATTTTTCTCACTCCTTCTTATATCAACCTTTTCTGTACTTCAAAACTGTTATGTCCCCTCTCAGTCTTCTCCAGACTAAACAAACCTAGTTTTTTCAATCTTCCCTGATAGGTCATGTTTTCTAGACCTCTAATCATTTTTGTGGCTCTTCTCTGGACTTTCTCCAATTTGTCCACATCCTTCCTGAAATGTGGCGCCCAAAACTGTACACAATACTCCAGTTGAGGCCATATCAGACTGGAGTAGAGAGGAAAAATTACTTTTCGTGTCTTGTTTACAACATTCCTGCTAACACATCCCAGAATGATGTTTACTTTTCTTGCAACAGTGTTACACTGTTGACTCATAGTTAGCTTGTGGTCACTATGACCCTCAGATCCCTTTCTGCAGGACTTCTTCCTAGGCAGTCATTTCCCATTTTGTATGTGTGCAACTGATTGTTCCTTCCTAAGTGGAGGACTTTGCATTTGTTCTTATTGAAATTTCATCCTATTTACTTCAAACCATTTCTCCAGTTTGTCCAGATCATTCTGAATTTGAATCCTAACCTCCAAAACACTTGCAACTCCTCCCAGCTTGGTATCATCCACAAACTTTATAAGTGTATAAGTGCCATTATCTAACTAATTTGAAATGGTTCCCTCAATATCAGCAAGGTGAGTGAAAACCTTTGGGACGGATCTTCAATCGGTGTAAGGCAGGACAATCCCATTGACTTCAAGGGAGCTAGGCTGGTTTACATCCACCGGGGATAAGACCCACTGACTCAACCGGCACCATTACCAAGTTACAGGTGCTGGGGCTCTGGCCTGTAGACACAAATGGAGTTATATTGATTCACAAATGGATCTGGCTCCTGGTCCAGCTGTAGTTCAAACTGAACGATAAAGCATTGAATTTAGTGCAGGAAAGAGCAATGAAACCATCCAATCCAGCACCAAGTGCCAATGCAGGATTCTTGCTTACAGCTAAATATTCTAGCCATCCCAGCTGAGGGGGCTTCTCTTTGTTCCTACTACTTGGGTACCACCATTAGCACCAAGGAAATCATTCAAAACCTTTGCAAGTCTGGGCCCTATGGCATGCAGGGACTCAAGCTGATTGTATCGTTCAAGGTGAACAATTTGTCCCATTTAGCCTCTTGTGAACAGCTCGAGAGCAGACCATTTATTTGCAACTTGGAATTGTTTTAGCCGCTTAGGCAAATGAATCTGAGGCTACGGGTTTCTCACTAGCTCTGTGCAGAGAGTATACCCTTGATTATTCAGCATGTCAAATTTGCTATTCAAGATGTGGGAAAGGCAATTAAGGACATGTTTAAAATTAAACATGGGGTTACAGTTCTTTTCTGCATCAGAGTCATGAACCCTGATGCTCTAGGACAGCCTATTAATATGAGGGTTAGGCAGAAACTTTCTTCATGGGCTGCTTATTTCATAACTCCCCTCTAGGGATTCTTCCAGCTTCCTTGCATCTGGTTCTACCTGGTGTAGAAGATGGGAACTGAACTAGATGGAGCAGAGGGCCAACGCTGCCTGGCTGTTCCTGTGACTTCTCACTAAAGACCCATATTCCTTCCATTCCCTTACCAGAGAACCTCACCTTCATTAAACTGCTTTCATCCCAAAATGAAAACTAACTTCATGCCTTGAGTTAAACCTATTTCAGCTGCTGGCCTGATGCTCTCTTTCCACATCCAAACAACTCTTGGTACACATGTGGTTGCAAAGCGAGCCTGAAGAATGGCGTGTGAAGGTCCAATTCAGAACTCCCCAAAACGCCAGGATACTGTTCTATCACTTTTCATCCGACATCAGCAGAGACTGCGATCAACTTTCCAACACATTGTTGCAAAGGGAACTCTTCGTGAATGATATGCGATGGTGGCCAGGTTTTTGGAGAGCACTAGTGAAGCTAGCTAAAAAAATTCGAAGCGAGATGGATCTCTTTTTGTTTGCAGTTTTTTGATCCTCCTCCACTCCCATCCTTGCATGTCTGGGAAGGGAAGGAGTGAGAGGAAAACAAAGACAACTGCAGTGATTATTCCAAAGGAACTTGTCTTCCAATCTCATTTCTCTGCCAGAGATGGCAAGGATACCTAATGGCATGTCTTATACTGTGCAACAAATATTTTAAAAAGCATCAAGGTTCAGAGCCCAGGTCATCTGATTCAGGTTCATGCTAGAGAGCTAAAAATAGTAACATACATGTTTGAGCTCAGGCAGGAGCCTAGCCTCTGAGACCCGGGGGCTGGAGGTGGGTCTCAGAGCCCAGACTCCTACCCGAGTGGGAACGTCTACACTGCTATTTTTAGTCCCATAGTACGAACCCAAGTCAGTTGACCCTGAGACTTGCTGCTGTGGGTTTTTGGGTTGTTTGTTTGTTTGTTTGTTTGTTTGTTTGTTTGTTTGTTTGCAGTGTAGATATACCCTAAGATGCAACAGCACCTTTATTTTTCTCAAGCACCTCCCTAGAGATGGTGTGTTGGAAATAAAAAATGCAGTCGAACAAGTTCTGCTCCCTGTTACCCTGGTGTGAACCTAGAGTTAGTCCAGGTTTAAGTTATTGGAGTGACTCCCCAACTCACACCAGTCTGGATAGACTTAGTCCAGATATAAATGAATGGAGTCAGTCTAGATTCATACTAGAAGAATTGAGCCCAATATCTATCAGGATGGAGCTGATCCATCAGATTCCACACTGTGTCCAAGAAGTGCTAGAATATGGGAACTGCCAGACTGGATCAGACGAGGGGTCCATCTAGTTCAAAATCCTGGTCTCCAACAGGGGCCATCAGAGGAAGGTGCAAGAACTCCACAGTGGCCAATTACAGAATAAACTACTGTGACGGTGGGCTTCTTGGAGAACTGCAGCTGAGAGCCACCTTATTAGCACCTGCCTCCATTGTGAGGGAACCCTGCCTGTACCCAGCTCTCACACACAACCATTCTCCTCTGGCCTACTCCAGCTCTTCCGGTTGACAAGAAATGCACCCCAGCCCCTGAGTGCCTTCAAATTGTCTCCCTGTAGTGTCCAGCCCCTGATCACTGGATACCCACTGGAAAGCCCACACCCTTAGGGTACGTCCAGACTACCTGCCGTACTGGCGGGTAGCGACTGATTTATCAGGGATCGATATATCGCGTCACATCTAGACACAATATATCAATCCCTGAACACGCTCCCCCGTCGACTCCAGAACTCCACCAGCAGAGTCGACGGGGGAGCCGCGGCCATTGATCCGTGCCGTGAGGAAGGGAGGTAAGTTGGAATAAGATACATCGACTTCAGCTATGCTATTGCCGTAGCTGAGATTGCGTATCTTACATCGACAGCCCCCCACCCTCCCCGCAGTGTAAACCAGGCCTTAGTTCCCAAAGGAGCAGTGGTACTGGTGGTTACTGGATTTACCTTAGTCCACCGCTCCTGTATCACACACAGCACTCCAGTTCAATTGTAGTAAAACAACAGGAAACGTATGTTAGGAAAGCATCACAGAATCAAGCGAAAGTGATGGAAACAAATGGTCATCTACAAAACAAAATCATTGCATGTGAACCAGAACCTATGCTGATTAACAGTTCCCTTGCCTGGCTAATGAAGTCAACTTCCATCCGAAAGTTTGTCTGTTGCAGCATCTGCTGGGAGCCAGGACCCGGGCTCTCATCAAGTTCCCCTGTTATTTCAAGATACCTCCTCAGTGAATGGATCCAGAGTGTCTTTCTCCTCCCTGTACTACACTGAAACAGTCTTTTGTCTTTATTCACAGACCAGGCGATCACCCTCACTGCCCCACAGTTCCTTGTCCCTTCCAAGTGGTTTCAATGGTTTGCTGATGGTTTCCATTGACTTTTGCAGCAGTGAACAACAGATCCAAACATTACATGATCAGCTAGCCAGGGAGAGGTGACAACCCACTTGAATGGGCCATCACTGAGACATGATTCCCTGATGCCTCACTTTTACTCCAAGAACATATGGGCAAAATTCTCTAAATAGGTACATTATTCCCCAAATATTACTTGTACATACATCTTGCAATGATTGTGAGCATTGATAAGTTATACGCTTTCAGTAGAGACCACACGTGCTGCTTTGTACGGACAGATACCATGAAAGTCGGGTATTTGGTGTAGTGAGTATGTCAGGTCTGAAACAGGAAATGCTCGCAAAGAACAGAGAGCAGGTCTCTGCATCACACATATCCAGAGGGAAAGATTCCTCCAGATACACAATAGTTGGAGGCTGGCTTCTTCCCTAAAGCAGGCAGGTTTCTATCCCTACAAACAATCTATGGGCCAAATCCAAAGCTCATGTAAATCACCATAGATCCAGTGTAGTCAATAGGGTTATACCAACTTACACCAGCTGAGGGTCCACCTGTAGTGTTTGTTATTTTTAATCCTCACTATCATAACTTCTTGTGACCATGTTGGTCCCAGGATATGAGACACAAGATGGATACAGTAAAACCTTTATTGGGTCAACTTCTGTTGGTGAGAGAGGCATGCTTGTGAATGTCACAGAGCACGTCTTCACATGCCCGCTTTCACCAACAGAAATTGGTGCAGTAAAAGATATTACCTCACCCACTTTGTCTTTATCATAAGGCTGGATATACTTGTTATTCATATAGATGTCTAGTCCTTTTCTGAATACTGCTGTAAGCGCTTGACCTCCAGGATATCCTGTGGCAACAAGTTTCCTGGGTTAATTGTGTGTTGTGCAAAGAAAGATTCCTTTCATTTAGGTATAGCTTTCAATTAAAATCTATGGGTAGTGTGTGAAAAACCTATAGGAGGAACTGAACAAGCATGCTACAGAGTAAGACAGATGAGAGAGAAAACAGGCTTGGGATAAATAGTCTTGGGACTCTAAGAATGCCAGAAAAATATTCCAGCTGACTAACAAGGCTGCTCTGTGGCACAGCCAGCCAGCCAGATGCTCAGCCATTGTAGGCCGTGGGGTTAGGGTGACCAGACAGCAAGTGTAAAAAATTGGGATGGGGATGGGGGGTAATAAGAGCCTATATAAGAAAAAACCCCAAATAGTGGGACTGTCCCTATAAAATCTGCACATCTGGTCACCCTACATGGGATGGATACTCTTCCACCAACAGAAGATGACCTTGAAAGAAAACAGCAGATGGAGAGATTTGGGAATGATCATTCTTCAGCTGGGAGAACACGTTACCCAGATGTTCTTCCCAGGCTTGTGATGTTCTTCCCAGAAAAGTGATGTTTACGTGACTATCAAAGCATGCAGTGGGGTGGACATTCCCAAGAAACCTATGGCCCTACCAGCCACAGACAAAACCCTCAGGCACATGCTTATTTGTGTTCTGCACCTGTGCTTGCTTGTGCAGCTGGGGTTGAGGTTAAAATCCAAGCTGCGCTTTAGCTCTGCCTGGAACCCATCCACTATGCATCAAGGAGATCGCTCGAGTGCTGCTGATAGTCCTCTAATGCCTTCCCACCACTGGCCCTGATGGACAGACAAGTTCTCCTGCAAATTGGTGGAACTGACTGGGAAAGATTTAGAGCCTCTCAGCACACAGAACCATGGGCTGTGCCAGTGCTTAATGTGTAATGGAAGAGGTGCCAGGGCTCAACCTGGGCAGCTGGAGAGTAGTGGCTGCTGGCTGGGCGCCCAGCTCAGAAGGCAGAGCTGCTGCCAGCAGCAGCGCAAAGGTATGGGTGGCAGGATACAGTACTGCCACCCTTATTTCTGTGCTGCTGCTTGCAGTGGCTCTGCCTTCACAGACGGGCAACCGGCATGGGCGGCGGGTATAATAGGCCAAGGGATGCTGAGCCAGACCCCCGGTTGCAGGACTTGGGAGGAAGTTTTTGCTTTATTATGCCCCATGTAGGACTCCAGAGAGATTACTGATGAACCTAGGAAGCTGAGTAGCACATACCAACTCCTCAGCCGCCCCGGAGCCTGCATGGGCATAAGAAAAGCTTCTTTCAGGCCAGAGACGCTTTTCTCCGGGTCAGCTTGGGGTCTGGGGAGGGAAGGCACAGTGTGGCTGCAGTGGCCAGGGGCTCCTCCAGCAAGTGTGTGTGGGGGGAGTTGGGGCATCTTTGGGCAGGTGGGGGGTGGGCACTCGAGCTTCCAGCTGAGAGAGGTAGGGGTGCTCAGGCTTCCAGATAGCCAGGGGCTCCTCTGGCCAATGGGTGGGGCACTTAGCCTCCAGCCATCCCAGGGCTCCTCAGGGGAGGAGGGCTCATGGCTCTGGCTGAGGGAACAGCGAGGGGTCTCGGGGCTCTGGCTGCAGGGGGGGACTGCAGGTGGAAGGGGCAGAACAGGGGGCTAGCCTCTCCAAAGGGGAGCTCCACCATGGCAACTGGAGAGGAGCGGCTGCTGACCAGGAGCCCAGAGGTGCCAGGGCTATGAACTGCCAAGCCTAGAGGTGCTACAACTCAGGCCCAGCAAGGCCCAGCACAAACTGAGCCTTGGATGTGCCCCCAGATGCACATGAGAGAGTGCAGAAACAGCAAGGGTGGGCAGGCTTTGCTATGGGGATGGGCACACCCGGGATAAGCTACCCAAGTGCTCCGATTTTAATGCCAAGCACCCAGGCTAGCTGTGCAGTGTAGACAGGCCCTTAGACGCTTTCAGACCCAGGAGAAGAATCAGCCTGGATTGCATTTTAACTGGTCTCCTGATGAAAACCTTTAATGGGCTCCCTCAGAGTCAGACTCTGCCCAGCCCTCACCCAGGCACACCAGGACCCTGCCACCCACGAACTGAACAGATTGTCTAAGCGCCAGGCGGGGCTGCCCCTTCCTGCCCACTGCAGAGGGAGGGGCAGGTGGGTTGCTGTATGCGGAAGCCCCCGGAGCTCTTTCAAAACATCTGATGCCCCTTCCCGGGTGCATTTCAGGCTTCCAGCCTGAGGGCCGCAGCACAACTGGACTAGGGGAGAAAGGAGGAGAAGAATTTGAAACCAGGCAGAAGGGTTTGCAGAGAAAGTCACCAGAGCCCAGGAGGCCAGTCCCAGAGCTTCTCCTTATGCCAGCCTCAGTTCATGCTCTGGTGAAACTTCCAGTGAAGTCAACCTGAGATCTAGAAGTCAACTCGAGTTGGCTGAGAGAGGCTTGAGCTAAGGTGTTTGCCAGAATAACCCCCAGAATCCAGCCCCTTTCAGAGGGAAGGGGCTAGTCCATGGGGAGAGGGCCAAGCTGCAGAGGTGAACAGAGTCTGGAAGGACTGAATTACCCCAGCCGAGAGTGTTACCTTGGTGAAGTGAACCCCCCCGGCTGTTTCCAAGGCTTTGGCTGATCAGGAGAGTTTCCAGCAGAGCGGGGGCGAGGCAGGGCAGGACAGGGTGGGACTCCTGCCTGGAGCCACCAGTGCACTGCCAATGTAGAGGGGCGGGGGACGAGGGGGCGGGCAGGGGCAAGGGAGGGAAGGTGTGTCATGCAGAAAGGAACGTGTTACAGTTGCGCTGAAAAATGAGCTCCAGGGAATGCAACAGGTTGACAGGCCTCATTCTACTTCTGCTGCTTCCTTGTATGGGAATGGCAGAGACCTTCCAGACTCCATTTAGCTTTGCCCTCTCCCCAAAGACTAGCTCCTTCCCTGCAAAACACCCCAGGGCTCTTGTCTTTTTCCAGCACTTTGGCAACACTCCTCAAGCCTGTCCTGCCAGTGATGTTGCCCTTTGAAGGGAATTGTGCTTGTCGTCTACCACTCAGTACAGTCCCAGCCCCTGCTGTCCCTGGGGGAATCACGACGCCAGCACAGGAAGGAAGAACTTACAGCCCCATCCATGCACCAGCCTCAGAGACAGTGGCATGAATTTACCCTTACAGTGTCTCTTTATGGGCAAGGTAGGCCCACAGGCCAGCCTAGAAAATACCAGCTCAGCTTTTGGGCCTGGCAACCTCCTCTCCCTCTCCTCCAGCTCCCTCGGTGCCAGAAGTAGCCATTCTCGGCCATTCCATACATCTCCTGAACCCAGTCCAATTCACTGCTGGCATGACTAAAATGCAAAACCTCTCACGGCTGGGGCAAGTGCACCTGCTGTGCACTCTGCAGACAGGATCAGCAGCACCAAGAGCTTCTGTAAGCTTTCCCCACCTGGTCCCTCTCCTTGCGAGCTCCAAAAACAAAACAGCAAGCGGCCAAGCCTTCGAAAAGCCCTTAGCCACCACCTTCGCCCTGCCAGAGAGCGTTCTTACTCCTGTTTTGAATAGATTAGGGAGCTGATTTAAAATGGGAGTTCCTTCCTGCCACATCCTGGTGTGAAAGCACCCATGTGTCCGCCACAGCCGCGTGAGCTTGCGTTGAAGAGGCCCTGCTGAGTTCAGGGGTAACTCACCTCCCAGAGGCGAATGGAGCAGATCCCAGAAAGGAGGCCTGAAAAATGTGCATGAAGGTCCCAGTTCAGAGCCTGCCAGAGTCCACTGAGATTGTTTGACTTCAACGGCCCTGATCACATTCCAGACCAGAGTTGGGAGGGAGGCAGCCCGGTGTGGCCAGAGAAGTAGCTGTTCACAGAGAGACGGAGCCCTGGAAATGGCCTGTTCTCAAAGGGCTCTGTCTAAAAATGAAGCATTTCTGACAGCAGGAGGAGGGGAGAGCAAAAGCCCCAAAGGGCTTGAATGCTGTGATTTTAAAACACAAAATGTGTCCAAGGAAACAAAGGGAGAAGGCAAAATATAAGGGGAGCGGCCACCCCTTCCAAAGTGCCCATAAAGCACTTGCTTCTGGCATTATGCAAGGGCTTTTATGCTTTCATTGCATCTGACTTTTCCCAGAGATAGCACAAGCATCGCCCAGGCCAAAGAATGCTTTTGTGAGCAGACTTGTCCTTCTTGGAGAGGCAACTTTTATTTCATGCAAATAGCCTAAAATCAAAATCTCAGCCCGCAACAATCATCCCCAATCCCCCTGTCAAATTTACCACGGTTCAAACTCTAAATCCAAATTTCACTCCCTCCCCGGCTCCACGCAAGGGGTCAACCGCAAGCAGGGCCGGTTCTAGCAATTTCGCCACCCCAAGCACAGCGGCACGCCACAGGGGGCGCTCTGCCACTCGCCAGTCCTGCGGCTCCGGTGGAGCTCTCGCAGGCGTTCCTGCAAAGGGTTCAATGGTCCTGCGGCTCCGGTGGAGCTGCCACAGGCGTGTCTGCGGGAGGTCCACCGGAGCCGCGGGACCAGCAGACCCTCCGCAGGCACGCCTGCGGCAGGTCCACCAGAGCCACCTGCCGCCCTCCCAGCAACCAGCAGAGCACCCCCCGTGGCGTGCCGCCCCAGCACGCGCTTGGCGCGCTGTGGCCTGGAGCCGGCCCTGACCACAAGCACCACTTTGTTGCAGTCTGGAGCTAAATGTTGCATCCAGGACCTCTGTCTTAAAATCTTCCATGACCTTTACATAAGAACATAAAAACTGCCAGACTGGGTCAGACCAAAAGTCCATGTAGCCCAGTATCCTGTCTCCGACAGTGGCCAATGCGAGGTGCCCCAGAGGGACTGAACAGAACAGGGAATCATCAAGTGATCCATCCCCTGTCGCCCATTCCCAGCTTCTGGCAAATAGAGGCCAGGGACACCATCCCTGCCCATGCTGGCTAATAGTTTATCTAGCTCTTTTTTTAATCCTGTTATAGAATCATAAAATATCAGGGTTGGAAGAGACCTCAGGAGGGGTCATCTAGTCCAATCCCCTGCTCAAAGCAGGACCAACACCCACTAAATCATCCCAGCTAGGGCTTTGTCAAGCTGGGCCTTAAAAATCTCTGAGGATGGAGATTCCACCACCTCCCTAGGTAGTCTTGGCTTTCACAACATCATCTGGCAAAGAGTTCCACAGGTTGACCGTGCGTTGTGTGAAGAAATACTTCCTTTTATTTTAAACCTGCTGCCTGTTAATTTCACTGATTGACTCCTAGTTCTTGTGTTATGAGGAGTAAATAACACTTCCTTATTTACGTTCTGCACACTACACATGATTTTATAGACCTTTATTCTATTCCCCCCCGCCACCCCAGTCGTCTCTTTTCCAAGCTGAAAAGTCCCAGTCTTATTAATCTCTTCTTACACAGAAGCTGTTCCATCCCCCTAATAATTTTTGTTGCCCTTTTCTGAACCTTTTCCAATTCCAATATATTATCTTTTTTTGAGATGGGGTGACCACATCTGCATGCAGTATTCAAAGTGTGGGCATACCATGGACTTATATAGAGGCAATATGATATTTTCTGTCTTATTATCTATCCCTTTCTTATTGGTTGCTAACATTCTGTTCACTCTTCTGACTGCCAGAATGACGTATCTATTTATTTTAAGAAATTAAGTTGATGCTGGGGAAAAGTCCCAGGCTGGCAGCCTAAGAGATTGAAGTCTTCTTTCAGCTGCATGGATAGATTGCTAGATTTAAAAAAAAATGTGGCAATGAGTTCCACAGGCTAATCGCACATTGTGTGGAAAAAGTGGCCTTAACCCTGGGCTGGAGGGTCTATTTCTAGGGGTGAGTGGGGAGTCCAGGTGACTCTCAGCAAAGAGGATGTTTGTACCAGTACAAGTTTTACAGTGTGAACCCTTATCCAGTAGGAAATGGAGTGAGCTAATTTTCATTATAACATTCAGTTATTACAAAAATACTCCCGAGTTGGATTTGTTACATTGTCTGCTCAGGGGGTTGGAACCATGGCTTAGTATACGTAACACATCTGCAACCCTATGTAACTGATACTCCCATGCACATCAGGAAAAGGTGGGGGGAGGGATTTTAAATTAAACTCAAGCACTCGCAATTTTTTTCCATTTCCATTTTTCCATTTCTACCAAACTTCAGAGACAGAGCATGGGTACTTTTCCTGAGCCAACTTGCCACTGAATGGTAGGAAAACCCCAATGAGTCAACATTTAGAGCTGGTGAAAATCTCTCCATTTTTGTATGGGGGAATGCGTTGAAGTCTCTCGTGATGTATTTTCAAAGTACTTTTCCATTAAATCTGTAATGACTCTAGTCCAATATCACCAGCTCTCCCAATTTTGCCCAAAACTTGGTGGTTTACTTAAAACCCCAGCTCTTGACATTCTGTAATTACAGGAGAATTTCAGACTAAATTTTATTAAACAGTAAATTTCCAACTCTCGTGGCTGAAGAGAAAAAAACGTGACCAGAGCATAAACTGAAGACTCAGACCCAAAAGACTAATTAACATCCTCCCCCAATGTATTTTTTTTTTAAATCCTCGTGATTTTTAAGCCAATTTTGTGATTTTTGAATGCTTTCAGTTGACAACACTAAATTGCTTCCTGTGATATCGGGGACTGGGTTTTAGGGTTGAGCTTCCCCGGCACAGCGTCTGGACAAGACACTGTGAAGCTGCTGGCGTTGTGCACAGCCAGTTGGAACTGGACTCAATAAATCGGAGCTCTGGAAATCACCTAGATCACTGAACACCAAACCCAGACACGGGCAGCCATTTTGTGTTCAGTTCCATGCAGACTGTCGAAGGGGCGAGACCCCCCACTCTGTGCCCTCTCTCACAGAGACTCCACTTTCACTCTTATGGTTACTATTTGTAGACAGAGAGCTACAACAGTAACCAGCTGTATTAGTATTAAAGCAGCATGTGTGATGGCAAACCCCTTGCAGCCCAGAGTATTACATTACACTCACAGCAGCCAGTCCTGCATGGTAGGCTGCTGGTGCACAGACACCACTGCCAATCATGCTGACCAATATTGTCTCTTTGTTTCCTTGTGCTCCCTTTCCTGTCTGTATCCATTCATGGTCTCTTGGCTTGTACATCGATTGTAAGGTCCCTGGGGCAGAGACCATCTCTTTTGTACAATGCCTAGAACAATGGGGTCAATGACTGAGGCTTTGAGACATGCTGGTAATACACATAATAACAGCAGAATTAAGAGGATGCATTTCTGAAGTAGATCAGAAACCATGACCATTATTATACTTCAGAAATCTTGGGAATGTCACTGCGTGGGATTAATCCAGAGTTGTACATTATTATTATTCAGCTAGGGTTTGGTTGGGTTTTGTTTGTTTTTTTAAACTAGGATTACAAATTCATTGAGGTAAACACCTCCGGGGAGAGGGGGGTTAAGAATGCCTTAGGAGACAGACAGACAGAGATATAATCTATTACACAGAAGCCATGTTTCACAGACATAAACCCACAGATTATTTATTACGCAGTGTGACAGACCCAGACCAGTGGGGTACAGGAGTCTGGTAGAAGGCATTGGTCACTGGGTGAGTAGTTTTCTGTTCCCTGAGTGACCAGAGCAGGGGCTGCACTAGAGTAATCAGGAACCTGCTAGAACCAATTAAGGCAGCCAGGCTGATTAGATCACCTGCAGCTAATCAAGGCAGGCTAATCAGGGCACCTGGGTTTAAAAAGGAGCTCACTCCAGTCAGGGAAGGGGGAGCCAGAGGAGAGGAAGTGCATGTGAGGGGCTGGGAGCAAGAGGCACAAGGAGCTGAGAGTGAGAGGCTGTGCTGCTGGAGGACTAAGGAGTACAAGTGTTATCAGACACCAGGAGGAAGGTCCTGTGGTGAGGATAAAGAAGGTGTTTGGAGGAGGCCATGGAGAAGTAGCCCAGGGAGTTGTAGCTATCATGCAGCTGTTACAGGAGCACTATAGACAGCTGCAATCCACAGGGCCCTGGGCTGGAACCCGGAGTAGAGGGCGGGCTCGGGTTCCCCCCAAATCTCCCAACTCCTGATCAGATACTGGAGGAGTTGATCAAGACTGTGGGGAAGATCACTGTGGTGAGCAAATCTGCCAATAAGCGCAGGAGTGGGGACATATAGCTGCACAGTGTCCCAATGCTGAGGAGCTGATGCAGTGTAACCTGGGGAGCTGGGCAGACCCATGCTCCCTAATCCACCTTGTGGGGGTCTCACTAACCCCACATATGTACACCAGACCAGTAAAGCTAAATGGGGTAGAGACCACGGCACTGGTTGATTCGGGGAGTGCTATCACGCTTGTCTCAGGGAAGCTCATGAAGTGTAGTCAGTTGCTGTGGGCTAAGCATACAGGGATAACATGCATCCATGGGACAGTTGGTTATTACCCCACTATCCCAGTAAAAATCGAGATTCAGGGGAACACTACTGAGGTAGCAGCAGGTGTAGTCCCTAAACTCCTATACCCGGTGCTCATAAGGAGGGACTTCCCAGGGTTTGGAAACTTACTCCCAGTAGAAGGATTGGAGGAAAAGGGGAACCCTGAAGTTAGTGAGGCCTCCATAGTAGAATGTCAACCCCTGGTTTTCTCTGAAATATCCCCAGATTTATTTTCCATTCCCAGACAGGGTAGAAAGTCAAAAAGGGAAAGGAGGGCAGCTAAGGCCTTGGGAACCCGAATACTGATTCAAAGCCAGAGGGTCTCTCTCGTAGGTAGCGGACCCGAGCAGCTGAAAAGGAGGCCACCCAGGAGGGAGAAGCACCCGAGTCTGACCCCCACCCTAACGCTTCTGAACCAGTAGAGGCAACAGAGACTGGGCCCCTAGATCTTGGGCAGATTAGCCCCGGGAGAGGAAATTTTGGATGGGACCAGGCTGAAGACCCAAGGTACAACAACATTAGGAAGGAGATGACTGAAATAGATGGGGTCCCCATGGAAGGGAAAACCCAGGGACCAGGACCCTACTTCACAATGAAGAAGAATCTCTTATACCAGGTTGCACCAGTACAGGGCAGAAGGTACAGCAGATCCTAGTACCTCAAAAACACCAGAACGCTGTATTAAGTCTTGCTCATAGTCATCTTTTGGGGGGGCATTTGGGGGTAGAGAAGACCCTGGCACGAGTCCTACGATGGTTCTTCTGGCCCGGAGTACACGAAGAAGTGCAGAGGTACTGTGTGTCCTGCCCAGAGTGTCAGCTGCACAGTCCCCGTCCCCACTTGAGGGCACCTTTAGTACCTCTTCCCATCATAGAAGTCCCCTTTGAGCAAATAGCCATGGATCTAGTGGGACTCCTGGAGAAGACGGCTCTGGGCCACCAATATATACTTGTTGTTTTGGACTATGCTACTCGCTATCCAGAAGCCGTCCCCCTGCGGAACACGGCCTCTAAAACGATAGCCAAAGAGCTGGTGGGGATCTTTGCCTGAGTAGGGCTACGAAAGGAGATATTAACAGACCAAGGAACCCCATTTATGTCAAAGCTAATGAAGGACCTCTGTACGCTGCTCCATATACATACCCTGAGAACTTCAGTCTACCATCCGCAGACTGATGAGTTGGTAGAAAGGTTTAACCGAACTCTCAAGGCTATGATACGGAAGGTGGTAAGTCGGGATGGGAAGGATTGGGACACCCTACTACACTATCTTATGTTCGCTATCCGGGAGGTACCTCAACTGGGTTTTCCCCCTTCGACTTATTATACGGGCGTCACTCCCGTAGCATACTAGATATTGCCAAAGAGATCTGGGAAGAGGAACCCAATGAGGGGAGAAATATAATAGAACATGTAATACGGATGCGAGATCAGATAGCCCGGGTCACCCCTGTTGTACAGGAACATTTGGAAAAGGCACAAAGAACCCATTACAATCGCCAGGCAAAAGTCCGACAGTTCCAACCAGGGGATCAGGTGATGTTGTTGGTACCCACGGCAGAAAGCAAGCTTCTGGCCCAATGGCAGGGACCCTATGAGGTGGTTGAACCCGTGGGAAAAGTAACCTACAAGGTGCGGCAGCCAGGACGCCAAAAACAAGAACAGATTTATCACATCAACCTTCTGAAACCCTGGCATGCACAAGAGGCGTGCGTAACTGTCCAAAAAGACCTAACCCAGGAAAACAAGCCTTCCAAACAGGTGAGAGTGTCTCCCGATTTAACACCAGACCAGAAGAATGAGGTGTCTGAGATGATCTTCCAAAACCAAGATGTGTTCTCGACAAAACCAAGTCGAACAACCGAGACATATCACCACATTGTCATGAACCCTGGGGCCAGAATAACAATGAGGCCCTATTGGGTGCCAGCAGCCAAAAGGGAGGAAATAAAAGCAGAAGTAAAAAAAATGCTGGAGTTGGGGATCATCGAAGAATCCCACAGTCAGTGGTCCAGCCCAGTCGTGCTGGTGCCCAAACCTGATGGCACCACAAGGTTTTGCAACGACTTCCGGCGACTAAACAAAGTATCCCAGTTCAACGCTGTCATGGAGTCACCGGGCGATGCTCTGGAACTGCTCCCCACAAAGCCAGTCAGGACTTTGGGGAACCTCCTCTCCCTTGGAGCAGACTTGTTCAGGGCAAGAAGCTCACACAGCTTCACCTCCTGGGTCTCTCCTTGGAGCATTCAGCATCCTCTGCCCCTCTGTGCGCTTCCCACAGCGAGTCCACCCCAGCGGGGTCCTGGGGAAGCCACCAGGTTCTGCACCCCCACTTTGCAGTCAGACGTGACTCTCAGCCAGCCAGTAAAACAGAGGTTTATTCGATGACAGGAACAGGGTCTAAAACAGAGCTTGTAGATACAGCGAACCGGACCCCTCGGCTGGGTCCATTCTGGGGGGCAGTGAGCCAGACCCCCAGGTCTGCCCTCCACCCTCGACCCCAGCCAGCTCCAGACTCACAACCCCTCCCTCAGCCCCTCCTCTCTGCTTAGCCCCTTTCCTGGGCCAGGAGGTCACCTGATCCCTTTGTCTCCAACACCTTCAGCTGGCACCTTTGCAGGGGAGGGGCCCAGGCCATCAGTTGCTAGGAGACAGAGTGTCAGGCATTTAGGTGCACTGGCCCTTTGCTCTGCCAGATACTTAAGAACTGCCGTGGGGACACTGAGGCACCAATACAGTATTCAGAGAAAACATTAAGAACTTTCCCAGTTCGTCACATCTCTCCTCCCTTCGAGACCGAACTGAGCGAGGTCACTTCAGCCAGTGACCTGGGGAAGTTCGAACCCACCAAGGTTCCCATGGATGCCCCAGCATCTCTCCCATTCTTTGGTTTGAGTTACACCAGGACAGTTCAGTCTCATGCCCTCCCTTAGGTCGGGTGTGCTTGATGGCACTTGCAGGCCGCATGTGGGAAGGTTTATGCAGCCCACACCCTTTGCCACCCCAGTACCCCTGGGCTTCAAGCTGGGATTGGGTCTTTTCCCAGCACTCTGAACGGGGAACACCTGATGGGGAGATTGTCTCCCACCTCAGGGAAGAGATCCCCCCGGGGGTCTTCCCCCTTCTTCATCCAATCCTCCCTCTTCAGGTTCAGGGGTCCCCTCACTCTCTTCCCATCCAGCAGCTCGAAAGGGAAGAACCCTGTGGATTCCTGGGGCACCACCAGCCGTCTCCCGATTCCCCCCAGTTCTACTTCCCCTTGGGGAGCCCATTCCCGGTACAGAAATCCCTTCTCCTGCAGGACTCTGTCCGTGCAGCCTTCCCCAAGGGGGTTTGCAGCGCTGTGGCCAGCAAGTTCCCTCAGCTTCTCCAAGGAGGGATCCTTTTGCAGCTCGGTCTGGGATTCAGCAGCTGGGGCAGGGAGTGGGACCTGCTCCCTCTCGCTGGCTTGGCCTGGGGTCACAGCCTCCCTGAGCCCTGTCCCTGGCAGCTCCCTCCCTGCTTTGTAATCACTTCCCAGCAGCACGTCTGGACCAGGCAAACCTGTTTGGCAGCTGACCTGCCCTGCCCGGGTGTCCCTGCACTCAGCTGGGATCTCAGCTCCCCCCGTGCTCAGCGCTGCCCTTGCTGTCCCAGTGGGGCCAGGCAGCGAGCTCTCTGCTCTGGTCCCAGCATCAGAGCCAGCGTGAGCCCCCTCTCCAGTGTGCAGGGGGCCGGGGAGCATTTCTCCCTCCCACTCAGCCCCAGGGGGCTGGTTACAGGTAGGCAGGTATCCTGAGCCCAGCAGCCCCTCCCACCTGCCAGCCAGGTTATTTGCATTTTCACTGACCATTTCCATCCTAGCCAATTGGTTCCCTGGATTTGAATTCAAACCCTCGGCCGTTACAGGAGCGGGGCCTGGATCCTGTCCCATGGGGAGACAGTCACCCCCCAACAGGGCCTCCCAGCCGATATCCTGGAGAACCCCAACTACCAGCCAGCCCGACCCATTCTGGGTCTGCACAGGGATCTGGGCCATAGGCAGGGCGAGGGGCTTCACCCCAGGGAACTTCACCCAGGTCCCACAGTCCCTCAGCATCTGGGGCTGCACCACCACAGTTCTCTCTGTCCCAGGGTCTCGCCCCTGCAGGCGTGTTTCCCCACTGACCCCTGGGCAGCCCCCTATGTTTCTCTGCTCCAACATCAACAATCCACGCTGCTGCTGCTTCTCCTGCAGCTTTTCCTCGGGCTCTTCCTTTCTCTCATGGTCCTCTCGCTCTCTCGGGCTCTGCTCCCATCCCATCCGTCTCCAATCTCCTGATGGGGAACCCAATCGTGAAGACCCTCGTCTGATTGGGGACCAGACTCCCGGGGATGCCTGGCTGATGCTCCAGCTGCTCTCAGATCCTCTTGTAGCCCCATCTGGGCCAGGAATCTGCTCCTCAGAGCAGTGCTTCTCCTCCAACTTCACGATTAACTGTGCCTTGGTGAACGTCCCCATGCGTAACCCTCTCTTTGTGCACAGGATCACAATGTCCTTCTCAAAGAGATGGTGATAGGCCATCACTTCACTGTTCCCAAGTGGCTCTGGACTCACAGGCCTGTGTGCTCTTGGCTCCCCCATGGTTTCCAGGAAGAACCCCTGGTGTGCCAGCCCTTCTCGTGATCACCACCTCTTTGCCAGGGTCAAGCTGCAGACTCCTCCGCCCCTGGGACTGCTCCTGCAATCCCCAGGGGAACCCTGCTACTGCAAAATCCTTCTCTCACCCAGGGTCGAGCGGCAAGCTCCTCCGCCCCTGAGACTGCTCACTGCAGTCCTCAGGGGGACCCCGTTACTCCAACAGTCCTTCTCGCTGGTCACACACTCCCAGAGGTTAACTGCCCCCTGAAACCGTCCCTCTCTGAGCCTTCAGCATGCCTGGTCCGCATTATCCCTCCTTTGTTTTACTGCTCCCCAGTCACTTACTGCAAGCAGCGCCATTCACGGGGTGCAGTACATCCCACCACTGCCACCAGTTGTCACGGAGTCACCGGGCGATGCTCTGGAACTGCTCCCCACAAAGCCAGTCAGGACTTTGGGGAACCTCCTCTCCCTTGGAGCAGACTTGTTCAGGGCAAGAAGCTCACACAGCTTCACCTCCTGGGTCTCTCCTTGGAGTATTCAGCATCCTCTGCCCCTCCGTGCGCTTCCCACAGCGAGTCCACCCCAGCGGGGTCCTGGGGAAGCCACCGGGTTCTGCACCCCCACTTTGCAGTCAGACGTGACTCTCAGCCAGCCAGTAAAACAGAGGTTTATTCGATGACAGGAACAGGATCTAAAACAGAGCTTGTAGATACAGTGAACCGGACCCCTCGGCTGGGTCCATTCTGGGGGGCAGTGAGCCAGACCCTCAGGTCTGCCCTCCACCCTCGACCCCAGCCAGCTCCAGACTAACAACCCCTCCCAGCCCCTCCTCTCTCCTCAGCCCCTTTCCCAGGCCAGGAGGTCACCTGATCCCTTTGTCTCCAACACCTTCAGCTGGCACCTTTGCAGAGGAGGGGCCCAGGCCATCAGTTGCTAGGAGACAGAGTGTCAGGCATTTAGGTGCACTGGCCCTTTGCTCTGCCAGATACTTAAAAACTGCCGTGGGGACACTGAGGCACCAATACAGTATTCAGAGAAAACACTAAGAACTTTCCCAGTTCGTCACAAACGCGTACCCCAACCTCGCATAGATGAGCTAGTGGACCTTCTTAGTAATGCTCGGTACTTGACTACTCTAGACTTGACAAAGAGGTACTGGCAGATTCCCCTTGCGGAAGACGCAAAGGAAAAGACTGTGTTCTCTACACCAGAGGATCTTTTTCAATATACTGTCCTCCCTTTTGGACTACATGGGGCCCCAGCTACTTTCCAGTGCCTCATGGACAAGCTATTATGCCCTCATAACAGTTATGCTGCTGCCTACTTGGACGATGTGGTCATTCATACCCCAGACTGGGAAACCCACCTACAGAAGGTGGAGGCAGTCCTTGATACCTTCAGGTGAGCTGGCCTTACAGCAAACCCTGCCAAGGGAGCTGTAGGGTTTACGGAGGCCAAATATCTTGGCTACATTGCGGGAAAAGGTCTGGTAAAACCCCAAATGAACAGTTGGAGGCCATCCAAAATTGGCCCTGACCACGTCGCAAGAAACAAGTCCGGGCATTCCTAGGTGTAGTGGGGTATTACTGACGATTTATCCCCCACTTTGCCACAAGGGCAAGCCCCCTGACAGAGCTAGTGAAAGCCCGTGGACCTGATCTGGTGAGATGGTCTGATGCAGCAGAGGAAGCATTCACAGACCTACGGATTTCCCTCTGCAGTAACCCCGTACTGATAGCCCCTGATTTCACCAAGGAATTTATCCTGCAGACGGATGCATCGGAAGTAGGGTTGGGGGCTTTTCTATCACAGATGGTCGGGGAGGAGGGACACCCAATTCTCTACCTCAGTAGGAAACTCCTTCCGAGGGAACAAAAATATGCAGTGGTGGAGAGGGAGTGCCTGGCCGTAAAATGGGCCATGGAAGCATTGCGCTACTACTTGCTTGGGCACAGATTTGTCCTCGTGACCGACCATGCCCCTCTTCAATGGATGCAGCGGAACAAGGAGACAAACACAAGGGTGACCAGGTGGTTCTTATCCCTCCAACCTTTTCAGTTCCATGTGCAACACAGAGCAGGGAGCCATCACGGCAATGCCGATGGCTTGTCACATGTGCACTGTCTGGCTTCCCACGCTGCCCAACCCATTGGTATTGAGCAGGGGGGAGGGATATGTGACAGGCCTAGACCAGTAGGGTACAGGAGTCTGGTAGAGGGCAAATATACTGGTCACTGGATGAGTAGTTTTCTGTTCCCTGAGTGACCAGGGCAGGGGCTGCACTAGAGTAATCAAGAACCTGCTAGATCCAATTAAGGCAGACAGGCTGATTAGATCACCTGCAGCCAATCAAGGCAGGCTAATCAGGGCACCTGGGTTTAAAAGGGAGCTCACTCCAGTCAGGCAAGAAGGAACCAGAGGAGAGGAAGTGCATGTGAGGAGCTGGGAGCAAGAGGCACAAGGAACTGAGAGTAAGAGGCTGTGCTGCTGGAGGACTAAGGAGTACAAGTGTTATCAGACACCAGGAGGAAGGTCCTGTGGTGAGGATAAAGAAGGTGTTTGGAGGAGGCCTTGGGGAAGTAGCCCAGGGAGTTGTAGTTGTCATGCAGCTGTTACAGGAGGCAATAGACAGCTGCAATCCACAGGGCCCTGGGCTGGAACCCGGAGTAGAGGGCGAGCCTGGGTTCACCCCAAACCTCCCAACCCCTGATCAAACACAGGAGGAGTTTATCCAGACTGTGGGGAGATCACTGAGGTGAGCAAATCTGCCAATAAGCGCAGGACCCACCAAGGTAGAGGAGGAACTTTGTCACACCAGGTACGGCATTCAACAATTTGTCTGAGATGCAACCCTGGGTCCCATTGTACACCCAACAGAATCTTCACTTTCAAAAGAAAGGAAAAAGCTAGTGAGTTTCCTGAGAATTATTGGAAAACTGTTTAAATCAGATGAAAAGAAGCTGATTGCTGCTGCTTCTGCAGACCTAGACAGAAAGGGTTCCGGTCATTAGAGCGCCTGAGTGCTTCTGGTTGTTGGTAAGCCCTCAGCTGCCTCTCAGTAGCTCCATTCAGGACTGAGCCCAAAGGGAAGGGAAATACAAAGGAGAAAAAAGGCCTCAGAGGTTTGAACCTTTGTCCGCTTAACTCCCAGCACTTTGAAAGCAGTGGGTGACATTCACTCCGGTAGCACCACTCACAGGAAGCCATGCACCTGTAGGATCTTAGGCAGAAGTCACATGATGCATTCAACTTTGTTCTCCACTAGCCCACAATCCCAGGATTCTCCACTGAGCCCGCCCACAAAGTAAGATTCAGCTCCCAGTACGGCCTGTACCATCCCCAGGTCTCTGAGCCAAGGAGGACTGGGTTACCTTGGAAAGCTGGCTCACGTTGGAGCATCGCTGCAGCAAACTGCATTGTACTTACACAAGACAAGCTCAGCTAAAGCAAAAGCGACCAATTGCCTTCTACCATGTTCCCCCAAATTCAAGCCCTGAGTCAGGGAGGCTGGGTGGGTTGCTAACGGGTGGATGGCTAATGTGTTGTAGGGTTCCAGTTTGAATCTCTCATGGGTGGCAGGCAGCAGGGTTTCCACCTGCTTTGCAGTAGTCTGTATGACATAGAATCATAGAATATCAGGGTTGGAAGAGACCACAGGAGGTCATCTAGTCCAACCCCCTGCTCAAAGCAGGACCAATCCCCAACTAAATCATCCCAGCAAGAGCTTTGTCAAGCCTGATCTTAAAAACCTCTAAGGATGGAAATTCCACCATCTCCCTAGGTAACCCATTCCAGTGCTTCACCACCCTCCTAGTGAAATAGTGTTTCCTAATATCCAACCTAGACCTTCCCCACTGCAACTTATGACCATTGCTTCTTGTTCTGTCATCTGCCACCACTGAGAACAGCCTCTTTGGAACCCCACTTCAGGTAGTTGAAGGCTGCTATCAAATCCCCCCTCATTCTTCTCTTCTGCAGACTAAATAACCGCAGTTCCCTCAGCCTCTCCTCGTAAGTCATGTGCCCCAGCCCTTCTGATGTTCATCTGATGTTGGGGTTCAGTCCAGTTCCCAGGGAACACACAGGAGCCAGTAGCTCAGCTGAAATCAATGATGTGACACAAATTGACCCCCCCCCGTAAAGAGCTGATTGGGCCACCAAGAGATTTGGCAAATTAAGCAGAGGCCAAGATCTGAATGTGTCTCAGAGAGTGAATTTCCCATGTGCCTCTGAAGCTGGGTGCTCCTTCTCTACCAGGGCTGAGCCAGGCCAGGGGATTGTGCATTGCCACTGGCCTTGCTGCCCCTGCTCTGTGGCTCTCAGGCTCTCCAGAGCTACGCAGATGGACCCTGCACCTGGCACTAAATGTCACCAGACTCAGCACTTTAGAGCAGGATCCTCTGTTGAGCTAGCCCTGTAGGGCTCCATACTGCTCTCGCTGGTGCTGATTTGACACCAGTGTAAGTCCTCTGACAAATTAGAGGATTGGGCCAAAAGAAATCTGATGATGTTCAACAAGGACAAGGGCAGAGTCCTGCACTTAGGAAGGAAGAATCGCAAGCACTGCTACAGACTAGAGACCGAATGGCTAGGCAGCAGGTCTGGAGAAAAGGACCTAGAGATTACAGTGGACAAGAAGCTGGATATGAGTCAATAGTGTATTCTTGTTGCCAAGAAGGCTAACAGCATTTTGGGCTGTATAAGTAGGGGCATTGCCAGCAGATCGAGGGATGTGATCATTCCCCTCTATTCGACATTGGTGAGGCTCATCTGGAGAACTGTGTCCAGTTTTGAGCCCCACACTACAAAAAGGATGTGGAAAAATTGGAAAGAGTCCAGCAGAGGGCAACATAAATGATTAGGGGGCTGGAACACATGACTTATGAGGAGAGGCTGAGGGAACAGGGATTGTTTAGTGTGCAGAAGAGAAGAATGAGGGGGGATTTGATAGCTGCTTTCAACTACCGGAAAGGGGGTTCCAAAGAGGATGGAGCTCGGCTGTTCTCAGTGGTGGCAGGTGATAGAACAAGGAGCAATGGTCTCAAGTTGCAGTGGGGGAGGTTTAGGTTGGATATTAGGAAAAACTTTTTCACTAGGAGGGTGGTGAAGCACTGGAATGGGTTACCTCAGGAGGTGGTGGAATCTCCTTCCTTAGAGGTTTTTAAGGCCTGGCTTGACAAAGCCCTGGCTGGGATGATTTAGTTGGGGATTAGGTCCTGCTTTGATCAGGGGGTTGGACTAGATGACCTCCTGAGGTCCCTTCCAACCCTGATATTCTATGATCTGCCAAGATCAGGATAAAGCAATATATGCTGGAACGTTGATGGGTCCACTAATGGGTAGACGCATTGTTCCTTGAACTTGTGTTCCTGCTTTAGTGGATCCTAACTGTCCAGTGTGTCATACGCCCCATGCTCCAGCCAGCCAAAGAAGAGTCTCCTTTCTCTTTGACGTACAAAAAATGAAGTTGCGATCTTGGGGCCAGTTCTTCTGCTGATGTAAATCAGTAAAGCACCATTAATTTCAATGCAGTAGTGGTAATTTACCACAGAGGAGGAGCAGTCCATCCATTTTTTAACATTCACATTTAACTGAGGGCAGTTAAAATATAGCTCTAACAAAAGACATGGTTGCCCTACTGGAATGCAAAGCACATTCTTGTCTAACTACCAGTGCGTTCTGCCTAGACACTATAGTGATGGGCACATGACATGCAGAGGTAGCCTAGGTGATTCTATACAAATATAATAAAAACTAAACAGGTTAGGGAGAGAGAGAGAGAGAAACTCCCAAGGAAGACAGTGGAACATTCCCTGCTAGTGTGAAATGGTACCACCCTTCTGTAGTCATAAAGCAGCACCATTTTATGCTAGCAGAGAGTTTGGCCCACTGTCTGTTTCGTGACCCGTTGGCGTTTCTTTCGAAATGCTTGCACAAGCTGGCAGTGGGCTGGTTACACCTCTTTAATTTATTATGGCTGGCAAATCAGATGCTGATTGCTCCTAGTGTATCAGCACATAGAACAAATAGAGCAGGGTGTATTTTCTGATCATATCTTATTTTTTTCTTTTTTCCTTTGCCCAAAGACAGTAATAAAACTTACCCGGGTGCTTGCGTTTCTCAACACAAAAACAAGAACAGAGAATCCTAGGAACGGGGGAAAGGTTACCAGCAAGAGAGCTGTGTTCCTTCAGCCGCAAAATGAATTCAGGCCTGGATCGCCTCTTACCTACACACCTGTGTAAATCCGGAGTCACTCCATTGAGTGAGCTATGCCATGCAAAACCCAAATAAGTGATCAGAGACCTTCGCAGTCAGCCTGGGGGTCCGTGCCAATTGCCCCTAAGCCCAGGAGCGGTTGGCTCCAATACGGTGAGGTAGACAGAGACGGGTTTGATGAATATTGTGGTAGAGCTCTGACCTTGCCCCTGTGGGTCCTGCGCTTCTAGGCAGTTTATGCTAACCTCAGTGGCTCACTGTGATCCTCCACGTAGCCCTTCTCTCTCTAGGGCCAGGGTTACAGTCTCCTGAGCCCTGTTCATCATAGGCCAGCAAGGAGGTTGGTGAGAGAACTCCCACAGTCTCTGTTGTCCCTGGGAGATTATTTCAGAACAGTTTAGTCTCCTGTCCTGACAGGGGCCTGTCTTCCCTTCCCAGGAGATGTTCCTGTAGTGGTAGGTTGGGGGAACCCGGGCCCACCCTCTACTCCGGGTTCTGGCCCAGGGACCCTAACGGTAGCAGCTGTTGGCAGCCGACCTTTCACTGCCAGAGTTGCTACATTTCCCTGGGCCACTTCTCCACAGCTCTCCTGCTTCTCCCTTCTTCACCCTTACCTTAGGGCTCCCTTAACGATGGTTCGAGGGTGTCTTCATTAGCCAGCCCTTCAGCCACACTTCCTCTCCTCTGGCTCCCTGGCTCTCCTCTGCCGGACTGGAGTGAGCCCTTTTTATAGTATTAGCAGGGCCTTAATTAGAGTCAGGTGGTCACATTAGCTTAATGGCCTCACCTGACTCTTTGCAGGTTAATTAGAGTCAGGGGTTCTCTGCTCTGGTCAGTCAGGGAACAGAAAGCTGTTAATCCAGTGGCCAGTATATCTGCCTTCTGCTATAGCCAACTGGCCTGGGTCTATCATAATATATAGGTACCACAGAGCAGCTCCGCAGCGGGAAAAAACCAGCCCAGCTCCATGGATGTCCACAGGCAAGCTGCATGTTAGGAAAACAGAGTCATACGGATTGGGGTATAAGGAGGCAGAAGAGCCGCAGGTTGCATCCCTGACCATCCTGGCTAATCGGCATAAGAACAAAAGAGCAGCCATACTGGGTCGTACCAAAGGTCCATCTAGCCCAGTATCCTGTCTACCAACAGTGGCCAATGCCAGGTGCTTTAGAGGGAATGAACAGAACAGGGAATCATCAAGTGATCCATCCCCTGTCACCCATTCCCAGCCACTGCTGGACCTATCCTCCATGAATTTATCTAGTTCTCTTTTGAACCCAGTTATACTTTTGGCCTTCACAATATCCCCCAGCAATAAATTCCACAGGTTAGTTGTGCGTTGTATGAAGAAGTACTTTCTCTGGTTTGTATTAAACCTGCGGCCTAATCATTTCATCAGGTGACCCCTGGTTTTTGCGTTGTGTGAAAGGGCAAATAACGCTTCTCTATTCATTTTTAACACACTGTTCCTGATTTCATTCACTTCTATCACACCCTCCCTTAGACATCTCTTTTCTAAGCTGAACAGTGCTACTCTTTTCCGTCTTTCCTCAGAAAGAACTGTTCAGTATCCTTGATCATCTTTATTGCCCTTGTTTGAACTTCTTCAGGCCCAGAACAGAACATCGGACTTGCCAGACCAGGTCACACCAAGACTCCATCTTCTCCAGCATCCTGACAGTGGCCAGCACAAGATGAAAGTAAATGCACAGTTACTAAAATACCCAGCCCATAGAGACTTTCTTCTCAATCTTTTTTTTGGCCCCTGCCCCATCACTTAGAGGTTGGTTTATGAGCTGAAACATCTGGTTTTATATTCCTAATTTATTTTATTTCTACCGTATTTAATGCAACTATGAATGTTCTTGTTTATCCTACAAATGTCTGATCTTTTTAAGAAACTTACTAAGATCTTGGACTCAATGACATCTTGAGGCAGTGAATTCCACAGGCTCAATTATTGTGGTTGTATGTAATAGGAAGAGCTAGAAGCTTTTATAAAAACCTAGCAAATCAGACACAGAAACTATATTAAAAGAACTTTGTTAAGGTTGCAAAGACAAACACTCATGAATTAGGAAATGTCTAAATTAAGGTAGCCCGTGCAACCTTAATATCCCCCACGCACACACACCCTCCCGTGCATATGCATCATGATGCAGTCTTTAATTACATGATCACATACCATTTTTTCCACAGGACCCCTGCCTCATTCAGTGCACAGGATGGACAAAGCTCACTGAATGAGCAGCTTTTCAATCTTTTGTTTCCCCCTTGTTGTTCCATGTGTGGCCCTAGGCCTTGTTTACTATTTATATCCTGTTCTGAAGAGAGAATTACTAACGGCTTCATAGACTTTTCTATGGTGCTGATCGCTACAGTATCTAAGTGAGTTTGCAACCTCAATAATGTTCTTTGATTGTAGTTTTGATATGTATTTATATTTCTTTCATCAGTTTTCAATTTGTGCCATAAGGATGTCCCTTTGTTCTCATATTATGAGAGTTGGTAAGTTACCTCCTCTAATCCATTCATTATTCTGTATTATTAATATATGTGGTATGATAATTGTGCCTCTAAGTCCCAGGTAAAATCAGGACTCCATTGCACTAAGTACAGCACAGACACACAGAAGGAGGAAGTCCAGGCCCCATACAGACATGTATGGGAGGGGACGAGAAGCACAGAGTAAAATGCTACATAAAAACATAAGAATGGCCCTACTGGATCACATCAAGGGTCCATCTAGCCCAGTCTCCTGTCTTCCGACAGTGGCCAGTGCCAGGTGCCCCAGAGGGAATGAACAGAACAGGTAATCATCAAGTGATCCATCCCCTGTCGCCCATTCCCATCTTCTGGCAAAGAAAGGCTAGGGACACCATCCCTGCCCATCCTGGCTAATAGCCATTGATGAACCTAGCCTCCATAAATGTATCTAGTTCTTTTTTGAACCCTGTTATAGTCTTGGCCTTCACAACATCCTCTGGCAAAGAGTGCCACAGGTTGACTGTGTGCTGTGTGAAGAAGAACTTCCTTTTGTTTGTTTTAAACCTGCTGCTTATTCATTTCATGTGGTGACACCTAGTTCTTGTGTTATGAGAAGTAGCAAACAACACTTCCTTATCTACGTTCTCTACGCCATATAGATCTCTATCACTACGCAGTATGAGTAAGGGTGATGGAGCGGGGAGCTTTGCAAATGATAAGTGACTCTAATGTCTGTGCACTTCTTTTTCTTGGCTCTTTAATTTCCTCTCTAATGGATTCCCCAGTAGCTATTTTCCCCATTTTTCTTGATCAACCAGTTACACCAGTGCAAATGGGGCTGTACAGCTGACTCTGAGGGTACGATTGGAAGGCAATGGGGGCTGCACAAGGTCTCACTGCATTTGAGCTAGAGAATCTTTTTAAATTGGGGAAGTGGGAAAGAACCCAGCTTGATTCTCAGATCCCAGGGCAAGTTTCCACCTTGGGAAGTGACAAGCTGAAGTGGTGCTTTATTTTTCTAAACTGACTCACATTTGATATGCAGATTTGTGAGACAACAGGTCAGATCCTCAGCTGGTGTAAATCAGCAAAACTTCCATTGAAGTCAGTGGAGCCCTATTGAGGATCTGGCCCAGTAAACATGGAACCCCACCTGTCCATTTTGACTGTGGCACTTCTCTCAGCAGACCCACCCTGGAAGAGCTAGGAGAAGGGTGATGTGTATTTGAAGCTAGAGGCTGAGGCCTATGCCCCCATTCTGCATGCATGGCTTAATATCTGTGAAAGATCCTCTCCAGTCTCATAGCCAGAACTCTTGGAGAACCACAGTAGGGCAGACCCTCAAGAATCCATCTCAGGTTTTGCACAGAGCTGCCTACATGCTGGTCCTGAGCTTGGAGATTGATGGACCTAACTTGGCAGGGTGTACGCTGTGTCCCCAACGTGGATCTGATCACTCTTGCCAGTGAGAGGGAGCCCTAGCCTATTAATTCAAGGCTAGGCCTCGCCTGAGACAGGACAGCATGCACGCACACATCGTCAGCTCCCCTTTCCCCTTAAAAAAGGCGTGTTTAATATGATTTGTTCATTTCTCACAGCCAGGTAGAGCACGGGACTCTATACGTGATTAATCTGCGGGGTGAATTTTGTGAATGATGCACCCATGGATGTGGGCTCTAAAAAGGGAAGAGATCCCCGTCTTGCTCATATCACTCACCAACTTATGCGACTCAGCACAACAAAAGAAGCCTCTCCACACATGCACACACACAAATGTTTGTGGCCTAAATCTTCCAAACGCAGCGCCTGGCAAGGCTCCTTAGTTCATATTTAGGCTCTGACATGAATGGGACCCACAAGCTCTCGGCACCTTTCAGGATCATGCTGCTTTCATGCAGGAGCTTAATAGGGCTTCAGGGGCCTACGTTTCATGCATGTGAGTTTGAAAATCTTGTCTTGTTGATCTTTGCCAATACAGGAGAGGTTACCGCGCTGCACGGAATGCGCTGGCGTTGGTTCACAGGATTTTCTATTGAGCCTTTTCCATCGGGTTGCATTCATGTGGTTTCATGAGTCCTGGGGCCAGATTCAGAGGTGGTGTCAGTAAGTAGTGAGAGGGAGTCTCTGTGAGTCAAAGGGCCTATTCCTGATGACTGAACCCAGGAGAATTGCTATCCTCACTTTACAGATGGGAAAGGGAGGCAGAGAGATCACGTCTTGCCCAAGGTCTGTGACTGAGCAGGGAATTAAACCCACGTCCTGGAGCCCTGACCATTGTTCTGTTCTATACGTGTTCTTCTACAGTGCTCACCACTGTAGCAACTGAACAGCTTCTAGCAGTGCATTGAGCGGCATAGCTAAAACTTGTCACATGTTGCGACTGATGATAGTCACCCACTGACAATCCTTCCTCTCTTGTCCAGCATCGGGAACTTGGCCTTTGTATTTCAGTTTATATTTTGGGTGAGTTCAAACCCAGCACAGCAAAGGGAAACTCCCAGTGAAATCAGAGAGGTCGTTCCAGCTCCAGCTTCCTGCATTGCATACGGTTTCCTGAGGCTTTGACCAAGACCTCCCAGCTGGCTAACTCACACTCCCTGAAACCATAAGAAAACAAGGACATTGGAGTCTTGGAAATAACCCCCTGGAGTGCACCTAGCCAGAGACAACAACATTTCATGATATGGTTAGAGCAGTGACTCGGGATCACAAGCGGGACTCCACGTGCTAGGTGCTGTACAGACTGTACCTAAACTTCATGCTTTAGGGCTTAGGCCAATCTCTATCAGAGATCAGAGTGAGAGCCAACATGGCGGCAGATTAGTCCACATCTGCAGCTGTGGGGTTCTGACATCTTCCTCTGCAGCATCTGGCACTTGGCCACTGTTGGAGACAGTCTGAATTATTCCATCCACCCACCCCAACATTTCACAGAGGGGCTCCAGATCTGAGGTTCCCCTTTGGGCCCATCTCTAGACTTTAATGAAGCAGAAATGGTTTCAATTCACTGCCGGGGGCCAGTTGCAGTTCCAGCTGTAGCTGCAGCGAGCACAGGAGATCTGTGCAGTGGGTCTCCATGACGATAAGCAGAGCAGGGCCCTGGAGATGAGCTTGGCCAAGGAGGAAATTTTGCCCAGGGTGAAGATGTTCTACAGCAAGCAGGGTGGGGGGGAGGGAGGGTAGCCTTCCCTATCAAACGGGTTCCACCCTCTCTGGATTTTGCCCACTCAGTTTAGCAGGCTGGGGTTAGGCAAGTTCAGATGCAGATACAGCCCCCTGCAAGAAAATTCCTTCAGCTGTGGGAAACTAGCAACCACTCTGCTGAGAGAAGGGGTTTTTCCAGAGTTTGTCCGGGCATGTGGGAAATCTGTCCCCCAGCCCTCGAAAAGTCCAGGCCAAATGCAGCCCTTGGAACGGTAATTTGCATATTGCAATGCACTACCCAGCTGACTTGGGCTTTTATTTCTGCTTGATTCCTTAGGGAGGCAAAGTGTCCTCCCGTCCTCTGTGCTCTGGGCTTAGCCGTACAAGAAGCAATTGTTCAGGGTGTCAAGAAAGTGTTATTTATGCCTTCTCACAACACAAGAACTAGGAGTCTTCAAATGAATTTAATAGACAGCAAGTTTAAAACAAACAAACAAAAAGTGTGTCTTCATACAACACACAGTCAACCTGTGGAACTCCTTGCCAGAGGATGCTGTGAAGGCCAAAATTATAAAGAGGGTTCAAAAAGAACTAAATAAATTCATGGAGGATAGGTCCAGCAATGGTTATTAGCCATAATGGGCAGGGATGGAGTCCCTAGCCTCTGTTTGCCAGCGACTAGGAATGAGCGACAGGGGATGAATCACTTGATGATGACCTGTTCTGTTCATTCCCTCTGGGGCACCTGGCACTGGCCACCATCGGAAGACAGGACACTGGGCTAGATGGACCTTTGGTCTGACTCAGTCTGGCCGTTCATGTTCTCGTGTATGGTCTAGATCTCCCACCAGTATAAGCCAGCGCAGCTTTCATTGAAGTCATTGGCCCAGATTCCCAGCTGTGTAAATTACTGTGGCTTCCCCTGAGCTCACTGGAGAGGTGCCAGTTTATACCAGCTGAGGGCATCGCCCTGCTTCTCTAAACCTGATCCGAATGTGACATTTGACCAGTTTGCCGAAGGCACCTATTATTACTCCTTTGTTAGACCTCGCTGCCACTTTGATCTCCCTCCATATCATACACTTGCTGTCTATTTCCTGATCGGGAGGCTGGTAGCATAACCCGACAAGTATTCTCAGAACTTGGAATTTGTGTTCTTACAGCTCGAGCTCTGTGACCCTTGCTACTCTGACAGTGTCTCTTCTGGCAGCCTCTGAAATCTTTTCTGTGTAGTGCAACCCATGGCCCCAGTCTCTAAGGCTACCCTCCTTACACAGGTTATAACCAGCATCAACTGATTGTTATTCCACCATGTTTCAGCAGTGCCTAGCACGTCAAGGGCCCACTCCCACTGCCAGCTGTTCCAGTCCACCTGGCCTTGCTTTCAAAATACTTGCACTGCCATATAGACCTTCGAAGCACAATCATAACATGTGTGCCACTGACTTGTGTAGAGACCATTTTGGAATCCCACTTCCCCTGGAAGAACATTGAGTACACCAGCTCAAGCAAAGTCAATCTCTCCTAGTGCCACTCCTTGTACGTGGTATCAGAAGGAGGAGTTCTCAGCCTGCCCTTCCTCCTCCTTTCCGGGGGTGGGGAGGATCCACCGCAGAGAGCAGGAGCTGCTCTGAAGGGATCCCCTATACAAAGAGTTGGTCTGGGAGAGCTCTCAGTAACAGAAAAGCAGCAAGTCTGGCAGCGCCATGAAACTAGCCGGCAGAGAAAACATTGCGACCTCATCATGAAAATAGATACTGCTATTTTCTTTGCACTTTCCTAGGGATTAGGACGGTCTGGATGATTACACCCTATATAGCCTGAGTGATATACTTGCACCCAGGAAAAGTGAGGTAAAGATCACCCCTACCTATCGCTATCCATGGTACCTGTAGCTCAGAAGAGCAGAAGTAAACAGTGGCAGCTCTGAATTTTGCCCAACGGCTTCTCGATTGCTTGTCTGTCCCATTTGGGTATCAGGCAGAACTTTCCATGGTGTTTCAGGATATGCTGAAACAGTGACTGTGTCAGTGTGGCCAAAATCTCTAGGCTCAGAATTAAGCTAACTTAGTAACTACGCTCTCCAAGGTCCAGAATATCTGAAACTGCATGAACTATGATCATAATTCTCTTGTTTTGCTATAAAAAGATCAAATCTATGAATCTACACAAACCCCTTGGATCTGCAAAACCAGGGCTCTCTCATTCTGTCCACTGTTCCCCCGGGTACTGCAAGCTGGGAGGAGGTCTAGGCTCTAGCCTTCCTCCCGCCTCTTCATCCTCATCAGACACACACTCCAAATCAGTGGCCTTCCCAGTAGGAAACCCATTGTTCTGGTAGGGTAGAGCAGTGATGTCTTAAGGCCTGGGCAAACTGGCCATATGCCCAGGTTCCACACCCCTACCAAAAGGGAGTCCCAGCAATGTGTAAAAAAGTTTTATCAAGGTTCAGATCATGCAATGAGAAGTTTATATGCAAGAGGAGCTGTCAAAAGAAAAAAAGCAGCAGAAGAGAAATAGAAGCTTATAAGGCTACTAATATTTATTTGTTTTTTTCCTGAACAATCAGCCACAACATCTAATAGTGCTACTTTTGCACAGAGGCAGTGTGAAAGAGAAGGTGTTCTGGCTGATAAAGAAGCATCGTCTGCTTCTCCTCATAGAGATGGAATGCAAAGGACAACGGCAATGGCCAGTGAAGAAAATGAAGCTACAGGAATAACCAAGCAATAAGCACTTCCTGCCCTTAAGCAGATCAGCTTTATGGACTCCTAGGAGCAATGTATTCCATTCCATTCCTACTGGATTCGTAAAAGTCTTTCAACCTGTCAGATCAAAGCATTTGTAAGTAAGGCATTTGATACAGTCTCACATGATATTCTTATCGATAAACTAGGCAAAGTACAATTTAGATGGGGCTACTATAAGGTGGGTGCATAACTGGCTGGATAACCATACTCAGACAGTAGTTATTAATGGTTCCCAATCCTGCTGGAAAGGTATAACAAGTGGGGTTCCACAGGGATCTGTTCTGGGACCGGCTCTGTTCAATATCTTCATCAACGACTTAGATATTGGCATAGAAAATACACTTATTAAGTTTGCAGATGATACCAAACTGGGAGGAATTGCAACTGCTTTGGAGGACAGGGTCATAATTCAAAATGATCTGGACAAATTGGAGAAATGGTCTGAGGTAAACCGGATGAAGTTTAATAAAGACAAATACAATGTGCTCCTCTTAGGAAGGAACAATCAGTTTCACACATACAGAATGGGAAGAGTACGGCAGAAAAAGATCTAGGGGTTATAGTGGACCACAAGCTAAATATGAGTCAACAGTGTGATGCTGTTGAAAAAAAAGAAAATGTGATTCTGGGATGCATTAACAGATGTGTTGTGAGCAAGACACAAGAAGTCATTCTTCTGCTCTACTCTGTGCTGGTTAGGCCTCAACTGGAGTATTGTTTCCAGTTCTGGGCACCGCATTTCAAGAAAGATGTGGAGAAATTGGAGAGGGTCCAGAGAAGAGAAACAAGAATGATTAAAGGTCCTGAGAACATGACCTATGAAGGAAGGCTGAAAGAATTGAGTTTGTTTAGTTTGGAAAAGAGAAGACTGAGAGGGGACATGATAGCAGTTTTCAGGTATCTAAAAGAGTGTCATCAAGCAGAGGGAGAAAACTTGTTCACCTTAACCTCTACGGATAGAACAAGAAGCAATGGGCTTAAACTGCAGCAAGAGAGGTTTAGGTTGGACATTAGGAAAAATTTCCTAACTGACAGGGTAGTTAAAACACTGGAATAAACTGCCTAGGGAGGTTGTGGAATCTCCATCTCTGGAGATACTTAAGAGTAGGTTAGATAAATGTCTATCAGAGATGGTCTAGACAGTATTTGGACCTGCCATGAGGCCAGGGGACTGGACTCGATGACCTCTCGAGGTCCCTAGAGTCTATGAATCAGGACTGTGCTTTTTAGTCAGCCTGCCTGCATTTATCAAATTGCTGATGAAAAACAAAAAAAAAGGTGCTCAACGCAAGCTGCTTTCAAGTGTGAACTGCGTAAATCATGTATTTGTAAATTATGAACGGCTGTTATAGTCTCCATCACCAGGATCACTCTACTGCTTTGTGTGCCAATTATTTTCTGCTACAGATTTGGCATTCAGTACAGCTGGTTTTAAGGAGTGGAAGCATGCAGCTAATCCTATTTCTGAACATGAAAGTGGTCCTGAGCACTGAAACTGTATATTAATATACTGCAATCGCCAAAGGGAAGCTGGTCATATTGACTCAGAATTAGAGGAACAATTCAACCATGAACAACTTTCTTGGCAGCAGGACATGTTGAAAAGAATGATTGCAGCTGTGAAATTCTTGGCATGAAGGAATCTGGCATTCCAAGGAGACAATCGGCTCCTAGGATCACAACACAATGAAAATTAGATGGGCACTTTGGAGCTACTCAGCCAGTTTGAGCCATTCCTTGAAGAGCACATCAAGAACTATGGAAATATTGGCAAGGGGATTCCTTCATACATAGCTGTGCATATTTGTGAGTAAGTTACTACCCTGATGAGTGAGAAAGGTTTGTCTGCAATTATTCCTAAGAAAAGCAAAGTATTATTCATACAATCTGGACTTTACTCCAGATACGTGCCATGTCAATCAGTTGACTTCTCCAGTGCAATCGGCAGCAACAGAGCAGTTTCTGGAATTTATCCTCATTTATGGTCATGGAGCTGAGTATCTTGTGGATGTGGTAGTGAAATTCTTGCAAGAGAAGGGTATTTCTTTATCAGATTGCCATGGCGAGTCATATGATAATGCATCACATGTGTTAAGACATTACTCAGGTTTGCCAGTAAGACTAAAAGGAATTAATTTGTTGTATATTCCTTGAACCTAGTGGTGTCAAAGCTGCTAAATGCAGCATGCAAGTTGTATCATATTTTTGACTTTGTGCAAACAGCGTACTCATTTTTCACTTTGTCTATCCATCACTGGGATGTGTTGATTTCTTCTTTAGGCACAGATCACAAGGTTGTGAAGCCCTTGTCTTACACTGAATGGTCAGCTCTTGTTGATGCAATCAAGGCTGTGTGTGATAGCTACAAAAGAATTCATATAGGGAAGGGATAGCTCAGTGGTTTGAGCATTGGCCTGCTAAACCCAGAGTTATGAGTTCAGTCCTTGAGGGTGCCACTTAGGGATCTGGGGCAAAAATTGGTCCTGCTAGTGAAGGCAGGGCACTGGACTCCATGACCTTTCAAGGTCCCTTCCAGTTCTAGGAGATTGGTATATCTCCCGTTACTATTTATTTACTATTATTAATTATTCAAGCTGCTCTTGATTTTCTGCCCAGTTATAATGATCAGCCAAGAGATCATGATGTCCAGGTTCTCAGTAAAAAAAAAAAACGGACAAGTTGGATACAGTATTTTTGATCATTCTTTGGAATGATAGTCTCATCCATTTCAGTGAAACAGGCAAGACTGTACAAAAAGACACGAACCTGTCCGTTGTTGTCAACATCATCCTGTCTTTGAATCATATATACAAGACTTGAGATCAGTTTGATGAATATGAATGCAAGGCAACAGCACAAGCTCTGGAGGCTGATTACAGTAGCAATAGGTGTGTGAAAGAATGAAGCCATCGCATACCTCGCTTTGAAGGAGCTGCAAGTGACGCTGTCCTTCAAGGAAGCCAAAAAAAACTCATGGTTGAAATATACTTACCAATCATTAACTCATTAATTTATGGTTTAACAAGACGAGGCAAGGCATACAAAGACATCAGTAGTCAATTTGGTTTCTTTATGAAAGTGAGAGGTATGAATACTGAGGAAATGGCAGAGCAGCATGAGAGGCTGGCTTTTCTTTACTGCAATGACCTTATTTCTGAATGTCAACATTTCAAGCATTACATTTCTGCAGAGACATTCAATGTTGGTTCCCTTGATTCATAGATTCATAGCTTCTAGGACTGGAAGAGACCTCGAGAGGTCATTGAGTCCAGTCCTCTGCCCTCATGGCAGGACCAAATACTGTCTAGACCATCCCTGATAGATATTTATCTAACCTACTCTTAAATATCTCCAGAGATGGAGATTCCACAACCTCTCTAGGCAATTTATTCCAGTGTTTAACCACCCTGACAGTTAGGAACTTTTTCCTAATGTCCACCTAACCTCCCTTGCTGCTAGTTCTATCCATAGAGCTTGTTCTATCCATAGAGGTTAAGGTGAACAAGTTTTCTCCCTCTGCCTGATGACACCCTTTTAGATACCTGAAAACTGCTATCATGTCCTCTCTCAGTCTTCTCTTTTCCAAACTAAACAAACCCAGTTCTTTCAGCCTTCCTTCATAGGTCATGTTCTCAGGACCTTTAATCATTCTTGTTTCTCTTCTCTGGACCTCTCCAATTTCTCCGCATCTTTCTTGAAATGTGGTGCCCAGAACTGTGGCTCCAGTTGAGACCTACCCAGCGCAGAGTAGAGCAGAAGAATGACTTCTTGTGTCTTGCTCACAACACATTTGTTAATGCATCCCAGAATCACGTTTTATTTTTTTTCAACAGCCATCACACTGTTGACTCATATTTAGCTTGTGGTCCGCTATAACCCCTAGATCCCTTTCTGCCATACTCCTTCCTAGACAGTCTCTTCCATCACAGCTTCTCAGACAGTCTGTTTACTAGGTGTCAAGTATCAGAGGGGTAGTCATGTTAGTCTGGATCTGTAAAAGCAACAAAGAGTCCTGTGGCATCTTATAGACTAACAGAAGTTTTGGAGCATGAGTTTTCGTGGGTGAATACCCACTTCATCGGATGCATGTAGTGGAAATTTCCAGGGGCAGGTATATATATGCAAGCAAGAAGCATGCTAGAGATAACGAGGTTAGTTCAATCAGGGAGGATGAGGCCCTCTTCTAGCAGCTGAGGTGTGAAAACCAAGGGAGGAGAAACAGGTTTTGTAGTTGGCAAGTCATTCACAGTCTCTGTTTAATCCTGAGCTGATGGTGTCAAATTTGCAGATGAACTGAAGCTCAGCAGTTTCTCTTTGAAGTCTGGTCTGAAGTTTTTTTGCTGCAGGATGGCCACCTTAAGATCTGCTATTATGTGGCCAGGGAGATTGAATTGTTCTCCTATAGGTTTTTGTATATTGCCATTCCTAATATCTGATTTGTGTCCATTTATCCTTTTCCATAGAGAGTGTCCAGTTTGGCCGATGTACATAACAAAGGGGCATTGCTGGCATATGATACCGTATATTACACTGGTGGACGTGCAGGTGAATGAACCGGTGATGGTGAAGCTGATCTGATTAGGTCCTGTGATGGTGTCACTGGTGTAGATATGTTGGCAGAGTTGACATCGAGGTTTGTTGCATGGATTGGTTCCTGAGTTAGATTTACTATGGTGCAGCGCGCAGCTACTGGTGAGAATATGCTTCAGGTTGGCAGGTTGTCTGTGGGCGAAGAATGGTCTGCCACCCAAGGCCTGTGAAAGTGTGGGATCATTGTCCAGGATGCGTTATAGATCCCTGATGATGCGTTGGAGGGCTTTTAGTTGGAGACTATATGTGATGGCCAGTGGAGTCCTGTTGGTTCCTTTCTTGGGTTTGTCTTGCAGTAGGAGGCTTCTGACTACATGTCTGGCTCTGTTGATCTGTTTCCTTATTGCCTCGTGCGGGTATTGTAGTTTTGAGAATGCTTGATGGAGATTTTGTAGGTGTTGGTCTCTGTCTGAGGGGTTAGAGCAGATGCGGTTGTACCTCAATGCTTGGCTGTAGGCAATAGATCGTGTGGTGTGCTCGGGATGGAAGCTGGAGGCATGAAGGTAGGCATAGCGGTCGGTAGGTTTTCGGTATAGGGTGGTGTTAATGTGACCATCACTTATTTGCACCTTGGTGTCTAGGAAGTGGACCTCCCATGTAGATTGGTCCAGGCTGAGGCTGATGGTGAGGTGGAAGCTGTTGAAATCGTGGTGGAATTTTTCCAGTCTCCTTCCCATGGGTCCAGATGATGAAGATGTCATCAATGTAGCATAGGTAGAGAAGGGGCATGAGCGGACAAGAGCTGAGGAAGCGTTGTTCCAGGTCCGCCATAAAAATGTTGGCATATTGTGGGGCCATGCAGGTGCCCATAGCAGTGCCACTGATCTGAAGGTATATATTATCATCAAATTTGAAATAGTTGTGTGTGAGGATAAAGGCACAGAGCTCAGCAACCAGTTGTGCTGTGGTATTGTCAGGGATACTGTTCCTGAAAGCTTGTATTCCATCTGTATGTGGGATGTTTGTGTAGAGAGCCTCTGCATCCATGGTGGTTAGGATGGTGTTTTCTGGAAGGTCACCAATGCATTGTAGTTTCCTCAGGAAATCAGTGGTGTCATGGAGATAGCTGGGAGTGCTGGTGGCATAGGATCTGAGTAGAGAGTCCACATATCCAGACAGTCCTTCAGTGAGAGTGCCAATGCCCGAGATGATGGGGCGTCCAGGATTTCCGGGTTTGTGGATCTTGGGTAGTAGATAGAATAACCCTGGTCGGGGCTCTAAGGGTATGTTGATTTGTTCCGGTGTTAGTGTAGGGAGTGTCCTGAGTAGATGGTGCAGTTTCTTAGTGTATTCCTCAGTGGGATCTGAGGGAAGTGGCCTGTAGAATTTGGTATTGGAGAGTTGTCTGGCGGCCTCCTTTTGGTAGTCAGACCTGTTCATGATAACAACAGCACCTCCTTTATCAGCCTCTTTGATTATAATGTCAGGGTGGTTTCTGAGGCTGTGGATGGCATTGCGTTCTGCACGACTTAGGTTATGAGGCAAGCAATGTTGTTTTTCCACAATTTCTGCCTGTGCATATCGGCGGAAGCATTCAGTGTATAGGTCCAGACTATCATTTCGACCCTCAGGAGGAGTCCATGTGGAGTTCTTCTTCTTGTGCTGTTGGTGGGAGGGTAACTGTGTATCAGTGGGCTCTTCAGTGTTATCCTGAAAGTATTCTTTGAGTTGGAGATGGCAAAAGTAGGCTTCCAGATCGCTGCAGAACTGTATCATGTTAGTGGGGGTGGCAGGGCAGAAAGAGAGTCCTCAAGATAGGACAGACTTTTCTTCTGGGCTGAGTGTGTGGTTGGATAGATTGACGATATTGCTGGGTGGGTTGGTGGTACCACAGTTGTGGCCCCATGTGGCAGGTAGGAGTTTAGACAGCTTACAGTCCTTTTTCCTTTGTAGAGAGGTGAAGTGAGTAATGTAGATCTCCTGTCTTGTTTTAGTGAAGTCCGTTTGTATGGAAGTTTGGTTATTAATGAGAGTCTCCAGGTTGGAGAGCTCTTTTTCGATGTTTTCCTGTTTGCTGTATAGGATGCTGATCAGGTGGTTCCTCAGTTTCTTTGATAGAGTATGGCATTATCTCTCACTGTGGTCTGTGTAATATGTAGATAGCAGTGGATTTTTTACCTTTAGTCCATTTGGTATGATGTCCATCCGTTTGCATTTGGAAAGGAAGATGATATCTGTCTGTATTTGTGCAAGGTGTGAAGCCCCGGCTATTGAAATGGATGCTCTACTCCACAAGGAAGATTACAATCACAAATGGTGTTCAGAAACCAAAATGGAATTCACAATTTCAGACAGATGTATCCCCCAACAATCTGTCACAGCTATAATCTCATTCTACGAACAGTGCTAAAGTCATAAGTGAATGGTTTTGAGGGGAGAGGGGGATAGTTCTTAGACTATCACATTTTATCATCATCTAAAAAAAGAAGCTGAAAAATCCATTTTTCCCTCCCTCTGGCTTCCAGAAGTGCTACCACGGGAAAGGTTGTTCTCTCAGTATTGCAGGCTGGGAATTGAAGGCAGAAATCTGAGGAAAAGATTTGCTGTCATGGTATTTCTAGCCTGGTTTGGCAGATTCAAGAGCTTCCAGTACTCTGAATAAGACTCTGAGCTTATTTGACACAAGCCCAGACACCAACATCTTTGATTATGGGCAAGAAGAGGAAAAGAAACAGCAAGAGAATGGAGGTGGGGAAATACAATTTTCAAAATTTGGAAAGTTTTTTAAATTAAAATAAAAAATCAATCAATTCACAGTTGCTCTAAAAACAAGGGAACTCTTTTTTTGGTTAAACATTCATTAATATTTTCCTACTTTCTACTAATTTTGAAATGTCACTGATGTTCAAACAATTTTGACCAGCTCTGCATTTGTTCCTATAAATGTGCAAACTTTCAGATACTTCTCAGGAATTTACCGAGACTCTGAGATTATTGAGTTTATCTCCTCACTAGCTAGAATGAGGGGTGGAAAAATTCCCATTAGATATCACCAAATCCAAGAGCATCTGCCCCAACTTTAAACTTGGGGACCCAAGGTGCCATGGAAACAATGGCCGGATTCTGCTGTCTGTTACACCTCTATAAATCTAGCATACTCCACTGAGTTCAGTGGAGTAACTCCAGACTCATAGTGGAGTAAATGAGATCAGAATAGGGTCCAAAGTGGATTGATGCTAGTCTCAAAGCAGTGAAAATCAGGAGTAACTCCACTGAAGTCAATGGCAAATTAGGCCCAGTGTGTGTCTACTGATGGGAGCAGGATACTGGGCTACAGGCAGGGTGGCTCCAGGCACCAGCACGCCAAGCATGTGCCTGGGGCAGCAAGCCACGGGGGGTGCTCTGCCGGTCGCTGCAAGGGCGGCAGGCAGGCTGCCTTCGGTGTCATGCCTGTGGAGGGTCCGCTGGTCCCGCGGCTTCGGCGGACCTCCTGCAGGCTGTTGCCGAATTTGCAGGACCAGGGACCTCCCGCAGGCATGCCGCCAAAGGCAGCCTGCCTGCCATGCCTTGGGCGGCAAAATACCTAGAGCCGTCCCTGGCTAGACTCCTGAGTCCTAGTCCTAGTCCTGATTCTGCTACCAAGGGATTATCTACATGCAGAGACGCACTGATTGGATCTGATTATATCTCAATTTAGTTAAACAATGCAAAAGACTCTGTGTATGCTCTCATTTCAATTTAAGCCAAGCTGAATTGAAATAAGCCAGAATCAATTAGGAACAGCCTTAAGCTATACCAAAAGAAGACAGTGCCCACAATGGGATTTGCAGCTGTTTTACTAAATTGGTTTAAAAAACTAAAAGCTAAACTGGTACAACTTTCTCATATAGATAAGGCCTAAATTGCTTGACTTCAGGCATGTCAGAATTAAGCTAAACTCGGGTAATAACCTCGCTGTCTGCCTTAGTTTCTGTTTGTAAATAGGGATAACATTGTACTCACCTCTGAAAAGTGCTTTGAGATTTATGGCTGAAAAATGCTGCAAAAGAAAAAAAGTGTGACCTATTATTTAATGCGAACATAAAAAAAAAGCCCAACTCCCATCTGCCACCCTTTTCCTGGCTTCTTGTCCCTGTGCAGAAGCAGGAGTTCAAGGAGTGTTTAAAAAATAAAAAGTTAAAGTGTTCTCAGCTCATTACATGTTAGTTGATGCCTTTTCAGATGCTGCTGAACCAGAGAACCCTGAAATTAGATGGTTTCCAGCCTGTGAGGGCAACATGTGCCTGAGAAATGCTGTCTCTATTTATTTCCTACCTTACATGTCTAATTAGTGCCATTTAGCCAAAGGGGAGTCGAACTACAATTTGCAATTGAAACTAGACGTGTATTTAAAACTCACACACTTGGTAAATACACCCCACCGCTTCTCTGGTGCGGCGCGGCTTCAAAGGGCTGGAAAAAATAGACTCCAATTAACTCTTGCTGGTAGGTAAGTCAGTTTTATTAGCCCTCTTTTACAAGCAAATCAAAGCGAGGTGAAGTGACTTGCCCAGGGGCGCAGAGAGAGTTGGCATGTGAGCCGGAACTAGACCCGTGGAGTCCAACCCTGTGAAAACCCAAGGCCATTCGTGTGAATTAGAGTAAAGGGGCCTCAGCATCCCACAGGAGGAGTTGCATGATCAGGCCCCAGGAGCTGCTGACTATTGGGGGTCAGCTCCAACTCTCATGGAAGTCAAAAGGCAGGCTCCCATTGGCTTCCATGGGAGTTGGAGCAGGGCCTTTTGTTCTGTTCTTAATCCACTTGATCGCACTGCTTCACAGTGTCCCCAGTCATCATAGAAGATTGGGGTGGGAAGGGACCTCCGGAGGTCATCGAGTCCAATCCCCTGCTCGAAGCAGGACCAACCCCAACTAAATCATCCCAGCCAGGGCTTTGTCAAGCCTGAGCTTAAAAACCTCTAAGGATGCAGATTCCACCACCTCCCTAGGGAACCCATTCCAGTGCTTCACCACCAGTCCTGCAATCCTCACTCAGAAAAGGCTCCCACTGAAGTCAATAGGAGCTTTCTCCAGGCTGAGGTTGCAGGATTTGGTGTCATGCAAAAAAGTGGCCCATAATGGCACTGTGCAGCCTGAACTACGAATTCCCTCCTGCATTTCATCGTTAATATAGATTCATAGACTCCAGGGCCAGAAGGAACCACTGTGATCATCTAGTCTGACCTCCCATATAGCACAGGCCACAGGACTTCCCAAAATAATGCAGTTTGCCCTAGAGCAGAGCTTTCAGGAAAACATCCAATCGTGGTTTAAAAATTGCCCCAATGGAGAATCCACCACTGTAGGTTGATGGAGTCATTTTCAGCCCAATCCTGATCTGAACAAAGTCAAATAACACCGCTTCCATGCAAGGAGGGGGAAGATTGGTGGATTTCTTAAATTGAGTGTGTTGGGAACCTATCAAATCTCTGCTTACAGCTCTCAAGTCAGAGCAGGCATGGTGCAATTCTGAGACACAGCTCTCGCCAAGGACTTGTGTCTTGACCTGTGACACCTTGATGCTATTCCAGTCCTAGGAGCATCCCGAGCAGCGCAGACCTTCAGCTGCGCCAAACTTTGCTAGCGGCTTAAAATTAATTTCCAGCCACTGATAGCAGAACAAATCTCCTGCAAGTGCTCAGAGGCATTGCAGCCCTAAAGAAGAGTCGATATTTTGGGGAGTGTGGCCTGTTTGAACATCATGGATGCTGTGAAAATTCTTAAGAAGCGAGGGGAAGTGCCAGCATATGAACCTCGCACTCGCTGCCAATACGTGCTTGTTCTCACACCCCCAGACAGGCTCGCACAGGGGCACAATCAGACAGACATTTTCTTTTGCAAGCTCACACAAACCATCTGTCTCACTCACACCAAGTGGGTCTCCACCCCTGACCCCCAGCCTCCTCAACTCGATAAGAGGACAGGGCGACCTCTCCCAGAAGTCTGACACACAGCAGCCTGGCCTGGTACAGCATCTTGTAATAGGGACTGCAGACATTAAATAGAGGAGTCGATACACTGTAAAACCAAGAGGCTAGAACCATCCCTAGTGAAATGACACTGCCATGGATGGAGATCAGAAGGGATTACATTAAGCACATAGGAACAGCTGTGCTGGGTCAGACCAATGGTCAACAGTAGCCTGTCTTCCAACTGTGGCCTGTGCCAGATGCTTCAGAGGGCATGAACAGAGCAGAGCAATTTATCGAGTGAACCCCTCGCCTGTTGGCCAGTCTCAGCTTCTGGCAGGGTGTGGAGACAGGGGGTGACCCATGGGGTGAAATGTATTTTGGACCACAGAACAAACAATATGGAGAAGACTGGCCCAGTGGTTACAGCACTGCCCTAGGGCTTCAGAGACCAGCGTTCCATTCCTGACTCCTCCATGGATCCCCCGTGTGACCTTGGGAAAGTCCCTTGGTCTCTCACTGCCTCGCCTGTACAAGGAGGATAACTGCTCTTCCCTGCCCCATGGGGGTGTTGTGGGGATCAATGCATTTGTGACTGTGAGGTGCTCTGATGGACCGTAATGAGGGTCAGATAAGTCCAGGATCTGTGCAGCTCCTCATTTCCCAGGATGAAGGCCTCATTCATTGGCTGGTCTGTAATCTTGGGAGCAGCCTGCTATTCCCTAACACTTCTTGAGATCTGATTAATCATCTGGTGTGCACTGCACTCAGAGCTTAGGGAAGGTAGGAACAAACAACGTCACTTGAATCTCATTTCCAAGCAGTGCAGCCTCCCACGTCTTTCCATTTCATTTCCTTTTGTGATTGTTTTTTCTTTTAATCTTGTGGTTTGCCACCATCCCATCTAATCAACTTCTCAGTAACCACAGCTTGGCACATCAGATCCCCAGGGCCTCTCTCATGTGAGCCACAGCACCTCCCACTAACCCATGCTCAGGGAGGGAAAATTCCTTCCTGTTTATAAACCTCATGCCCTTGCTAGGGTTTATCTGTATTCCATAAGAACATAAGAACGGCCGTACTGGGTCAGACCAAAGGACCATCTAGCCTAGTATCTGTCTACCGATAGTGGCCAATGCCAGGTGCCCCAGAGGGAGTAAAGCTAACAGGCAATGATCAAGTGATCTCTCTCCTGCCATCCATCTCCATCCTCTGATGAACAGAGGCTAGGGACACCATTCCTTACCCAGCCTGGCTAATAGCCATTTATGGACTTAGCCACCATGAATTTATCCAGTTCCCTTTTAAACCCTGTTATAGTCCTAGCCTTCACAACCTCCTCAGGCAAGGAGTGCCACAAGTTGACTGTGCGCTGCGTGAAGAAGAACTTCCTTTTATTTGTTTTAAACCTGCTACCTATTAATTTCATTTGGAGACCCCTAGTTCTTGTATTATGGGAATAAGTAAATAACTTTTCCTTATCCACTTTCTCCACATCACTCATGATTTTATATACCTCTATCATATCCCCCCTTAGTCTCCTCTTTTCCAAGCTGAAGAGGCCTAGCCTCTTTAATCCTTCCTCGTATGGGACCCTCTCCAAACCCCTAATCATTTTAGTTGCCTTTTTCTGAACCTTTTCTAGTGCCAGTATATCTTTTCTGAGGTAAGGAGAGCACATCTGTGCACAGTATTCGAGATCTGGGTGTACCATGGTGTAGCGAGGGGCCTCACTCCCCGCCGCGCCTGAGAGGAACAAGCCAAAACAGGCACAGCAACGAGCGGAGCCACCACCGCCTGTCCCCACCCCCCGGAAGTCAAGGGGTGGGACAGGAAGTACTGGGCTAATGCCGCCTGTCCCCGCCCCTCGGAAGTCAAGGGGTGGGACAGGAAGTACTGGGCTAATGCCACCTGTCCCCGCCCCCCGGAAGTCAAGGGGTGGGACAGGAAGTACTGGGCTAATGCCACCTGTCCCCGCCCCCCGGAAGTCAAGGGGTGGGACAGGAAGTACTGGGCTAACGCCGCCTGTCCCCACCCCCGGAGGTCAAGGGGCGGGACAGGAAGTATTAAAGCCTGGCCCCAGCACTCAGTTAGGAGGAGGCTGCCAGAAGGGACAGACGCTGGTGCCTGAGCTCCCGCCAGGCCCAGCCTACCCCGTGCTTGGTACCCAGAGGAGCGCGGGCCTGACCTGCCCCGTGCCCGGTACCCAGAGGAGTGCGGGCCTGACCTGCCCGGTACCCAGAGGAGCGCTGGCCTGACCTACCCCGTGCCCGGTACCCAGAGGAACTGCCTGAGCTTCCCGACGCCAGGCCTTTAGAGGAGCTGTCTGAGCTTCCCCATGCCCGGGACCCCGAGAAGCACTGGCCTGAGCTACCTCATGCCCGGTACCCAGAGGAGCGCTGGGCTGACCTGCCCCGCACCCGGTACCCAGAGGAGCGCTGGCCTGACCTGCCCCGCGCCCGGTACCCGGAGGAGCGCTGGCCTGACCTGCCCCGTGCCCGGTACCCCGAGGAGCGCTGGCCTGACCTGCCCCGTGCCCGGTACCCAGAGGAGCGCTGGCGTGACCTGCCCCGCACCCGGTAACCGGAGGAGCGCTGGCCTGACCTGCCCCGCGCCCGGTACCCCGAGGAGCGCTGGCCTGACCTGCCCCGTGCCCGGTACCCAGAGGAGCGCTGGGCTGACCTGCCCCGCGCCCGGTACCCCGAGGAGCGCTGGCCTGACCTGCCCCGTGCCCGGTACCCAGAGGAGCGCTGGGCTGACCTGCCCCGCGCCCGGTACCCGGAGGAGCCCTGGCCTGACCTGCCCCGCGCCCGGTACCCGGAGGAGCGCTGGCCTGACCTGCCCCGTGCCCGGTACCCGGAGGAGCGCTGGCCTGAGCTACCCCGTGCCCGGTACCCAGAGGAACTGCCTGAGCTTCCCGATGCCAGGCCTTTAGAGGAGCTGTCTGAGCTTCCCCATGCCCGGGACCCCAAGGAGGGGCTGGGACTTCCCGACGCCTAGTACCCAGAGGAATGGACTGGACCTCCCGACGCCTGGTGCCCGGAGGAACCCATGGTCTGGGACCCACCGGACGATGCCGGCAGATGGCAGGTACCCAGGGAGGGGGAGGTTGGAAGTGGCCCGGGGGCAGCCGGCTCCAGTCAGGCTGCTGACTCACCTGAGCCGATGTCAGTGTGTTTCGGTCAGGATCCCCCACTGACCGTCAGCGGTGTTAACCGCTGCTAGGGCCCCGGACTGGAACGCAGTGGAGTGGGGGGGCCTGCGTTCCCCCTGCCACCCCTCCAAGGGGGGCAGACTCCCCTCCCCTGGCCTGAGGAGGCCATTCATGGTGGTTGTATGCTCAGCCCCTCCTGAAGGGCCTGAGCCCTGAGTCGCTTGCTGCCCCCCCCGAGCCAGGGCCTGGGCTTTATGCACCTGAACTGCTTATTGCCCCACCCTCCCCAGGGCCTGGGCTTCTAGACTGTTGTTTGCTTGCTCAGCCTGCAGCAGAGGGCCTGAGCCACCTATTAACCGTTGTTTGCTTGCTCAGCCCTGCAACCGAGGGCCTGAGCCACCTATTAACTGTGTCTGTTTGCTCAGCCCTGCAACCGGGGGCCTGAGCCACCTATTAACTGTGTCTGTTTGCTCAGCCCTGCAACCGGGGGCCTGAGCCACCTATTAACTGTGTCTGTTTGCTCAGCCCTGCAACCGAGGACCTGAGCCACCTATTAACTGTGTCTGTTTGCTCAGCCCTGCAACCGAGGACCTGAGCCACCTATTAACTGTGTCTGTTTGCTCAGCCCTCCAACCGAGGGCCTGAGCCACCTATTAACTGTGTCTGTTTGCTCAGCCCTGTAGCAGAGTGTCTGAGCCCCTAAGTGACTGTGTGCTGCCGCACAGCCCTGAAGCAAGGGGCGGGCCCCGGGCCGACAAAGTGTGGCGAGCCGGTGTGGCTCCCTTCCGCCCTCAGGGAGAGTTGAGCCCCGGTCGCACCCCTCTACACATGGATTTATGTAAGGGAAATAATATATTCTCAGTCTTATTCTCTCTCCCCTTTTTAATGATTCCTAACATCTTGTTTGCTTTTTTGACCGCCTCTGTGCACTGCATGGACATCTTCAGAGAACTGTTCACGATGACTCCAAGATCTTTTTCCTGACTCGTTGTAGCTAAATTAGCCCCCATCATATTGTATGTATAGTTGGAGTTATTTTTTCCAATGTGCATTACTTTACATTTATCCACATTAAATTTCATTTGCCATTTTGTTGTCTAGTCACTTAGTTTTGTGAGATCTTTTTGAAGTTCTTCACAATCTGCTTTGGTCTTAACTATCTTGAGTAGTTTAGTATCATCTGCAAACTTTGCCACCTCACTGTTTACCCCTTTCTCCAGATCATTTATGAATAAATTGAATAGGATTAGTCATAGGACTGACCCTTGGGGAACACCACTAGTTACCCCTCTCCATTCTGAGAATTTACCATTAATTCCTACCCTTTGTTCCCTGTCTTTTAGCCAGATCTCAGTCCATGAAAGGACCTTCCCTTTTATCCAATGACAGCTTAATTTACGTAAGAGCCTTTGGTGAGGGACCTTGTCAAAGGCTTTCTGGAAATCTAAGTACATTATGTCCACTGGATTCCCCTTGTCCACATGTTTGTTGATCCCTTCAAAGAACTCTAATAGATTAGTAAGACACGATTTCCCTTTACAGAAACCACGTTGACTATTGCTCAACAGTTTGTTTTTCTCTGTGTCTGACAATTTTATTCTTAACTATTGTTTCCACTAATTTGCCCGGTACCGACATTAAACTTACCGGTCTGTAATTGCCGGGATCACCTCTAGAGCCCTTTTTAAATATTGGCATTACAATAGCTAACTTCCAGTCATTGGGTACCGAAGCCGATTTAAAGGACAGGTTACAAACCATAGTTAATAGTTCCACAACTTCATATTTGAGTTATTTCAGAACTCTTGGGTGAATGCCATCTGGTCCCGGTGACTTGTTAATGTTGAGTTTATCAATTAATTCCAAAACCTCCTCTAGTGACACTTCCATTGGAGATGGGGGGGGGGATACACACACAAGCTAATAAATTCAAGTGGCGAGTGCCATGCCCAGTGAATTAGAGGCTATCACCAAGATGCCCTAATGCCAAACAGTGCTTCCTACTCCTCTTGTAGCTGCGATCTGGACATCACTGCCAGACACCAGAACACAAAGGTCAACATTTTCAGAAGCATCTCCATGACTTGGGCACTCATGGCCCATCTTCTGGTGATACACTGGAAGCAAGCAGGGTGAACAGAAGATTTCCAGCTCTTTTAAGTACATGGTGAGGGCGTAAGGAGATAAGAACAGCCATTCTGGGTCAGACCAATGGTCCATGTAGCCCAGTATCCTATTTTACAACTGTGAAAGATGCCAGCTGAATCAGAGGGAATGAACAGAACAGGGCAATAAACAAGTGACCCATCCCCTGTCATCCACTTCCAATTTCTGGCAGTCAGAGGCTAGGGCAGGAGCGCTGCCAGTTTTTTTGCTGCCCTAGGCGGCGGAAGGTCCCGCCCCCGAAATGTCACCCGACAGAGGCAGCAGAAGGTCCGGCTGCTGCGGTCGCCACCTCCTCAAATGTTAGTGCCCTAGGCGACCATCTAGATCACCTACTGGGTTGCGCCGGCCCTGGGCTAGGGTCACTCAGAGTATGGGGTTGCATCCCCGACCCTCTTGGGTAATAGCCATTGATGGACGTACCCTCCATGAACTTATCCGATTCTTTTTCGAACTCTGTGATACTTTTGGCCTTCACAACATCCTCTGGCAACAAGGTCAGCTGGGCAATGTGTGAAGTACTTCCTCATGTTTATTTTAAACCTGTTGCCTATTAATTGCACTGGGTGACCCCAGGTTTTTCTGTTATGTGAGGGAATAAATAACACTTCCTTATTCACTTTGTCCACACCATTCATGGTTTTATAGACCTCTATCATATCCCCTCTTGGCCATCTCTTTTCTTGCCAGTAAGTTTAAGAAGTATAGACTGGATGAATGGACTATAAGGTGGACAGAAAGCTGGCTAGATTGTCGGGCTTAACAGGTAGTGATCAACGGCTCCATGTCTAGTTGGCAGCCGGTATCAAGCGGAGTGCCCCAGGGGCCGGTTTTGTTCAACATCTTCATTAATTATCTGAAGGATGGTGTGGATTGCACCCTCAGCAAGTTAGCAGATGACACTAAAATGAGAGGAGTGGTAGATATGCTGGAGGGTAGCGATAGGATACAGAGGGACCTAGACAAATTAGAAGACTAGGCCAAAAGAAATCTGATGAGGTTCAACAAGGACAAGTGCTGAGTCCTGTACTTAGGACGGAAGAATCCCATGCACTATTACAGACTAGGGACTGAGTGGCTAGGCAGCAGTTCTGCAGAAAAGGACCTAGGGGTTACAGTGGATGAGAAGCTGAATATGAGTCAACAGTGTGCCCTTATTGCCAAGAAGGCTAACGGCATTTTTGGCTGTATAAGTAGGGGCATTGCTAACAGATTGAGAGACATGATCATTCCCCTCTATTCAGCATTAGTGAGGCCTCATCTGGAGTACTGTGTCCAGTTTTGGCCCCACACTACAAGAAGGATGTGGAAAAATAGGAGAGAGTCCAGTGGAGGGCAACATAAATGATCAGGGGGCTGGAGCACATGACTTACAAGGAGAGGCTGAGGGAACTGGGATTGTTTAGTCTGCAGAAGAGAAGAGTGAGGGGGGATTTGATAGCTGCTTTCAACTACCTGAAAGGGGGTTCCAAAGAGGATGGCTCTAGACTGTTCTCAGTGGTGGCAGATGACAGAACAAGGAGTAATGGTCTCAAGTTGCAGTGGGGGAGGTTCAGGTTGGATATTAGGAAACACTATTTCACTAGGAGGGTGGTGAAGCACTGGAATGGGTTACCTAGGGAGGTTGTGGAATCTCCTTCCTTAGAGGTTTTTAAGGCCCAGCTTGACAAAGCCCTGGCTGGGATGATTTAGTTAGTGTCAAACCTGCTTTGAGAGGGGGTTGGACTAGATGACTTCCTGAGGTCTCCTCCAACCCTGATATTCTATGATTCTAAGATGAACAGCCACAGTCTTTTAAATCTCTCCTTATACACAAACTGTTCCATACCCCTAATCATTTTTGTTACTGTTTGAAACTGATATATGATATGGGACAGAACCCTGCTCATTCTTCTGTATGTATGTCAGCCACATGGAGTAATGGAGCAAGATCTTGTTCATGTCAAGGCAGTAACTAGACCCGACTGGAGGACAGAAAGGGAAGGGCAGCGCTGGTGAGAAAGCTGTTTTCGCAGTCACATCTCTGAGTATAACTGCACTTACAACTTGATTTTACATCTAAGAAGCTCCATGGGAAAGAAAAATAAGATGAAGCCTGTTTTGCTGACCCCAACTTGCCCTGGGCAGGAAAAACCACAGCTATTTGGTGGAGCCTGCTTGAGTGTCTGGTCAATCAGCTGGCAGACACAAAAGATAGACTCTCCTCTCTGGTAACCAGACAAGCCAGTGGCTTAAAATTCCAGTGTCTCCCACCCGCGGCACTGTCACTGGCAGACTGGCACTGTCACTCGGAGCTGGACCACAGCAATGATTATTGGTCTGGGGAAAGAGTGTCTGCTTGGTGCGGAGGAGGAGGACTTATATCATGAAAAGGAACGGGGAACCAGTTTGGAGCAGCATTGTTTTTCGTGGCAATCAGGCCTAGTGGAGAGGGCCCTGCGGTGGGAGCCAGGAAACCAAGGTTTTGTTCTCAGCTCTGGCCCCAACCTGCTGCGTGACCATGGGCAAATCGCTTCCCCTTTGAAAATCGGTGAGCTCTTTGAGGCAGGGGCTGTCTCTAACAATGTGTACATGCAGCGCTGCACACGAACGGGGTTCCTAGGCACTGCCAGAGGAAAACCAGTGATCATCACAAGCTACCGCACTGCAGGAAAAAACATCTCCCTGCATTTCCAGGCTTCAGTCTGTTAACACTCCCATGGCATCAGCTGAACGAAATTCCATATGTGAACAACAGCCTACATTGACTTCAGTGGAGTTACACCGATTTACAGCAGCTGAGGTTTTGGACCAATATGCGTCTACCTGGCTAGCCCACAGTTACAGGGCTGCTTCAGAACATGGCACTGGCCTAAGAGGAGTCTCATGGCTGCACACTCATTGAGGATCAGCACCTGAGTCCAGACTCAGTGTTTTTCCCTTGGTATCTCTCCACTGAACATAGTGAAGTTACTCTGGATCCACTCCACTGTCAATGAAAAGGGGAGTTGGGCCCCAGACCTGGGCTACACCGTGGACTGCGTTAGGCAAAGACACCCATGAAATGTATGGGCCACTATCATGCTCTCATTTACCTTAGAGTAACCCCAGATTAACTCCCCCTTTAAATCACTAGTGTTAATCTGGATTCACACCAGTGAAACACCTTTAAACTGAACAGATGAGTTTTGGCTTTACACTACTGCAACCAAGAAAAGAATCTGATCAGAGTCTCTTAGGAACTGATGCAGTAATATTAGCTGATATAAATCAGCGTAGCTCCGTTGGAACCAACAGGGCTAGAGCCTCAGCAGGTGTCAATCCCCATAGCTCCACTGAAGTCAATAGAGCTACACAGTTTATAGCAGCTGAGGATCTGGACTGCTATTGAGAAAGTTGCTACACATAGACCTGGATTCTTCTCTCTGACCCTAGTCCAAATCTGAAGTCAGTGGATTAACAATGGAGTGGAAGCAAATTAAGAAAAAAGGAAAAATTAGAGCCCATTTGCTGAGGTCCTAACTACAATTATTCCTTCATTAATTTTCAAACACTGCATGCTGTGGCAAGGGAAAAAAATAAATCAAGCAATTTGTCTCTCTCCTGTAAATAAATAAGCCTTGCAAACCAAAGAGGATATGCTAAAGTGCCTTTCCTGACAGCATTACAAAATATTTCATTTAAAATAAATGTGGAATCATTTACGTTTCATAATCAACAACCTACATTACACTAAGGGACCTCTGCAGCCCTTGTGGAATGCTGGAAATGAAGTTCTGGGTTCTTTTTGGTTAGGGTCCTGGGACCAGATTCTGATCTCAGTTATATCAGCATCCGTGCAAAGTGGACTTTAATGGAGTTACTCCAGATTGACTCTGGGGTAATGACACAACCGGACCCCAGCTTTGTCATTAGAAGCAAACAGACAGCAACGTGCAGTTCAACCTTTAACTTCCCCAGCTCTTTAAAAAGGTCTTTATTTCTCTGAACATTTCTCTAGTTCCACGGTTTATAAGAGCAATAATGACAGTTAATGGGTCTGGCATTTAATGAGTTCCTGGGTTAAGGGCCCTTGAGCCCTCAGCTTCCCAAGTCGGTCATTAACTGTCAGGAAATATCTGTTCATCTATTTGAGGCCTTTCTATTGTACCCATCACTGCAGCACGTATGCACTTCCGGGCTTGATCCAGCACTCACTGAGCTTAGCGGGCAGAGGTGTAACTCTCAATGACCTCAGTGGTGCCAGAGCAGGTACCTACCTCCTTCCTGATCAGCTTTTAAGAAGTGTCTATGGAACAGGGATCCACAGAGAACAAGAAGTTGCAAAATGCTGCATTTCTTTTCAGAGACTCAGGCTGCAGTACCTCAGTACCTTTGCGGAGTTGGATCTCGGGTCCTTCCCTTCCACCCAGGGGGGTATCTCAAAAGATAGGAGGACCTCACCCTCCTTGCCTCAGCCTGTCCGTGGCCATTCTAAAACAGCCAACTAAGGGTGGTCAATAGTGCAGCCACAATGGTGACTTTTGTAATGTGAAAAGTGACAGAGTCCTGTGGCACCTTATAGACTAACAGACGTATTGGAGCATAAGCTTTTGTGGGTGAATACTCACTTCATCAGATGCATGCATTCATCCACGAAAGCTTATACTCCAATACGTCTGTTAGTCTATAAGGTGCCACAGGACTCTTTGTCACCTTTTACAGATCCAGATTAAGACAACTACCCCTCTGATACTCTGATACTCCTCTGATACTCTGTGGACACCTGCACACTAGGAAAAGGACAGAAGCTCTTCTTGCCATGAATCAGCAGCACATGCATGCGGGGAGCTCAGCTTTGCAATAGCCACCTCTATGGGCCAGACTCCCAGCTGGTGTAAATTGACAACTTCACTGGAGTCAATGGAGCTATTCTGATATACAGCAGCCAAGGATCTGGCCCCAGTATTATCCCGACAATACGTTGACTGTATTTTCAAAACCAAACTCCTGGATGCTTGTGATGATACTTATACAAAAAAGAAACCCACTCACACTTTCATAAATACATGTGTGTGCTGGTGTCACGACCGCCAGCTTCTGACTCAACAGTTACACAGCCATATTTCTGGGAATAGAGGATTTTTTTTTCCAGTAAATTAAGTGTCTGAAAGAGTTTACCTGAAAACACTGAGCAAGTCTTAACACTCAGCTCTGTGTCCTGTGCTCACTTGACTTTTCTCTTCACTTCACACACTGCTCATCGCACTGACTGTTCCTTCCTTTGTGGACGTTAGTTCCTGGAAAGAAAGTAAATTCTCCTCTCTACCACAATCGCTTAAAAAAAAGACCAAAACAACACAACATTTAGATGGATGAAAACAGGGAGATTTCAGGTACCCTGAGAGAAGTTCCCGGAAGACCAGGACATGGTGTATATAAATAAAGGACTGTCTCAGGAAAACTGAGACTCATAGATTTTAAGGCCAGAGGGGACTATTACAGTCATCTTATCTGACCTCCTGAACGCAGCCCAGAAAACCTCTTTAAGGGTTCTTCTACACAAAACATTTAGTTCGCAGCAAGCTGGGGTGTGAGTCTGTCCCACCCTAACTATCCATGTGGACCCTGGCTTCCATGCACTAACTGTTCCCTAGTGTGCTTTGATCTACCCCGCTTTGAAACAGGACTAGATCAAAGTGCACTGGGGAATTGTTAGTGAGCATTAGCAGGGTCCACACGGACAGTGCACAGCAGCCTAGTGCGGGCAGATTCAGACCCCAACTTGTTACAAACTAAATGTTGGTGTAGACAAGCCCCAAGTCATTTCTGCACTAACCTTTTACTTTCCCTTTAAGCTATAGTATATCTTTTAGCAAGACATCCAGTCTTGAGTGCATGGATTTAAAGTGAAGGGGAATCCCCTTGTTCCTAGGAGAGTCATTCCAGTTACCCTCATCATTAAAAATACTGCACCTTATTTCCACTCTGAATTTGTCTAGCTTCATCATCCAGCCACTGGAACTTGCTAGGAACGCTGTCCTTAAGAGCCAAAAGAATCTTACCGCGTTATAGGTGAAACCACGTTATATTGAACTTGCCTTGATCCACCAGAGTGTGCAGCCCCCCCCCTGCCCCGGAGCACTGCTTTACCGCGTTATATCCAAATTCCTGTTATATTGGGTGGCATTATATCGAGGAAGCGGTGTACCTTCTTCTGCTAGATTAAGGACCCTCTACTATCAGAAGTGTTTTCCACATATATGTACTTGTAGACTAGTGGCTCTTAATCTTTCCAGACTATTGTACCCCTTTCAGGAGTCTGATTTGTCTTGTGTACCCCCAAGTTTCAACTCACTTAAAATCTACTTGCTTACAAAAGCAGACATAACAATACAAACATGTCACAGAACACTATCACTGAAAAATTGCAGACTTTCCTATTTTTACCATAGAATTATAAAATAAATTGGCATATAAATATTCTACTTACATTTCAATGTATAATATATAGTGCCTGTATGAAATTTTAGTTTGTACTGACTTCGCTAGTGCTTTTTATGTAGCCTGTTGTAAAACTTGGCAAATATCTAGATGAGTCGATGTACCCCCTTGAAGACCTCTGCCACTCTGTGTACCCCCAGAGGCACACGTATCCTGGTTGAGAATCACTGTTGTAGACCACAATCAAATCACCTCTTAATCTTCTCTTGAATAAACTAAATAGACTGACCTTAAGCCTCTCTCTATAAAGTAGGTTTTCCAGAGTAGCTCTTTTCCGAATCATTTCCAATTTTTTCCATGTCCTTTTGGACATGTGGACATCAGAAATGAACAGAGTGTTCTAATAAAGTCTGATGAATGTCTTGTACAGGAAGCAATACCACCTCCTGCTCCTATTTGATTTTCCCCAGTGTATGCATCCAAGGATCGTGTTTGCCCCCTTAGCAATGGCATGGCACTGGGAGTATGTTCAGTTGCAAGTTATCTGTTATTATCCCTAACACCTTTTCACATTGACTGCATTCCAGGATATTGTCTCATTTTGTAAGCATGACCAACCTTCTCTGTTCTTAGAGATAGGACCTTAGATCTGGCAGTATTAAAGTGTACATTGTTCAAATGAGCCCACCTGGCCAAGCCATCAGGATCAGTCTGTACAAGTGACATGAAAGTATAATAATAATAATAATAATAGGAGATATACCAACCTCCTAGAGCTGGAAGGGACCTTGAAAGGTCATTGAGTCCAGCCCCCTGCCTTTGCTAGCAGGACCAATTTTTGCCCCAGATCCCTAAGCAGCCCCTTCAAGGATTGAACTCTCAACCCTGAGTTTAGCGGGCCAATGCTCAAACCAATGAGCTATCTCTCCCCCCGCTGTTATTTACCACTCTGCCAATTTATGTGTCCTCTGCAATTTTTACCAAAAGTGGCTTTAGATTTTCTTCCAGCTCATGGATAGAGATGCTGAACAGAGCTGGATCAAAAAGAGCTCCCTGTGGGACCTTACCCAATGATCACTCTAGCTGCTGGAAATGTTTCTGAATTGCCTCAACAGGGAGATGTGTAGTGTCCATGCCGGGGAAGTAGTGTCTTGCAAACATAGAAAGGAAGAAATAAACATCTCTACACCACCATCCATGCAGAGACCTCTATTATTAATATTTATATCACCCTAGTGCCCAGTGGCTTTGAATCAAGATTGGAGCCCCACTGGGCTGAGCATGGTATGAGCACTCATGAAGATACAATCCCTGTCCTGAATATCTTGCCTCCATCTTAGGGCACATAGAAGCTAGATGCAGAAGAGATCTGTTGAAAACATCTTGCTTATTTCCAAGTTCAAATAGGCAGGCCCATCTTTGCTAGGATGAGGACAAAATGTCAGATAAGGTAAATGCTTCACATGGTTTTTACAAAATCTACATCCCGAATGAAAGGGGCCAAAATGCTGAAATCAGAGTAAGGATGTTAGTCGGCCCTTACGTAGGCAAAGCTCCCATTGGGCTTCTGGATTTGATCCCAACAACGCTCTATAGGAATCCTGCAGTCGAAACGTGTCATGGTCAGAGCGGGGAACCCAAGAGCCAGGGCTCCTGAATTCCAAGTGTAGTTTGACAGATTAAAATGGAGATGGGAGATCAGCGCTACCTTCTAGGGGTACGGTTGAATGAGTGTGGATAAAGCGCTTGTGAAGCGCTTGTGAAATTACTGTCTGCAAACTGCTAAAGTACAGCCGCAGTGCAATTCATCACACACCCCACAACCCATGCTCAGCTGCCCTGTGTATACTAGAATCCCAAAGGTCTGAGTCCAGAGAAGGGTTCATTGTTTCACTACTTATCTATAAGAGCCTATCACATCCTTTTTCGCAGTTCCAGACCACTCGATGAATGAAATAATGCCAAAGCACGTTGGCTCAGAGAGCTCCCTCTTGGAGTGTATTTCAGTGGTTACATCTTCCCAACAGAAGACGAGCTACCCTTTTCTCTCATTCCTGCCACTCAGACAGTTTAAGGGCAGGGAAAAATAAGTGCGCTTCTAGATTTCAGCTGCAATCTGTCACATAATGCTGCCTTCACTACCCCACAAGGTAAATGACCTTTCTGAGCGTCTAATGGGGCCAGCCGGCTGACTCCCAACATTTAATCCCATGTGCAATCTTGTCAGGAACAAGATGATTCAGGCTCTTGTGATAAGGGCAGACAAAGCTCAAGAAAGTCTTTACAAATCCGTTGAAGTTTATGGTTTGCCTTAGGCAGGTAATGATCATATGGCGGGGGAGAGGGGGGATTTCCAAAGCTGTTAACATAACATTGACAGTACAATGCTTGACAAGGAAAAGGATCAATGCTAATAGTTCCTTAACAAATTGGTACAAATTCCCTTGTTCCAGGGGCAGAGCTGTGTGCATTTGGATGAGTGCTGTTGTCTGGATAAATATATTTACCGCTTGATATGGGTGTTGTCTGGGAGATTGGTAAAAGGAAATAAAAGGTGTCACAGTCTTAATTACCCAAATCTTCCAGGGAGGGTTGGGAATTTTCCTTGTCACTTGCTGCATTTAGAACTTCAAAATAGAACAACAACAGAGGGTTTATTTTAATCACAAAACAATAGGGAGTTGTTTTCTTTTTCAGCCTTATTTGCATGGTGAGACATCCATAAACACGTAGTGTTGTTCTTTGGCATCAGTGGAAAGCCAGAATGTTACTCCGGCTTTATGTTATGCACTTGCATTACAGTTACACCTAGAGGAAGCAACTGGCACCACAGCCCCATAGGCACTGACTCCGGGGGTGCTTTGGGGCTCAAGCATCCACGGAAAAAAAGGGAGGATGCTCAGCACTCACCAGCCTCAGCTGCTCGGCAGGGCCGCCAATCAGCTGTTTGGCAGCTGGCAGGAGGCCCTCACGGAAGGGCGGAGAGCAGCGAGCGGTGGGCAGACAGCAAGTTTCAAGGGAGGGACAGAGTGGGGGCAGGAAGAGGTGGAGACAGAGAGGGGTGGAGCACCCCCTGGAAAAAATAAAAGTCAGCTCCTGTGCGGAACCCTGTTGTGCCAGGTATTGTACACAAAGAGTAAGACACTTTAAAAGAGACGTGGCTTGGTCTACACTACAGACTTATGTGGGTATAACTACATCACTCAGGGGTATCCCTGTTATACCGACCTAACCCCCGGTGTGGACAGTGCTATGTAGACAGGACAGCTTCTCCTGCCTCTCAGGGAGGTAGAGTATCTGCCTGCGTAGCATCTTCACTGACTAACCTAATTGCCTTCTATGAGGAGATAACTGGCTCTGTGGATGAGGGGAAAGCAGTGGACATGTTATTCCTTGACTTTAGCAAAGCTCTTGATACGGTCTCCCACAGTATTCTTGCCAGCAAGTTAAAGAAGTATGGGCTGGATGAATGGACTATAAGGTGGATAGAAAGCTGGCTAGATCATCGGGTTCAACGGGTAGTGATCAATAGTTCCATGTCTAGTTGGCAGCCAGTATCAAGCGGATTGCCCCAAGGGTTGGTCCTGGGGCCGGTTTTGTTCAGTATCTTCATTAATGATCTGGAGGATGGCGTGGGCTGCACTCTCAGCAAGTTTGCAGATGACACTAAACTGAGAAGAGTGACAGATATGCTGGAGGGTAGGGATAGGATACAGAGGGACCTAGACAAATTAGAGGACTGGGCCAAAAGAAACCTGATGAGGTTCAAGAAGGACAAGTGCAACGTCCTGCACTTAGGACAGAAGAATCCCATTCACTGTTACAGACTGGGGACCGAATGGCTAGGCAGCAGTTCTGCAGAAAAGGACCTAGGGGTTACAGTGGACGAGAAGCTGGATATGAGTCAACAGTGTGCCCTTATTGCCAAGAAGGCTAACGGCATTTTTGGCTGGTATAAGTTGGGGCATTGCCAGCAGATCGAGGGATGTGATCATTCCCCTCTGTTCGACATTGGTGAGGCCTCATCTGGAGTACTGTGTCCAGTTTTGGGCCCCACACTACAAGAAGGATGTGGAAAAATTGGAAAGAGTCCAGCGGAAGGCAACAAAATGATTAGGGGCCTGGAGCACATGACTTATGAGGAGAGGCTGAGGGAACTGGAATTGTTTAGTCTGCAGAAGAGAAGAATGAGGGAGGATATGATAGCTGCTTTCAACTACCTGAAAGGGGGTTCCAAAGAGGATGGCTCTAGACTCTTCTCAGTGGTACCTGATGACAGAACAAGGAGTAATGGTCTCAAGTTGCAGTGGGGGAGGTTTAGGTTGGATATTAGGAAAAACTTTTTCACTCAGAGAGTGGTGAAGCACTGGAATGGGTTACCTAGGGAGTTGATGGAATCTCCTTCCTTAGAGGTTTTTAAGGTCAGGCTTGACAAAGCCCTGGCTGGGATGATTTAGTTAGTTGGGAATTGGTCCTGCTTTGAGCAGGGGGTTGGACTAGATACCTCCTGAGGTCCCTTCCAGCCCTGATATTCTATGATTCTTTGAGCAGCACTGGAGGTGTAAACAAGCCCTACGGTGAGGCTGGTTGGAAAACGGTTCAGTATTTTCTGTGAAAAATTGAGAAATATTTTTTTTAATTTTCATCAAAACCAAAAAAATTGAAATTCAATTCAACCTGAAGTAAGTTCAAGGTTTTGGGGAGGGGAGTGGATCCATGCCCCTATTTTTCCACTACTAAAAGAGAATCAGGAGAAACAACATTTTTCAATCTGAATTAAAAAAAAAACTCTTTTCATTTTGATGAAAGACTGGGGAAAAATACAATAATTCACAGAAAGTTCGTATTGATCCAAAGTAATTTTGATTTAAAAGACAAACACACACACACACACACACCCCACACACAGCCACCCTTTTTGGCCATCTTTACTCACCATCTAAAATAGACAAGATAGTCAAATGGTAGGAGAGTATCAGAGGGGTAGCCGTGTTAGTCTGGATCTGTAAAAGCAGCAAAGAATCCTGTGGCACCTTATAGACTAACAGACATTTTGGAGCATGAGCTTTCGTGGGTGAATACCCACTTCGCCAGATGCATGCATCTAATGAAGTGAGTATTCACCCACGAAAGCTCATGCTCCAAAACGTCTGTTAGTCTATAAGGTGCCACAGGATTCTTTGCTGCTTTAACAAATGGTAGGAGAGGAAATCATAGAAGATTAGGGTTGGAAGAGACCTCAGGAGGTCATCTAGTCCAACCCCCTGCTCAAAGCAGGACCAACACCAACTAAATTGCCCAAGGTCACAAATTGCCCAAGGTCAAACAGCAGGTCAGTGCTGGAGCCAGGTCCAGAACTCAGGTCAGCCAAGTCCTGTTCCCTACCAGCTAAAGCTACCAGCATGCTTTCAAAAGGGACCACTGTCAAACCAGATTCGAAGCCAGCCGGGATAAGGTTAATGCTCTATTCCATTATTCAGCCACCACTTAGGAAGTCCATCCAAGCTTTAAGACTTCCGTTTGTGGGTCAGAACAGGACAGGAGACACAAAAGATTAAACCAACACAAACAAAAAAAACTCAGTAGCCAGCTGCTCTCAAGGGCCTGCTGGGAACTGATCTTTTAGTTCTGCTTTACAAGTTACACATGGAGCACTGTTTACACTCTGTTACTGGTTTATGCTCTTCCAGAAAGGAGAAATCCTTCCAGTAGATTTTGATTGCTTTCCTGTATTCCTGCTTGAGGGTCTGGTTTGCTCTTTGTGCCCAGAGGTTCCCAAAACAGAGGTCGTTCTTTTGTTGAGGACAAAGAAAAATTTGGACTTTTCTACTTTGGATTGGTCCATGGCACTAGACTGTGAATCCATACAGTATGGCTGCTGTGGTTACGCACTATCATATGGCCAACTCTGAGAACAAAAACAGCTGAGCATATACAATCAGATTCGCTACATAGAAGAGTCCTTCAGCATTTAATGGAGAATTACACCTTGTCTATAGAATTCTTATCAGCGCCTGCCTTATGGCATTGCCTAAATTCCCCCAACCAAAATCAGGACCCCTGATCTTACAATAAGAGATAGTCCCTGCCCCAAAAACACACACAGTCTAAATCACCAAGACTGGAAGGTTGGGAGGTGGTATTATCTCCATGTTACAGATGGAGAGCAGAGGCAGAAGGTATGTCTACACAGGGATAAAATCTGGCCTGGATCAGTTGGCTTGGGATCACGGGGCTGAAAAACTGTTGTGTAGACTCAGCTACTCAGGGAAGGTCTCGGAGCTTGGGCTCCAACCTGAGCCTGAACGTCTGCCCAGCGATTTTTAGCCCCACAGCCCAAGCCCCGTGAGCTTGAGTCAGCTGATCTAGCCAGCCACAGCTATGCTGCAGGGCTTTTATGTAGACATACCTAGAGAGATCCACTGATTTGCCCACTGTTCCGACATGGCAGATCTGGGAACTGAACTCAGCTATCCCGAAACTCTGTTCATGTAGTGTTTTATGCCAGGGATCTTCTCATCAAATTGGTTTAAAGTATCCATAGAAAGGATCTTGCGCTGTTAAATTCTTGGGTTTTTTACAGTTAAGTTCCATAGAACCTTCCTGAGTTTCTATCAACCCCCATCATCCGAATCCCTATTATATCCTCAGGGCTTTCCTGTCAGTGCCATGCATGGCCACTTGCTATGTAACATGGATCCCCACTTCATCTTTCACTGATGCAACAGAACCAGCCACCTCTAGAGTGAATGTGTCTCCAGGCGGACAGGCTCAGGACACCGGAGATATCAAAAGGACCATGACAGGCAGCATCTTCAGAGCAAAATGCCCATTCTGGTTCTTTGAGCGAGTGTTTCCATACCAACAAGGACAAAAATGTACACACAAACACGAAGGTTTGGAAAACCTGTAGAGAATTTGAACACTCACTTCCCATGAATTGTAAATGGGAAATGTGTGTCCAACTCTCTTAAGCTACTCTGGAAAAAAATAATGTCCAGCTAGAGTGGCTGCAGACTTGAAGGAAGAGAGCAAGGGATATTGTGAGAAACTCCAGGAGGGACCGACCTACAGTAAGTACAAGGGCAGCATGATGGCAGACAAAATTTGTCGCTGGCAATTGCAAGAGAACTCACGTAGAAAGGAGCCACCTGAAGTCCTCATACACCTGGCTTCCAAGTTAACTGTGAAAAGAAAGACCTGGGTAACACTGCAGACAAAACAATGGGAATCTCTGCTTGATGCGCTGGAATAAGGGAAACCCACCTGTCATAAACAAAGCATTAAGATGGGAGAATACGATAATGCTAGTGTAGTAATCAGTGGCATACCCTAACCTGGAATACTATCTTCAATCTAGTCACCTCTTCTTTAAAAGGATATAGTAGCAATAGGGAAGGTCCAGAGTCAGGTGACAGAAGTTGTTGGACTGAAGAGAATAAAATGACTGAATCGGTTTAGAGAAGAAGGAATTATGATTCATTATTTTGTATACGTATGTTATACACAAGCTAAGCCGGGAGCTCGTAGCTAACCCCTCTCTCCATATACAAACAAAGAAATATTCAATAAAAATTGAAAGGCAACAAGTTTATAGTTGATAAAAAGAGTTTTTAAAATCAGCACATTGTTAACCTGTGGAATTCACTGCCACAAGGCAGCATTTCAGAGCGCAAGACAACTGGACATTTGTATGGATAATAAGAACATCCACAGGTACATTGGACAGGATAATTTTCCCCCCTAAATGATACAGAAGTTCCAGAACATAAGTCTAAAAAATTCTGTGACGGGCAGATTGTTCCATAATAGGCTTTTATGGTGCTTCTTGCATCTTCCCCACCTATGTCCGCTATTATGCACGCCTGGAGATTGGAGACCTGGAGTAGATGGACCACAAGGCTGATCAACTATGGCAATTTTTGTATTCTATTTAAAGAAAAACATCTAGCCATTTCTGAGGCGCTGGCACTGTATAATGACATTAAATAAATTGGCCCTTTCCAGCTCTGACTCTCCCTCCCTATCTACTTTCGTCCCTTACCATGCTGACCCATTCCTCTCTGCTCTGCCAGTGATGCTAGTCTTGTCTGCTTCTGCCGCAATCATCTTCCCTCTCCCTGCTGAGTCCTCTGAATGGAACAGCCTCCTTGAACTGACCCACAGGCCACCTACTGTTTCCTCTTTCAACACCCACTTCTGTGATGCAAACAAAGGGAACAAGGGAGAGGGGTAGCTAATGTGACTATTTATTGGATTACAAGTGCAGAGTTTCTATATAAATATATACATTATATATTAAAGTTACATATAAAAGCAGCAGTAAGAGAACATTACAGTTGCAAAGTCAAGCACCGAAAAGTCAGGAAGTGGAAGAATTAAGACTGTTTGGGCAACCTTAACATGCTAGAGGTACACAAGGCGACAGAGTTAAGGTTAATTGGGCAGCCTTAACTCTGCCCCCTTCTGCACACACATCTTCAATTACATGATCTGTTTTCTCCACAGGACCCCTGCACGATTGTGGGGAGGAGGCGGATGTGAGGTCAGAGTGGAGATCAGAGGAGTGGAATGGGTAGGCAACGCACACACCTGCCTTGAAGTCAGGGACCTCAGCAGACGCACTGTCTTGGAATCAAGGAGGACACTTTGGAGCTGGATTCAAAGATGCACAGGAAGCCAGGGAAGACGGCAGAGAAAGATGAATGGTCTTGAAGTCCGTGAAAGTGAAGAGTGAGAATCTCACTTGCTGGAGAGGGATCCCAAGTTTTAATAATGATTTTAAAGACACAACATGGATGTATGTGTGTGCCAGGTCTGTTTTTTATTTATTCCTCCCCCTCTCCTTTGGAAATGCATCAGAGAGCACTAATAGCCCAGAAGGAAAAATTAGTCTGATCAATGGACCATCAAGAGGAATATTTCATCTAGATACAAAAATTAAATAGGAGCAGCCGCTAATCAGCTGCTGTCTGTGCAAGGAGGAGGCTGGGAAAGTAATTTAAAAAAACCCTCTGGAGAGGGACTCCACGGCAGAGTGCAAAGTACAAATACAGATGGCCAGAAATTAGCAGAGTATGTCTGCATCCCCAGGAACAGGTGGGATTAGTTAGATTCCTCCTCTCCCGTGCAGTCCTTCTCAGGAGTTTACCTTCTGCTTGGCAGGCCTGTGAGCTGGAAAAACAAAATTCCCTTCAAGCTGGTAGAGCTGTCTCCATCTAAGATACTTTGCACTGGCTACAGCCCCACTTGGTTTTCAGCAGCAGCACAAAATGCCCCCGTGACTGGCAGAGTGGGGCCAAAACGGGAAGTTCTGTGCAGGCCTTATGTATCAGGACAACCTACAGAAGTCAGCTTTGAGGTGCTGAGCATCTCCCGTTTGCACATAACTCAGCACACTGTTGATTTTTGCTTTGAACTCAGACTCTCAAAGCAGGAGCCACAACTTTTGCCTGATTTTTGAGTCGAAATGGAGTGAAACCACTCTTGCATCCAGTACTGGCTTCATATTCTCCCAGATTCACCTGACACCTTCTTATTAGTAGCAGCATTAGAGCTTGATGAGTTCAGCAGCTACCCAAACCAGGTACCTAGTGAACAGACCCTAAGTCACGGGGATTTGTCTATACTAGACTTGCAGCAACAGGAGGTCTAGCTTAGATCTCCCTAGCTTTTTATGATGCCATGATTATCAGGCTATCAATTCATCTGCTGCTGCCAGTGTTATAACCACCACGTCTCCAAGCAGGGTTAAAAGGATACTGTGGCTGGATACCAACAGACCAGTCTACATTAGTGCGGCCAATGTTACAACTGCATCACTGGGAGTAATAGCAGGAATTTGAAGGGGAAGGTAAGTGTTCATGCACCACTTGGTCCAGGATTGCGGCCTCTAAGCACTGCGATAAGTCGTAGGAGTATAGATGAAGCTTTGAAGCACAAACAAAACATTGTCACGCCAAGAAAGTTGGGGTCTGCAGCTTCCATTCAGTTTGGGAAACTCTAGATGACCGAAGCCCAGGGCTAAGCAAACTCTTCCCTCCTAGGACGGAATACATTACAGAGTTGGAGTGTCTCCAATGACACTAACTCTAGCAACATTAGCTACTAAAATATCTGAAAAAGGATAAATTGCGCACATGGTTTTCAGCCCGTGGGTTATGACTGTAGCGGGGTTGCCAGGAATTGGGGGCGGGGGTGGGGGGAATCAAGAGCAAGGGCACAGCCTGCTCCAATTCTTCATATGACTTTGGGCAAATTCTTCCGCCCCAGTTTTGAAAACATTGGCATAAAGTTAGCCAAGTTAGGCACACAAATAAGCGACCTGAGTTTCAGATGGGCTCAGCTCACAAAGAAGTCAAGCTGTTTATTCAAAGCGTTTATAAAAGTCAAAGAGCTTTATAAGCATTCTGAATAAAACTCATCCCCCTTCTCAACTCATCAGGGTCTGACTTCCTGGTGATCTTGGGATGTCATAAATCCACTAGTTCCATGAAGTCCTTCCTGAGAGATCTTACACAAGAACTAATTTCCAGTGTTAAAAGGAAGCACAAAAAGTACATATTTCATGTCTTTGCCATACATTATAAAGAGAAAAAAGGCCCAAGCTCATAGTTTCCCCTTTTGCAGCTCAACTTTAGGTGTTCCTGCAACAGAACTGTACATTCTGGCAGCTTATGGCTCTCCGATACCAGTGACTGGGGTGATTCAAGAATGTACGCAAAAAAGAATTATCATGTCCTATTACAGTGATTCTCAACCAGAGTTTTGTGCTATATTCATGATCCTTTCCCAAGTCCTTCCACTTGAGACCCACACCTTCTCACCTTTAGCACTCCTGCATCTCTGTCATGTCACGCAGTATCAAGAGTGGCCCCATGGGTTCCAGTAATCTTTGGTGCTATTGGATGACTCATATTTACTTACCTAGGTCTGGTTCTCTTCGGGCAAGTCCCTTTCTGAACATTATAGTTCATTACTGCCATAATATAGCACCACAAACATACTCACAAGGCTCTTACACCAGACATCCCATGATGCACCCCAGTCAGAGACTCCCATGGTGCACTCCTCCCCTCAAGGGAAGAAAGTGGTGCATCACAGGAGATGCCCAGCCACAGAGCCCTGCCCATAGAAAAGAATAGAAGCATAATTCACTCAAAGTACTACTCCCATAAGGCACTGTGGTGACATTTTTAATCTAAATATTTCAGCTTTTGGCTGAGGAGTCAAACTTTTTAAGGACAGTTTAGCAACAAAAAAAAAAAAAGAGAGAGAGAGAGAGAGATACACCTATTCTCTGATCATATCTAATTCTCAGCTTTATGGAGGGTCCCAAAATACAGCCAGTCAAAAGATTGTTCTAGAACAGGGGGTTCTCAAACTTCATTGCACTGCAACCCCCTTCTGACAACAAAAACTACTTCATGACCCCAGGATAGGGGACTGAAGCCTGAACCCACCTGCACTCCACTGCCTGGGAGGGGGCCAAAGCCGAAGCCTAGGGGCAAGGCCTGTAACCTGAACTCCACCGCCCAGGGCTGAAGTCTTCAGGCTTCAGCTTCAGTTCCAGCCTTGGGCAGTGGGGCTTGGGGCCTGGGCAGTGGGGCTCGGGCTTTGGAAAATGGAGCTAGGGCTTTGGCCCCTGGCCCCAGCAAATCTAAGCTAGCCCTGGTGACCCCATTAAAATGGGGTCATGACCCGCTTTGGGGTCTCAACTCACAGTTCTAGAAGTTCTTAGGTATAGAGTGGCTTTTTTCATCTATATCAAATTTCCATCGGAAACTTATGATTTTGATACATATTTGAGGTTTTCATTGAAAAGTTTGGTTCAGGTTTTTTATTTTTTAATGAAAACCCTAAAATTTTAAACTTTCAAAAATGTATTGTGGGAAGGAAAACCATTTTTCAAACCAGCTTTAGCCCCAAACACTCAGGGCTGGTGGAGGTCCAGAGAGAATATTTGCACATGGGGCTGTCATTTTTCCTTAGGGGATCTTGCACGAAAGCCATCTGATCTGGAGCATGTGCTACTCTTTAAAACAAAAGGGGCATTAAAAGAAGAACAAGTGGCTAAATAGAGATGTCAGAGGACTGGGGAGGTTCTGGAAATACAGCACTTCAGAGCAAAGAAATCCCACTTGTTTCATATTGTGTGGCATAATTTCTTTAATGGGAAAAAGAGGAAAAAGCCTCTATCAAGAGATTGGGGCCTCCCGGTTTTACCCCATTGAAATAGAATAAAACGGTAGGTTGGGTGATAGCAAGGTTAAGGTTACAATGTTAGACCCTATTAAAAATCTAGAGGAAACTACCTTTCCAAAGACACATGCACCATCGACCTACAACTGTTAATATAGTCTACAGAGAGCTGAAGTCCAGCTGTTCGTACTCCCAGCAGGCACAAGTCATGGGGAAGATTAGTATGAGTCACTCTGATCCTCCTTCTAAATTTGCATCTCTATTGAAGCAAAAAGGGGAACTTTTCAAGCATGGTGAGGAGGAGGAAAATCTCTCCTTGTTCAACCCTTGTTCACACTGAGGGCTTATTCACACAGATGGTTATGCTGAAGTGATCAGATCTCAGGTATTGCACAAGGAATACAATACAGGGGCCCAATCCAAAGTCCACTGCCAGCAATAGAAACACTGCCCGTGGGATCAGGCCTCAGTGCCTACACGGACAGATCTTCAACAGAGACCCAGGAACAACTAGTGTCATTTACCAGAGGTGCTGACTTTCTGATTTCCTGGGGGGTGCTCGACCCCCGTTTGCTGCAGATCCTGCACCTACTCCACTCCTTCCCCATGGCTCCACCCCACGCCCCTTCCCCCGAGTGCATTCTGCCCTTGCTCTGCCTTTTTCTGCCCCCCCCCCCTCCACGCCTCCTGCTGCCCTCCATTGAACAGCTGATCCTTGGCGAGCAGGAGGCACTGGGGGGCGGGGAGGAGCTGATTAGTGGGGTCCACCGGTGGATGCTGAGCACCCATGGAGTCGGCGCCTATGTCATTTCCCAGAGCCCAGATGAGGAGCAAGAGGGAACAAAAATTAATCCCAAGTAGCAGAGGCTGAAGTAAGTGTTGGGGAGAGCAACCTGTCTTTTACAATACAAGTCTTGAATGTGTATATATGATGCCTTGATGCTATGCTAATGGGTGCCTTGACAGTTTGATGGCATGGGATGAATTTGGGTCCAACCCATCTGTACCTATGCCGAAGCCTATGGAGTCACAGCCAGGAGGACCTTGGCCCATACAATAGATGCAGAGGGAGCGTAACCTCATGCCACAGACAATAAGGACGAGTTTCACCATCCCCTTAACCTGAGGTCTCCCATACTTGTCTGCTGTATTCACAGTCCTTTCTGATGCTGTTTCAGGAGGAGGACGGGTTGAATTCTGATGGACAACTTGCAGCATTAAGAACCAGGGCTGGATGCTCGGCCCTGCTCCAGCACCGCAGACAGCGGTTGATTAGGGGAGTGTTCCCAACACAGGAAAAGCGGATGGTGAGCATAAGTGATCCCATGCACTTCTTCACCCCACTCGCTAACCACAGCCTGGGGCCGCACTCAGCACTAGAGGCCTGGGGGCCGCTGTAGATTAAAGCAGCCCTCTAGGCCTACCCTACCTTCTCTCAGGGGCCATTTCAGGCTCCTCAGCACCCATGAATCTGAAGGTTTGCTCCCCAACCAACCGCTTCTGGGCTGTTTCCCTCCGGAGAGGCAGCACAGAATCTAGCCCTTGAGATGGAGTAAGCCCCTCAGGTGTAGCCCCACACCAGGCTGCCAAGAGGATTCCCCTGGGTGCTTTGTCCAGTTCAGTTAAATGACTCACGTGGCTGGACTTATCAGCTGCCATAGGAGCAGAGCTGCTGGAAAATTTTTCAATGAAGTATCTGTTGGAAAATGCCAATCTCAAGGAAGCTTGCTTGGATCCAGGGTGAAATGTCTGGCTAGACACCCAAACTGGCTAGCCCTGAGCTACTAGCCATTCTGGGGTAGAGTGCCTCATTTTTTCCATGAAAAAATTCATGTGGTCTCACGTTTGTCCCAACAGAACAAACAGATTCTGAAACCTGGAAGGTTGGGTTTTTTTTTTCTTTTTCAGAAATAAGAGTTTTGTTCCAGTCCAAGTTGGGAAACTGACTCAGAGAACCAGTAGATAAGAAAGATCTCACAAGGGATCCGATGTGCAGACTAAGTTTACCTCAACTTTCATCCCATTATTTTTAGTTACATCACCCTTGCCACTCCCTATAAATGTTTCCTCCCTGTCCTGGGTGTTGACACTGTAATGAACTGGCCAGTGTGTGTGTGTATGCACATGCCCATACCATCCCCCTCTACCGGGTGGAATTGGAAGGGCTCAGCTGTGTTGCATGGGTCCTACACAGCCCATAAAGATTCCCCTGTAACTCATATACTGGGGAACCTGTGATCTGGGAAGAGATGGATCTAGGATCTACCCCCAGCAGCACCATGGATTCCAATGGTAATCGGCTCAATAATAGCAACAATTCAAGCTGGTAAAAATCTTTTAAACCAAAGGAATGGTTGTTTTCATTGGAAAAAATGTTCCATTCAAAAATAAACTTGTGATCCTTTGTTAACAGAGTTTTCGATTCCCTCCAGTGAAACTTGAAACCAAGATTCCATTTGTTTCTTCTCCACTTTTAGGGAGGAGAAGACAGTAACAAATGAAAACTCTAAAAGTTTTCAAAACTAGAGTTTTGATCAAAGTTTTACAAAACCTTTTGAATCCCTTCCCCCTCACCTGGCAATTTTCTCCAAAACCTGCCGAACAATGACCACTTTTGGAGACAACCAGTGTCCTTACATGGCTGAAATTGTCTTCAAATGCTTCTCACTCAGATGGCTGTCAGCAGCCACAACTGCAAAGGAAAGAGCCATGAAGGCGTCACTCACAGATTCTGGGAAATTTTAAACTGCTCCTCAGACCACACAATAAAGGTTACTCACCTTATCTGTGGTGCAACTGAAGAAAGAAAAAAACACCAGACTTGGCGGGGGTAGACTGGTGCGTCAACCTGTAGAAGATGCATGACATATTCCCCCACCCAACTCTAAATGGAAGTTTATTTCCCTCTGCCAAGGTGATTCCCAGACCTCAAGAGCTACAAGTGTGTACGTGTGTGCTACTTGAAAGGCAGGAGAGCATCGCCCGATGGAAAGCTCACTGGATGAGTCAGTTTAACCGACATTTGTTAGCCTGGATATTACAGCAGGCAGGCTCTCGTCTCTGTTGTGAGACTGGGCCTTAGCAACAAAACCTAAGGTAAATACACAAGGGGAAACAGCTGCCAATGGGGGCATAACTCACTGATCAGCTCTTAACTACTTTTTCTGTACTGTGTGTATGCCATGCCCAAAGGGGGTTGCTCCCCGTTCTCACAGACGTGACCCCTCTGCGATCGCAGAAATGAGATGGAAGAGTGCTGTTAAGGACATCAAGACCATCCCCACTTCCCAGTTTTAAATGACCCCAAGTAACAGAGCTTCCACCACATCCCATGGGGAGACGGCTCCCCAGTCAAAGAGTCCGGCAGAAGCAGCTTGCTGATATTCACCATAGATTTTCCCCTTTGCTCCCTTTCAGTCCCTTACTCCTAGTTATGTCATCATCAGTAGTATTACAATAGTCCCTAGATGCCCAAACCAAGGTCTTTTTCAATAGAACCTTTCCTTGACTCACGACCACACCAAGAGGTAGTCCAGACCTTGATGATCTTATAGACAAGACAGAGGATGTGAGGAGAAAGCAGCACAGAGAGGTGAAGTGACTTGACCAAGGTGACAAAGCAAGACAATGGCAGAAGCAGGAATAGAATCTGGGTCTTCCTAGTCCACTGCCATATCAACAAGCCCACATGGGCTCCACACATGATATGATGAGTGACAAAGTTCCTCCTCTACCTTGGTGGGTCCTGCGCTTATTGGCAGATTTGCTCACCTCAGAGATCTTCCTCTCTGGTGGAACCCACAGTCTGGGTCAACTCCTCCTGTGTCCGATCAGGAGTTGGGAGGTTTGGGGGGAACCCAGGCCCACCCTTTACTCCGGGTTCCAGCCCAGGGCCCTGTGGATTGCAGCTGTCTATAGTGCCTCCTGTAACAGCTGCATGACAGCTACAACTCCCTGGGCTACTTCCCCATGGCCTCCTCCAAACACCTTCTTTATCCTCACCACAGGACCTTCCTCCTGGTGTCTGATAACACTTGTACTCCTTAGTCCAAAAGCAGCACAGCCTCTCATTCTCAGCTTCTGGTGCCTCTTGCTCCCACTCCTCACACGCACACCGCAAACTGGGGTGAGCTCCTTTTTAAACCCAGGTGCCCTGATTAGCCTGCCTTGATTGGCTGCAGGTGATCTAATCAGCCTGTCTGCCTTAATTGGTTCTAGCAGGTTCCAGATTACTCTAGTGCAGCCCCTGCTCTGGTCACTCAGGGAACAGAAAACTACTCACCCAGTGACCGGTATATTTGCCCTCTACCAGACTCCTGTACCCCACTGGTCTGGGTCTGTCACAGATGATACCGGCAGATACCCCTCTCACTCCAGGCAGTTGCTTCATTCACTACAAGCCATGCATCCTGTGTGCAGAGGGACAACTATCACCCTGAGTTACACCAGTGTAAGTTTGAAGAAACTTTTAGATTTACACTGTTACAACAGCAAAATAGAAGCCGTTCCAGGAGTCACAGGTCTGCCGGAACCTGCACAATGAGTAAGAGATATCTGGTGGAAATAATGATGTTTTATGTAATTAGACACTGTACTGTAATGATTAATCAACAGGGGGCAGAGTTAAGCTTACAAATGCAACCCCTTGATTGACAGCTCCTTCCTTTTGAGTTTTATCTTTGTAAGCTTAATGTTCTCAAAGGTGTTTTATAACTGAATGTAAAAATGTCTTCAGATCACTTAACTAGCTATCTGCAATATGTTTAGCCAACATCAGTATCTCCATGGCCAATGAACACTTCAAGGGCTGGCATGTGATGATTTGGAGAAATCTGTCTTTGCACAGCTTATTAATTCTGTTTGATACTGGGGTCTCTATACGTCTGTCAGATGGCAGACTTGAATGTGGGACTTGTCATCCTTCCTTATTGTCTTTTTACCTTCATGTTGGAGTGCAATCCCAAAGGGTGGAGACACAGGGCTAACAATGGAAAGTCACTAACCCTTGGTGATCTTCTATTCACATGGAAGCACCCTTGGACAGAGTTGGCTAGTGTCCAGAAGAACCAGGTGGTATAGTAACTAAGCAACTGATCACCTGATGGGGGGGATTTTGATCACCAGATGAAACCATTTGGGGGGAGGGGCCACTTGACAAAGGGTACTGGAGATTATTTTTAAAAGGGGGGGGGGATTAACCAGCCATTTTGAGAGCAAGAGAGGAGAGACCAGAAGCAGAGAGCAGGCTGAAGGAGTGGGAGGAGACTCCAGGTTCTAAAGGAGATGCCATCTCTAGCAAAGAAGGGGGAAGAGAAACAACCTGGACTCCTTAGGAGAATCTGACCAAATCCTATAGGACACTCAAGAGTGGTGAGGAGACCAAGGAAGGGGGTGGTGCACAGATGTTTCATTTGTTTTAAACCACATATCTGTGTCTTCCATGGGCTAGCTAAAGAAAAGAGTAATTGTGCCAGAACCTGTGTGTTGTGTGCTTCAACTGCCGCATTTCCCTGAAGAGACAAAATGTAAACCCAGAGTGCCTGCAAAGCTGAAGATCTGGGAAAAGTTGCTTTGAAGCAACAAGGGTGTCAGTAGCAGGGCTGGGGGACCACACAGTCCCACTTCTATGAAGGGGATAACAGTCTATGCCCAGGAAATGTGCTAGAGGCCAAACCAGAGCTTATCATAGTATCCTAGAAGTGTCAGGCTAGAAGGGACCTTGAGAAGTCATCTAGTCTAGCCTCCTGCACTGAGGTAAGACCAAGTAAACTTAGGCCAGGGGTCAGCAACCTTTGAGAAGTGGTGTGCCGAGTCTTCATTTATTCAGTCTAATTTAAGATTTTGCATGCTAGTAATATATTTTAACATTTTTAGGTCTCTTTCTATACGTCTATAATATATAACTAAACTATTGTTGTATGTAAAGTAAATAAGCTTTTTAAAATGTTTAAGAAGCTTCATTTAACATTAAATTAAAATTCAGAGCCCCCCGGACCGTCACCAGGACCTGGGCAGTGTGAGTGCTACTGAAAATCAGCTCGCGTTCCGCCTTCGGCACTCATGCCATAGGTTGCCTACCCCTGACTTAGGCCATCCCTGGCAGGAGTTTGACCAACCTGTTCTTAAAGGCCATTGCTACTTTGAGTACAGTCTTTCAACCACTTGTGCACCCACCTTACAGTAATTTCATCTAGACCTCATCTGCCCAGTTTGCTTAGGCCAAGAGAATCTTACAAACACACAGATTCAACATGGTGGGACCCAAACACAGCACTGTGGTGAGTGTCCAGCAGGGGGAGCTAGACTATGGCTATGACATGAGAGGATGGAATTCTGTCAAGCATCAAGAAAAACTGAACTAAGTATCAACTTGCCAAGCTTTGGATTTTAAAAATTCCTGTATGTAGAAGGTGGTTGGGGCAACCTGTTTAGTTCTTCAGCGCTGCCTCCACCACTTCAAATTCTAAATACATGAAGCAATGCTGGAGAGAAGGTAAATGTCTACACATCAGAGCTTAACACAAAGAAATGAGGGGAGCTAATAATGATATTTAAAGGGGCCTTTTGCACCATAGCCCCCATACACTTGGAGACTTCCCCTTCAGAAGTGGGGCCAGCCCAAGATCTGTGCCCCTTATAAGCCTCAATTTTACATAGGGTTAAGTTTCACCCTCTGAAAATAAGAAATTTTTTGTAAAATACAAAGTTACCAGTGTTGCTTTGAACCAAATATATATATATATATATAAAAATCCAGACTCAGACAAGAGAGATTTAAAGACTAACCAATGTTAAGAGCCCAGAGCTGACGCACAAGAGAGCTGGAATTCCTGCAAAGGGTTGTGATTTTTAAGAGGTGCAGCCCAGGCGAGTACAGCTGATCTGAAAGCCACTTGGAGAGTGAACAAAAGGAACAGAGCTGTTCAGTGAGGAAGTGGCAACAGGTTGGTTAGAATGAAAGGAAAGGAGAGGATTAAGATTTGGGTTACCTGCCTAGAAAGCACAGGTCTTTCCTACCGCTGGATTCCTGAGTGGTTAGTAAGGCATTTCAACAACTGCACGCTTGTTATGGGGTTTCTGCAGACAGCTCAGATGCTCACATGAAGAGAAGAGTCAAGGAAGTTCATGCTGCCACGGGATGAAACCATTAGAGATCTCTGCATTTAAGGGTTGTGGCTGCTTATGACATTCAAACACCCAGTGAGAGAATATCAGGACTAGGATTGTTTGGAGTGCCAGACTGGGTTCAAACCTGATCCGGGCTCATGATGAGTTATCAGCCAAAGCATTAAAGCCGTGTCCCATGCATTTTTCCCATCTCTGTCTGGGAGGAGGAAGCTGGCTCAAGACACCATTCGGGAGGGTTTAATCCCTTTACAATGTGAGGCTGTGGATTCAGTATAGACTATAGTTGTGGGCCTGCTGGCTTAGTGCTAGGGCCCCAGCCAGCCCCTTGGTGTGACTGCAACTGGAGAGCCAGCTCTGCACCTAGCCAGGAAGAAGCTGCGTGTGATCTAGAGCAACTAGGGGCATGCAAAGGAAGTGGCTGGCAGGGGTGGGGTGAACTGGTGGAGGAAGAGAGAGGAGAAGGCAGCAGACTGGGAACCAAGCAGCAGGACAAGCAGAGCAGAGGCCAGGAGCAGCAGCCAGCGGCTAGCCTAAAGCTCAGCCGAAAAGGCACGAGCAGCCCAGCTGTGCAGCCATGTGGCTGGGAGGGAAGAATCTGCTGCAGCCAGCAAGAGAATGTGCTGGGGGAAGGAGCCCACTGGCTGCAAGGGGCCATCGGAGACTTGAGCAGCCTGGGAAGCCGGGGGTACCGCATCTGGGGTGGGGAGCAGATGAAGCAGAGCCCAGGAAGCTGAGACAGCAGCAGCAGGTGCTGAGGGTGTGCAAGCGACAGAAGGATGCTCTGACAAGGGGAAGTGGGGTCAGTGCTTTAGGCTCCTTGAAGCACCATCAGCAGGGAAGATTCTTGAGACCGACAGACATTGGAGGGACCAGGGATGTTGAGAGAACGGCTCCTACCCACCAATATAGCTACTGCAGGCACCAGGGAGATGCTCAGAGATCCGGCTGCTCTGATTGCTATCAGGGATGGTCTAGACAGTATTTGGTCCTGCCATGAGGGCAGGGGACTGGACTCGATGACCTTTCGAGGTCCCTTCCAGTCCTAGAGTCTATGACTGGCAGCAGAGTGCCCACTGGTAGCTGCAAGAGGCATGTGGCGGGGAGGGGGAAACTACAGGAAATATGAACAACCTGAGATACTGCAAGGCACCCAGGCAGCAGCGAGGTTAGCAGCACCCTTCCCACATACCTATGGTCCTAAGCAATTTCTCAGGGTTAGTACTGGGCTTGGTAAATAAGCCAAGCTTCCACACTCTTCCTGCCCCCTCATCCCACCCTATCCTCCCTAGAGACCCCTTCTACAGCAGGATTTGCCATGGCTCAGCCTTACACCTAGTTCTCCTTCTCGCACGCAGGAAGGAATGGGAAATCCACTGGACAGGAGCCAGCGTTTTTGTTCTCGGAGGACCATGTTCTTGCCTGTGGCTTATCTTAACGTTCCTGGGGGTTGTTGGAAGCAATCTGATCTCAGATCGGGAAGTTCAAGAATGTAGGTGTTCACCACAGAGATATTTTGGACATGTGCAAATGCAAGCGCATGCACACACACACACACACGCTTCAATTCCTTGACTGTCCAGTCACAGAGGGGAGAACCAGGGCTTCGCCCCATAAATCAGCGCTTGGTACATTGGGCAGCTCGGTCTGCCAAGAAGAAAGCGCAATGAATCTTGCAGTAGCATGCAGGAAGTTCAGAGGCTGGGAACGGTGGCGATACTGGAGCCCAGGCAATTGGCAAGGAAACCGCAACAACAACAACAAAAGGATTTTAAGCTATTGCACCGAAATGGATACTGCTGGAATTTGTGTCGTGAATATTCCACTCAAAGGGGTGAGGGGGAGACGGCTTTGAGTAACTGTCCCGTTAGTTGGGGCCATGTTGTGGAGTAGGCACTTTAACCCTTGAGCTCCAGCAATCAACTTTGACAACCTGTCGGGAGCTGGAGCCCTTTGGGAGCATTTCAGGAGATGGTCAGAACAATGAAATCCTTTGGAAGAAGAGGGGTGGTCCTGCAGCACGTACCATACCCACTCCCAGCAAGACTTTACGCTCTCCAATCCCCCACGGCAGGCAGATGCTACCTTCCCAGGGCGTGCTTCGGGTCTGCAGCTGCCACTCTGTTCAGGTAACAGCATATTGCTAGCCAGCAGGTCAGATCTTCCCAACTCCTTCCACAGCATTTCCCTCCCCATCTCGCCAGCTCCTACTTCCTCCCCTCCTCACCCACACATTCCCCTCCTAAACAAATGTGCGGGGCTGTAACAGAGAAAGCTCAGCATAATGATTTGCATTGCGTTGTTGCACCTAGGACCTCGGTTCTAGACCAGGGCTCCATTGTGCTAGGTGCTGTACAAACACTGACCAGACAGTCCCTGTCCCAAAGTGCTGACAGTCCAGGGAAACAACTTCACTCCTGTCCAGGGCCTCTGCCAACCGGAGAGATCCTGGACGTTCTTGTTCACCAACCAGGGCAACAACAGGCTGCTAACAAAGCATGCTGGGTAGAAGAGGTCTGCTTGGCTCCATCTGAGGGAGATGGCGGGCCCTGCACCCAGGGCCATCCTTAGGATTTATGGGGCCTTGCACAGTATTATCAAACTGGTGCCTCTTTGCCCAATGGCAGCCCAGGCTCGCAGCCCGGGGTGGGGGAGGGATGAGGCAGCAAAGGATACAGAGCCACCGGCCCACTTCACAGTGGTGGAGAGTCACAGTTCCCCGCAGAGACCCCCCTATCCTCTCCCTCACGCAGAATATGCGGCGCCGGCGCATTCGGCCCTGTGAATACGGCTGCTGCCGAAGGAGACTGCAGCGCGCTGGGTGTGTGGGAGCCGACCCGCTCTTAACTGCTGTCATTGACAGTGGGTGAGGCTGCCGCGTGCGGAGGCCAGCTCCCCGGCCCTCCTCTTCTGTCTGAGGCCCCACCCATACTCCAATCCTGCTCTGGCCCAGATCCCACCTACACTCTGCCCAGACTCCGCCCTCTCCCCACTGTCTCCCTCCTCTTTTCCTTCCCCCTGCCTGCTCTCCCCCTTCTGGCCATATCACTGAACCCAAATGAAGTAAATGACATTTGAAAAAACCCACTCTTCTGCAATTTCTAAAGAAAATGGAGCATGTTTTTCATTGTGTGCCAGATGGTGAAGACTGGACATGCAGAAGGTACCTAATTAAATGCACAAAATTTGGGAATAAAAAACGTCAGTCACAGGTTTTTGGATATACCCTGAAGATTTTCAGAGATTTATTTGCAAAAACTTGGTAGTAAAGGCAAGTCAGCTGTCCTGCTGAATACAATATTAAATATTATAGAATACATGATGCAGCTCTTCCTTGTTTTAATTTTCTTAATTAGTATTTCTAACCTGATTTTATATTTTAAATGTTCTCTTAAGCCTTCATAAAGTAATCATTCGAGATTACTACACATTTAACTCACTGAAACAAAGACATTATTTTAAATTAATCAGTCACAAAGGTTTAGAATGTTCATAACAATGTTCACTGCTTTTAGTGTTCCCATTTTCTAATTTACTGTGTGTGATCTCCATAACAACACACATGCTTATGAAATTTCACCAACTTTAAAAAATATGTTTCCAAAGATTTTAGGCATAACAGAGGATTTTATATCTTACTAAGGTGCTGATTTTGCTGGAAGGTTCGTTTAAAACTAGTTCATCAAATAGTCAGAAGTAAAGAAAGGGAAACTCGTTTGTCCAGCTATCTGGGAGGAAAGGGGTGTTGTCCTTTTAAGGGCTCTCTTCAACGCGCAATGAGGGAGGGGGCGTGAAGGGAGAAAGGGGTGGACAGGAAAGACAGGAAGACTTTGGAGACAAGTTTTTTGTACTATAGTAATTAAAATTAAAATGTGTATTTTAGAGAAAGGTGGCCTTTTGAAGGATTTATTTAAAAAACTATGTCTGAAGATCCAAGCCTTTAAGGCAAAAGATGAATACTCAGATTGTGCATCTAAAAATCTGTGTAAGGATTTTTCAGAGATGTGATTTTATAATCTTCAGCAACACATTAATGAAATATTTTAAAGCAAATTTTAAACTAAGGTCCTGTAGACTAACCTGTTCTGAGTAAATATTACAGTCATGCACAACTGTTTTTGTCAGTAAATTCAGAAAGTGACAGTTTATACCTCAGGATTGGCAAATGCCTGTTAAATGATTTCATTACCCCTTGAATGGCGCTCTAACAGTTGCAGTGTTGTGCTAACAGGTCTGGCAGGTTGGAGGCTTTTTCACGTTTAAGTTACTAGATCCCCTCCGGAGAAGGGCTCACCAGGCTGCAGCAGCCAGCTGTGGGAGTCTGCAGGAAGGGTCAGAACAGGGATAGGATAAAAAAGGGAAGGTGGACTCTAAAACCCAGGGGTGCCCCAAATTTTCGGGTGCCCTACAGCAGCATATACCTAAGGACGTCCCTGCCTGCGCCACACCGTCGCAGCAGGATGGAAAGCACAACTAAGGTCTCTGAAAGCATAGGGTTCTGCAGTGTTTATCCCAGTGCAAGCTAGCTCTGCCCTGTACTTTATTTAGCCAGGGCAGTCACCCCCAACGTACGGGTGCATGCTGATGACCCATGGAGGGAGGGGTGGTTATTACACAAGCGGGTTTAATTTTTCCAGGGTTTCCCCACCTCATCCTTCTGGTGGCCGTATTTCAACAGGGTTGCTTGTGCCCAGCCCTTGCATTTACGAGGAAGGGAGAAGCTGCTCAGAGGAGGCGATGGCCTTGAACAAGAACTTTTCTTTCTGGAAAAGCAACCAAGCCCACAGAGTAAGAATCCTTTCCTGAAGGGTTCCTCCTTCCCACTGAAAGCAGCTGGCCATGGATCCCAGTCTGCCTTGCTCTCGATACCACCAAGGCCACAATGGGTGTAACTAAGAGCAGGAATCTACCAGTGTCTATTGAAAAGCAGCATCTCATAGACTCATAGACTCCAGGACTGGAAGGGACCTCGAGAGGTCATCGAGTCCAGTCCCCTGCCCTCATGGCAGGACCAAATATTGTCTAGACCATCCCTAATAGACATTTATCTAACCGACTCTTAAATATCTCCAGAGATGGAGATTCCACAACTTCCCTAGGCAACTGCGCTATTTGTTTACACTGGCAGTCCTGGCAGCTGGCACCAAAAGCTGAAGCTGGAAGTCAAGTTCAGCTCATCGTACCCCACCAAAGCGGATGCTGTGCAGTTCACATTATTCTCCCCCTAGTCCAGATGCAGACTCGGTTCCAAGCCTGTTTAACTTTGGGGCATTCCCAGGTCATTTGGCAGAACCTGCCCACTCCATTGCATCCTTTCCAGCATTTTCCTGCTGGCAAGATTCCCTCTTGAGGCAGTTTATGTGGGCTGAGATAAGATCTTGGGGAAGATCTGGTAATGAGTCATTGTGAGGTACAAATAGACACTTCACTGACAGGCCTACAGCCAGCCAGCCAAGATATGTCGCTCTCTCTCTCAACAGTCAATGCAGTTCATATACACAGATGCGTATACAAATATGTGCCGGAGGGTATTTGCTAGAGACCAGTTTAACAGAGAACAAGATATTCCTAGGGAAACTCCTGGGACTCCTATAAATTGCCCTACTCGATCAGACCAAGCCCATACCAGCTGCTTCAGAAGAAAGTGCAAGAAACCCTGTAATGGAAAAGTTACACCATATGCATGTTTTGCATAAAATTCTTTCTAACCATAGGCGGTTACTGGTTGTCTTATGTGCTGAAGCACATGAGCTGATATCTCTTACTACATTTTTATCCCAAGTACCATTCAAAAGAAGTTATTATTTCTATAAATTCCCAATATTTACTGACATCCTACTAAACTCTTGGTCTGAATAATATAGTAGCAGCAAGTTGGCTAAGTTAATTCTGCATTGTATAGAAGAGCATCTTCTCGTACTGTTCAGCTTGTAGCTTTTTTAATTTCATTGGATGTTTTAATGAGAAGAGGGTAGATGGGACCTTGACTCTGTACCACTCATTGGGCTGGTCTACACTGAGGGGGGGATCGATCTAAGATACGAAACTTCAGCTACATGAATAGCGTAGCTGAAGTCGAAGTATCTTAGATCGATTTACCTCATCCTCACGGCGTGGGATCGACGTCCGCGGCTCCCCCGGCCGACTCCGCTACCTCCGTTCGCGCTGGTGGAGTTCCAGAGTCGACGAGAGCGCGTTCGGAGATCGATATATCGTGTCTAGATGAGACGCGATATATCGATCCCTGAGAAATCAATCGCTACCCGCCAATATGGCGGGTAGTCTGGACATACCCATTGATTCGCATAACTCTTATGTCCCCTTTTAAATGAAGTAGTCCTAGTTAATCCCTCCAGACTCATCTCAGCAATCTGATTGCTCTTCTAACCCAGCATTTGTGTGGGATTTTTAACTATCCCCACGCCTCTTGGAGAACAAATATTTATATTTCACCTGTGCACCCAAATGTTGGGCATAGTTAAAGTCCATGTACGAGACTTTATTGGCGTAACACGTTAGGCATGTGTTGTCAGAGCGCAGGAAAGAGAGAGAGATCCCTCAGGAGATACAACCCTCCCCAGATGGGGTCACACACTATGTCCTCCGTGTCCATTCCTGATCTGGTGGCAGGTCACTAACAGCCATCTCTTCTCATGTCCCCAAGGCCATTTACAGTCCTTGCCCTAGAGAGAGGCTACAGTGTAAGAGACAGCCAAACTTGCAACTGTCCTCACGCTGTTGCATCTATTTGCACTCAGGCCTGATCCAAAGCCCACCGACATCAGAGGAAAGACGCCCAATGACTTGCAAGGACTTTGGCTCAGTTGCCTAGATACCATGGAGATGGGCACACTGAGGGGTAGATTAGACCATTCAAAGTTCCTAAATTATGCAGAGGTAGGAGCACCACCCAAGATCTCGTTCTTGGCAGTAAAGAGGCGCTGATTCAGACTGAGAGAATAAAGAAACTTGGAACCAGTGGCCATAAGCTACTTGAATTCAGCAAATTATTATTTGTATCACAGGAGCGCACGGGTGCACCAACTGAGTGGAGGGCCCCTCACTTCCCCAAAGAGCTTGCAGTCTCAATGGAAAAGACAGACAAAGGGGAGGGGAAACAGGGGTGAAGTGACTTGCCTAAAGTCAAACAGCAAGTCAATGACCAAGGCACAAACAGAAGTCAAGTCTAACTCCCAGTCCAATGTGTTATCCACTAGACCACGCAGCCGCCACAGCAAAGGCAGAGTTCACAGAGGGCCGCTGTACAAGAGTATTAGAGAACAGATGTTGAGGGACCAAGATATCAACTGAGCCTGATGCAATAAGAGCAGGACTTCAGTGACTCACCCAGAGGTTCGGGGTCTATTTCAGGGGTGGGTGAGTGAGGTTCTGTGGCCTGTGATGTGCAGGAGCTCTGACTAGATGATCACGATGAACCCCTCTGGCCTTAAAGTCTATGAGTCTATTAAAATCCACCACCGTAGAAGGAGTTTGGTGAATCCTAAAAGACATCACCACTAAGACTTAATAGCATCCAATTGCTCTGAAAGAGAAAAGTGCAATGAATGTGAAGCAGACAGGCTGGCTCCCTCTGACACTGCTCAAAGATCTCTAGCTTCCACTAAAGAGCCACTTTGCCTTGTAAACAGAAAAGGAAACCAGAATACAAAGCATAAAGCTTGAAAGGAAGAGGCTAACTCATGCTACCCTGCTGTTAAAAAGCAAAGGAACAAGGTTGGATAAGAAGGGACTTTCTACATTTATCAGGAAGGAAGGTAGTGGTGGACAGAAATAGGCTCATTAAGGTTGGAGCCAATGAATAAAATTAATGCCAGTCCCAAAATAGGGGACATCATGAGCTCCTTTTTACAAATGTTCTTCCCCCTGGCTAAAAGGTTGTACAGTTGGTAAGTGAAGAAGTTATGCAACAACCAGTGATACAGAGCAGGTAAGGAAAGGTAAGGAGAGTGTAAATATCAGTCAACTAGATTGACATGTGCCTCCTAAGCTATTAGGGAAGCTATCAAACAGATTTATTGCAACACCGATTGAGAAGTTAGGGAACTTAGAGGTACCAAGAAACCAAAGGAAATTAGTACTGATCTTCAGAGTAAGAGAAGCGTGTATATTTACACACACATACACACCCACCCCTACCTAGCTAACCCAGGATACTGACACACAGAATGGAGAAGGAAGGAGCTGCAGACACTGCACTGAATTGGCAACCTATGTTAAACGAAGCCAGTTCTCTTTGCAGGGGCAGGAGACTGTTTTAACCTGCTCACTCGCATAGCAGGTGCCCAGTTCTCCACCGCCTTGGACTGTATGGAGTCACATACGCCTGATTATCATTCCAATAGAGGAGAGTTCTAACTCCACATTGTGCAGGTGGAAGCGACAACCTGGGGCAAGGAGTTGGTGCATCAGACGCTGTAGTAACCTCATGCACAGAGGCTGGTTGTGAGTTACACCCTTATCCACACAGTGCTTGTGCTTTCACTCACCACTGCACCCTGCAGTGTGACACTTGTGTACCCTCTTTGCAAGAGGACTCAGAGTTGCACAGAAGAGGTAGCCTGCATCAACACCCAGAGAGAGCCCAGTAGTAGCTCCATTCTGAGATGCACAAAAAGCTCCTCAAGACCTAACAGCAGTGATCCAAGCTGCAAAGTTAAGCTGAAGCCTACGGCTTTGGGAGCTTGCTTCTCCCAAAGTCCATGGGAGTTGTTCACATTCTGCTGTGGGAGCCACAAATTCTTGGCTCAGTAAGAATATGTGGCTGAGCCTTATTCAAAGCACTGTCATCCCCCCTCTGCATGCCTGGTAACTCACTCAGAGGGAAACACATCCTGTTCGTTGTGAAACCGAGGACAGCTTAAGACATTACGTCACCTGTCTTTCCCTTCTTTCAGAGCTGGTAAACCGGAAAGCCGTGCAGGTTGCCAGTGTCGGATTCTGGCCAGGAAGCCCAGAAGAGCCTGTCTCTCCTGGTGCACACCTCTAAGGAGCATTTCTGCCTTTGGAACAGCCACTGTGCTTAACCACCACAGGGGAGCGTAGGTGGCAAACACGGAAACCCTTCAACTTTTGACCCTATGATAGTTTACAGGTTTCAGGGAACATGTCATGCTGATTAAGCCTGTTGGTATCTCGTACAGCTCCTGCCTGCACTGGGCATGGGCATGTGCCAACGGTCGCCTTCTAGGAACATTAGCAGTGTTAATCTCAACCAGGAAGAGCAGGGCAGGTGGTACTGTGAATTCGAGCCTTTGCTTTATGTTGCATGGGACCCGTGTTCAAACCAAGCAGGAGGAAGAGGGGTTCTCACAGCCTACCTCTACGTAAGGGACAACAGAAGCTACAAAATACACACACACCCATACAATCCAGCATATTTCTCAGCTCCAATATTAAAGTAAATGCTGAATTGTTTTCTGATAAACTCTGCCAGCGTGCACACCCCATCACTCTAACATTTGAGCACCTGACACACTTGCAAGGGCAGGGCTGTCACCCCCATTTTGCAGATGGGGGAAACTGAGGCCAAGAAAGATGAAGTGACTTGCCCAAGATCACCCAGGCAGGCTGTGACAGAGCCAGGAACTGACCGCAGATGGTCCCATTCCCAGTCCAACGCCTTAAGCGCCAAAGCCTTCCTTGCTCCTGCTTTCTGTTTATTAGCTCTTAACTATGTCAACAGGAAGCCTGGACCGGTTACTGAAGAATGTAGAAGGACGACTAACAATACCGCAGTTTATAGGGGCTCAGACCTGAGGACCATCGGTCACCCTCCTGTGTCTGGTATGGTCCAGTACTTGAGTGTTTCAAACAGAAAGTGCTAGTTAGTGCCTAGAGTTCTCCGACTTCTGTTGTGCAGGATCAGGGTAGACGATCACAGTGACACCTTCTGGCCTTGGAAATTATGTGCTTGCATGGCCAATATTGCTGTACTGCTGTATGGCAAGATTATTCCTTTCCAACCCTCTTGGGTAAATCACAGCTTAGACTCCGCCATCGACACTCCTTATGCCTTCCAAAGTCACCCAGGAATCCTGCCATTTCCAATCCTGCTCCCCTTCCAGAGCACCGTGGATTTCGGAGTCTTTTTACGCACCTTAACAAATTAACCTCACGGCCCTCGGGGAGGCAGGCAGAGGGAAAGTGACTTGGATAAGGACACTCACGGTGGCAGAATCAGTAGCTCCCAAAGAACAGGGCTAGGAGTCACAGAAACCAGCTTTGACTCCCAGAGACTGGTGCTCCAAGCACTGGACCCCGCTTCTCTACCATACACCATACACCTATTCGCTGGACACCTGCCTCTCCCTGGCTCAGTCTGTCTAGCCTTGTTGCACCTTGACCTCCCATTGCCAGCATATTAACTAAGCACACGGGAGTCAAGAGGAAAGAAATGTATCAAATACAACTTCTCTTTTTTTCATTGTTTATTAATAATTGCTGTAAAGAGCAGAGGATGTAACAGAGCAATAAACATCTCCTGCAGCCATAAACACCTCTGCCTGCCACGGCCCCCATATTTATGAGCCCTGCAGGCATTTATGGTTGCATGCACCACTCTGCTACAGGTGGTTATCACTGAAATGGCCACTGCCAGGAAAGAGTAGTCACCTCTGCGCAGAGGCAAAGCACAAGACCCGAGCATCAGCAGGGACTTACTCTGCAGAGAAGAGTGTTTCACCCAAATATAGCCAGGCTACAGTGTTGTTCCCTGCTTCAGTCAAAACACCTGTCTCATTACCACCAAGCACTGAGAGGCTCCTGCTCGGATCAGGAGCATATTGTGCTAGACGCTGTACAGACAGAGAGCTCACAATCAAGAGTGGGAAGAGAAAAGAGGCCCGTGGAGGGGAATTGATGTACCCAAGGATTGGGGCAGAGCAAAATAGGTCTTCCTAGCAGGGCCAGCTCTAGCCATTTCGCTGCCCCAAGCACGGCGGCATGCCGCAGGTGGCACTCTGCCGCTTGCCGGTCCCGCGGCTTCGGAAGACCTCCCGCAGGCGTTTCTGCGGACGGTCAGCTGGTCCCGCGGCTCTGGTGGACCTGCCGCAAGCATTTCTGCGGACAGTCAGCCGGTCCTGCGGCTCCGGTGGACCTGCCGCAGGCATGCCTGCAGGAGGTCCACTGGAACCGCCTGCCGCCCTCCCGGCAACCGACAGAGCACCCCCCACAGCATGCCGCCCCAAGCACGCGCTTGGCGCACTGGGGCCTGGAGCCGGCCCTGCTTCCTAGTACTAGACCAGTGCACCAGATTGCCTAGCACCTATGAAGCCACTCTGAGGTTACCAACGCTGCCTTGAGTAGCCGCACACAAGCCAGACATCCAGAAGACACAGAAGCAGCTCCTCATGTAGGAGGAAAACAAAGTAAGCTCTAGACCAAATAGTGTTTCTCTTCTCAGGGGCACGTCTTCCTCTCCAGTCAGCTGCCCCACTGCAACTGTCCCCATGGTGCTAAACCCTTGGCTACCTTCTCAACAGAGAGGAGGAACACTTCCTGCCAAGGCTGGTGAGCTCCCACACCCTGGAGTCCTGGCACTAGTTATGTAGGCCTTGGGTCCAACTACCATCACCAGTGAGGCAGTCCCCTCACCTCTCATGTGCCACCTTTTCCTTAACATCTGTGAAGGAGCCACGGTCCTTCTCCAAGATGCTTGGAGCTAGCATGGCCACTGTGGCCGTATCTCAGCATGACACCGGCCTGGCCTGATCCACAGACCATGGGGTTATTGGATGGGCAATGCCTTTAAGGGACAGGATGCCCAGTGCAGCTTTCTCCATCTGATAGTCTCCCCCTCCAAACAGATCCAGCCTTCCAATGTTCATCCATCCATTGCATGATCTTACCCACCCCCCGCCGAATCTACCTCCCATCTCAGCCCACCGTGCTTCCAACATCCCCCAGCAACTCCCAGGACTTCCTCACAGCAGCAGCGATGCAGAATTGTGTCTAGGTAGGGTGGGCAGGGCAGTGGGTTGGATCCCCTGGTGACAATCAGTTGGGGAGCAAGTCCTCTTTAGCTCTTGAGGTGGCTGGATCTAGCAGGCTGCTGGGGATCTCTCCTGCCTACTTCCAGTGGGTCTCAGGGGTGGATGGGTCTCCTGGGCTAGGCAGAGGGGTAGGAGATTTCCGTGTGAGGTGGTGGAGGGTGAGGAAGAATAGGGTTGCAGGCTGCCTTCCATTACCACCTCTTCAAACACTGGGCTGAGCAGTGTTTCTGGGGGACCAATGAAACAATGCGTTTCTATCCCCAACTCCTTCCTGTGCACAAGGCCAGCCTCGGGGTTTGGGAAAGGGGCAGCGATGCGATTCCTTGAGATGTGCATTGCAGGGACTCACATCAGCATGGCTGGAATCTCACAAGCTGCATGCCCTCCCGTTGGGGAAGAGGATCCCGCCCTTTCGGGCCTTTCAGCCTTGGCCAGACATTCCCAATGTTACCTTTGCAAGGGACAGAGCTGCAAGGCTTGATTCATCTCTCTATGTCCCCAGGCCTCTCCCTCGCACACTCCTCTGCACCTTAGCAGGAGCCGAGTCAGAAAGCTGAACCTTGGCTTTTGCCCAGACTAACGTGGCCTTGGGTACCCACCACGGTTTTAGTTTGAGCCCAGGCCAAATGCTGGATGATTCAGAGACAAGCAGCTTGGTGAGCAAGAAGTGAGATATAGGGTTAAGCTGAGCTGGGTTCTTAGCAAGATTTAGCTGAGCTTCAAGATGCATTTGAGCAATCCAAGTAACGACCGACCAGATCCTAATTCCAGTTTCTTGATAAAGCTGGTGCAACTGTGGACATCAGCGAGTTACTCCAGATTCACACCATGCCAAAGGCAGGCCAGCATGTCAATTAATAACATAGGTGCTCCCATCCATTAGGGAAAGAATAAAGGCCACTAATTTATCCAGCCCCTCCCCAACGCAGGGAAAAGAATCAGAATAAAACACATACCTTAGTGTGTCTCCAAGGCCTTAGTGTGACCCCCAGCTGGCTCTCAGACCTCCTCTTGATAGTTTCCTGTTGATCTGATAGGTTAACTCACTGCACCTGAGGCACTCCCAGTTGTTAGCAGCCATTGTAGATGCTGGTATTTGGCTTTGATCACGCAGACCTGCATGGAGAAACTAGAAGGGGTGGGGTGTGGAAAGGAAGCCCAAAAAAGCCCACTCAGCATCTTACAGCAATGGACCTCCTGTCCCATCCCACCATAAGTAGGACAATCAGTCCCAGAGACTCTAAGCCTGGAAAGAAACAGAGCCAAAGGACCATAGTTAAACCACACTGATCACCACAGTGGCTTACTGAACTGAACAAGAGCTGGCTAAGGTTCGAGTCAGTGGCTTGTGTGATTCCCCACCAGACCCCTGCAGCGTGAAATGGAAGGACAGCTACCATGAGCCGCTATGCAAATGCCAAGCCAGCACGTCATGGGTGGCTGTGTTATGTTTCTGGCGCACACACACACAGAGAGAGAGAAAATAGAGTATTACATTTTTGTATCCTTCTGGAAGGTTGAAATCTAACACTACTTTATTACTTCAAATCCAGAAACTTAACATACAAGAACCCAAAAACAGAGAGAGACAAAGCAGGCTTCTGCCTAAGGCCATGAGGCACAACTCACCCAATCTTATTCTAGGCTGCCTGGCTGCTGAACTGACTCTGATCACATGCTTCCCTACAGAGCCCCTTAGCCTGCAAGCAGGACCAAGAAACACCTGTGCATTAAGAAAAAGAGCTTACGATTTTCATACAGTTTTCCATACACCACAGCCTTGGTACCCAGACTATCAAACTTTGCACCATCTCTCGCTGCCATTCCCTCCTCCGTCTGCACGCTCTCACTAAGTCCTGCTACTGATTCCTCCATGTCCCTGAAATCCATGCCTGCCACTGAAGCCATGGGCAATGCGCCTTTGTCACTTCTCATCGGGCTGGGATAGGCTCCTCCTCCAGGGCCCCCAACTTCTCAGTGCTGCCCCTGTATAGCACCCAAAAGGCTGCTACGGTCGTCTTCCATTTCCATGACGCCAACCACACCACATTCCAAAAGAGGCCCATAAGCTCCATGTTAAGTGCAGTGGGACCAACCAGGCTAATTCCTGAGGATGGCAGGCCATGAGCACCCATGGCACACTGCCGGCTGAGCTCCTCCTCCCTGAGCAGCCAGCTGCCTACATCCCCACCGTGCCATGGAAAAGTCGGGGATGGGGGGAATTCAAACTGCTCATGGCAGCAGTAGCTGACAATGCCAACAGTCCTGTAACTTAGGCTGCCCTAATGGGAACATGCCCTATCGTGCAGAGACGGCCCCCATCCCACCTACCTCAGCTGTGGAGTGCTGAGCTTTGTCCCAAGTGGCATACAACCTAAATACACTGGCGTCTGAGCCACTTGGTCAAACCCGTGACACCCGAGAGGGTTAGAAATGAGGCAAAACGGGCATGTGCCTTGCCCCAGTTTCTTCTAAACTCTCACCTCAGTTCTTCAGCTTGTCGGTATTCCCACTATTTACCATTTGTATTGCAGTGGCAACTAGAGGCCCCAATCTGGGATCAGGGCCCTATAGTGCTGGCTGAAATCTGCACTCAGCCCGTGTGGGTCTATGCTCCAAATTCCATTGCTTCTGGCTGCATTTGATTTCGTAGCTTCATCTCCAGTTTAGCCTACACCGAACCACAGAAGAACAAACACTAACTACCCTTCCCCTCCCCCCCTCACCCAGGAGCACAAGCTTCTATTTATGGGTACCCGGGGGAGAAAACATATTTGTTTAAGGGTTTTCTGTAATTTCCTTGGGTTTGACCACAGCCTCTGAGGTTAACCACAGCCAGCTATTGTGGCTGAAGACATCCTTCTCCATTGTTCTGGGCTAGGTGGCTCTGTCTTGTTTTCTTGGAAGGTGGAAAGATTGTTTGTCATTTCTGGCTCGCTGTTCAATTGAGACAGGGTGGCCAGCAAGGGTGGGGAAAGAGCTGCTCGTTCTTTTTTAGGATTGTGGGTTTCTGAGAAAGACCAGTGTCATTGACCGACTCAGGTCAAGCTGGGTTTGCTTAGATGGCATTCACACCACTAAGAGGCTGTGTCAAGCTTTCCCTTTGATTAGGATTCCCTTAAGGGTTTTCTGGAGATATTTTAACAATCCCCAGTTCTGGCCTCTTCCACTGGGTCAGGAGGGAAGTTCTTTCTCTTGGGAAAAGTAGGAAAGGGACACCCCCGGCCCCAGCTGCTCTTGGAGGAACTGCCCCCTGACCTTGTGCTACTGTAACTCGGAGCCTGTCCGACGCTGCCAAAGAGCAATCCGTTTTCTGGCTTCCACTTTGGCTCCCTGGTGGGAGGCTGCAGCCATTCCTTGGCCACACAGAGACAAAGTCTTCCCAGCTCGGCCCTGTAAGAATCTAAGGCTGGAAACTTACCTCATCGTCATGGGTTATTTTCATCTCTGGTGAATGCAGGCTGGAGCCAAAGACTTGGAGACTGATTCATGCCTGGGATGACTTCACTGGAGCTATACAAAGGATTAAATGACAGTGGGCGTGTGATCGACTGACCTGGGCATTAGGAGACCTGGGTTCTAGTCCAGGCCCTGCCATGAGACCTTGGGCAAGCCTACGTGCCTCTGTTTCTCCTCCCATCCTTTGTATATTTAGACTGAGCTATTTGGGGAGTGGATTGTCTCTCACTAGATGCCTGGCACGTGGGTGCCTTTCAGGTGCTACTGCACTATAAATAACAATACATTTGGCTCCTGGGGCCAGATCCTCAGCTGGTGTAAATGCATGCAATGCCATCAATTTCACTGCCCTTTCACATCGGCTGAAGTCTGGCCCATGAGGATGAACTGATCGGTTGAAGAAATGCTCGGGGGGGAAATAAGCACTTTTTTGTATTGATGGTAAACTCAAGTGGGCAGGGACCATCTTTTACTCTCGCTTTGTGCAGTGAGTAGCACAACTGGGCCTGGAGCCACTGGGTGCAACTGCAACCTAGTGGTAAGCAAAGTGAGAGAGTTATTTCCAGGCATCAGATTGCTCCGGTTTGACCAGGAAAACAAGAGATGAGCAAATAAGATGGAGCTCTTGGGAGGGGAGAGACGGCCGTTGGGTTGGGTGGGGACTGGGAATATGTCCTTTGAACTGAGGAGCAGGTATAACCCAGCCATTGCAGAAAGAGGGCTGTCAGTTTCAGTGACATGTTAATTCCCTGGGCTCCTGGGAGCTCAGAGGGAGGCATGGGCTGTATGGAACCTAGAGATTAAGTTATTCATGATGTATTGTTAGTGTTGATACCACCTAAAATTGTGCGAGTTGCTTTACAGAGCAAGGGGTTCGTTTTTACCCTTGTTACATTCTCCTAACAATCTCCTCTTTGAGTCCTAACCCTGCAAGGTAAATCCTCATTGTTCTTAGAACGAAAAGAGAAATGGTGCATCAACAAGGAAGCATTGTGTGCTCCCGACAGAGGGTTGGCTCCTCAGCTGGCATGGATAGGCAATGCTCCACCAAACCCAGAGCTACATGACTTATGCTGGCTGAGGAACTGGCCCAGAAAGTCTCAAGAAAAAAAAATCAGTCGTTCCTTCCCAGCTGAAGTTGCCAAAGTGATGGTAAAAACACTGTAGTGGAATACAAAGGCTTTCACTGCTAGCTCACAGGTAGCTGAATTTGAGCCTCGGTACAGCAGTGACTAAAGCCCAGGACCCTCTGAGGACTGCCTGTGAACAAGCATTTGTTGGTTTTCCACATCACACACAACAGGCACCCAGAGCCAGATTTTCAAACAAGTTTGGCTTGGATATAACCATCAAAATGACAGGCCCTATTTCCCAAACTCACACAGATTCCACAGTCAGCGGCAGCAACATCAAACTCTAAAATAGCTCAGCGGATTGGGAACACATTGGGTGCTGAGCATTTGATAATCGGCATCTAAGCATTTGGGCCCTACTAATAGAGCTGGGCAGGAGATGGTTTGCCAGTTCCATGAAAACTGTCCCATCCTGCATTGGGATGAACCTTAGACGTTTCAATATTTCTGAGAGCGAGTGAGTACACATCCATAATAGCCCAGGTGGGGAGGGAGACATGGAAGAACCGCTTCAGGTATCTCCTCTGCCTGATGCAGACAAGAGACTTGAATGTGGGTCTCCTCCATCCCTACTGCGTACACCAACCTCCAGGATATTGGCTATTCTGTTGACAAATTCCCGACCAACTCTGCTAGCTAGCTCCATTGCTAGTCATCTCAGCAGGGGAGGCCAAAGCTATCCTGATGATTAAAAGGGGAGATGACTAAGAAAATGTCGAGCCCCCCAGGGACGAGAAGCATGGATAATTTGGCACCTCTGGGCCCACCTGACAGGATAAATGGAAACCCTGAAGAACAGCCAAGAGCTCAGAATATACATCACACAAGAAACAGCCAGAAAAGAAAGGTCATCTGAAATTTAAATTGACTTGGTCTCTACCTGTCTTGCCCACTGTTGATGTGTGCTACCCCTGGGAAGCAGGGCATATTCATGTCGATCATTCAAACCATTGCACAATGCTGCTAAATAAAAAATGGATACTAAAGCAAAGTCGATGAGTCACCTCTCTCAGTTTTCAAGACTCATCAGTCCTGGCTGTGCAACAGGCTGTTGACATCCCATTGGGAAATGAACGTTAGCAACAACAGCCTCTTGTCTCTGCCTCAAGCACCCTTGACCTTGCTTTGAGATCTAGAAGTGGCCTATAGGACATATGAAGTCAATTACCTTCCCCTAATATTGCCTTTCAAGAGCCTCATTCCATCAGATGGGGTTTTTTCCCCCCTCTTCCATGGAGCTTCCGACTGTCATTCAAGAAAAATCCAGTGCAAAAAGTCCATGTTGATAGCCTGGGCTCCGACTAATGATAGCAAAGCAGCTAATTACCTGTGGAAACACAGCTACTGGCCAGAACCACTTCAGGAGAGGGAAACAAAAAATAAAACAAAAAAGGACAGGTATCACAGTGGGTTAAGCACACACACCTGGCTTGGGGCCCAGTCTTCACATGGTAGCTTTCCTTTCCATGGACGCCCAAGACTGGAATAACACAGGGTGTTGCAAATCTGGGAGGGGGACAAGACTGGTATAGCAGGGCTTGCAGCAGGTTGGGATGTGATGAATCATTATCATTTGGTGAGGATCCAGGATGGAGTGCGGTAGTTGAGAATAAGGGTGCATTGACAGAGATGGGGAGAAGGAGGCTTAGGGTTGGACTATCTGGGTTTTTGAAGATCTGGACACAGGTTCATGAGCAGGGCTCTTGACTGCACTATGCCTGAGTCTGAAGGTTTGTATACATTGGAAATGGAGCTGTGATTTCAGCATGGGCTGGCATAATCTAGCTAGCATGGCTGAAAAAGCAGAGAAGACACAGCAGCACAGGCAGTACAGAACCCTGGCTACCTACTCTCATTGCTAGTCCATGCCAAGGTCCAGGCTGCCGCGTCTTCACAGCTATTTTTAGACATGCTACCTAAAGCTAGTGCAGGTATGCCAACCAGTGTTGCTGTCACACCTCTGACTACAGTGTAGCCCTATCCTCAGTGTTCTCAACCCCTTGCTCTCGTGATCCCTACTGTCCCTTGCAAATCTTTGAAGAGAAATATTTTGGGGAGGGAATTTAGTACTGAGCAGTCCTGAAGTCTAGAGGCTCAAGTCTGCTGTCGCCTACATGAATCTTAACCCAGTAGAGCTTCACTGACCTTTGTGGAGTTACTCCAGTCCAAGTGAGAGGGAGATCAGGCCCCAAGGCTCTTGGTCTAGTCACATGCTCACAACCAGTACATGGGCAGTCTGACCTAGTGGTCAGAGCATAAGCTGGGAGCCAGGAGGCAGGCCAGGTCAGATACCAGGAGATCAGAGTCCAAGACAGGGCAGACCAAAAGTCTCGTGTGAGGAGGCCGGCAGGGGTCATGTTACCAGGAGACCAGAGTCAGGCAGTAGGAGCAGGTAGTGCAGGGGAAATGCAGTTGCACTGATAAACTTTCTGTTCCTCTGCTTGTTTCAATTGGAAGCAGGGAACCAACTGGGACCCCCCTGAGTTCTGCCAATCAGATCCCAGGACTGGCATCCTCTGTTAGTGTTGATTAGCACTTACAGGTATCTAAGAGCCCTCTGGACCAAGGTTTGAGACCTGCAGTCCCTGATAAGCACACAGCAGTGGCACAAGCTCCTCCTAGACAGTTTGCATACCAGACGAGTGGCAAAGTCATGCCCCAGCTCTGTGGTCAGAAGGGTGACTGTTACCAGCCAGGAACAAGTGCCATTGGCAGAGCTGAGCATTTCCCCCAGCTTGCAGGATATCTGTTGCCAGCCTTTGGAACCTCTGACTTCCCAACATGCCATTTCCACACCAGCGGTGCCAGAAACAGTCACCCCCTCCCAGCCTTTCCAAAGAGCCAGTTATTCCTGTGTCGCCCATCCTGCTTCCATTCTTGCAGAAAGGGGAAAGGAAAAAAATCTTGTGTGAACTGACAATGACCCGTTAGAAATATGTTGCATTAAAACTTTCCCATAGAGTGCTGGAAATTTGTTCCTTATTAAAGGGGGGGGTAGCATAACCAGTTCAAAGGAGAAGCTGGAGCAGAGAAGAATTTTGTGGCTACTAGTGTGGTGTATTTTTTTCCATTCACCCCCACACACCACACACCCCAGCTCCTTCATGGCTGCCCTGAATCGAAAGATTCCTGTCCAGTGCAAAGAGGAGGAAAATCTCTGATTTGTGGGAACGGCTGGCCCGTTAATGGGAATGAAGAGAGGAGTTTGGACTTTCCCATGCTTCTCACTCTAAACTCTATTTTTACAATTGCCGTTTAGCACACAGGGAAAAAAATTAAATCCGTGTTAAAAGAAAGAAATAAAGCTCCAGCGTCATCTCTCGTGTGTTTGGGGAGGGTGATTATTATTACTGTTTGTTATTTATTATTTGTCATGGATGTGTGTCTAGGAATGCCAGCCAGGGACCAAGGCCCCATTGTGCCACGCGCTGTACAAACACAACAAAAAAGACAGGCCCTGCCCCCAAAGAGTTTTCAGTCGAAGGAGTTGTTGTCGATGGTGTTTGTTATCTAGAAAAGATGGCGCAGGGTGTATAGAGAGAGTAGGGAGTAGTGGGCGCAAACACCCTAACTCATTTGAAGACGGATTATATCACAGGGTTTCTTGTGATAGCAGGGGAACAGACAAGGTGAGCCAGATATCGCCTCTAGTCCCTGTGATGAGGGAAGTGCGAAGGCGACCCTACGGGCAACCCTTATAAGAAAAACTATTGCAGCAATTGTCCTACATGCTGAACTCTCACTGTGGTGAGAGACTGCAAGTAACTGGAATTCGTTAGTGCTTGGAACTTGCCTTAGTGTGTGGCAAGTGCCTGGCATGTGGCGGGCACTACTGCCGATAAACAATAATAATGGTCCTAGGCTGTGTTTTGTAACATTGCTGTGGAAGGTTATTTACAGGGCCGGGCCTAGACCAAATGGCACCCCAGTTGAGAAGCATCTTGGGGCCTCCGTTCCCCGTTCGTTAAACTTTTGAATATCTTGTTTTTATTGCATTTCTAGCCCATTTCACGACTTTGATGCACAAGTGCACTTCCACAATTACTCAATAAAACAAGGTTCACACTATCACAGCTGGGCTCCCTCTTCTCTTCACTTCGTTCTTATATCCCATGGACTGACTGGCGAAGCACAAAACCGATGTGTCACTTAAATATCACTTTAGGAACTGAGGTCTAGATCCTGAAGTGACTACCACCTCTGAGTAAGGGCATGTTTCCCCAGGCCCTGAGGACGGATAGAGGGAGTTGAAAGCTCATCCCTGGTTTCCAGGTGGGAGGCGAGAGTGGGAAGGGAGTGCAGATTTCTTCCCTCTCTGCCCTGGATGGACCATTGGGGCAGGGGGGCTCAAGGTTCTGCCCACTCCTCACCCATATATGTATGCGGGGGGAGCTGCTCTCCCTTGCTACACCAATCTGCTGTAGGACCTCAGATGAGTCACTTCCTCTCTGAATCCCCTCCTTCCCTGTGTCTGTCCAGTCTATTTAGATTGTAAGTTCTTGGGGCAGGGACTGTCTCTTACCGTGTGTTTGTACTGGAGCCAGTGCATGGGGCCCCGAGCTTAACTGGGGCCCTACCATAATACAAACAGTCTCACATGATATTCTTATCAATAAACTAGGCAAATACAACTTATATGGGGCTACTATAAGGTGGGTGCATAACTGGCTGGATGACTGTACTCAGAGAGTAGTTATAAATGGTTCCCAATCCTGCTGGAAAGGTATAACAAGTGGGGTTCCGCAGGGGTCTGTTTTGGGACCGGCTCTGTTCAATATCTTCATCAACGACTTAGATGTTGGCATAGAAAGTACTCTTATTAAGTTTGCAGACGATACCAAACTGGGAGGGATTGCAACTGCTTTGGAGGATAGGGTCATAATTCAAAATGATCTGGACAAATTGGAGAAATGGTCTGAGGTAAACTGGATGAAGTTTAATAAAGACAAATGCAAAATGCTCCACTTAGAAAGGAACAATCAATTTCACACATACAGAATGGGAAGAGACTGTCTAGGAAGGAGTACAGCAGAAAGAGATCTAGGAGTCATAGTGGACCACAAGCTAAATATGAGTCAACAGTGTGATGCTGTTCCAAAAAAGGCAAACATGATTCTGGGATGATTAACAGGTGTGTTGTGAGCAAGACATGAGAAGTCATTCTTCCACTCTACTCTGTGTTGGTTAGGCCTCAACTGGAGTATTGTGTCCAGTTCTGGGCACCACACTTCAAGAAAGATGTGGAGAAATTGGAGACGGTCCAAAGAAGAATAACAAGAATGATTAAAGGTCCAGAGAACATGACCTATGAAGGAAGGCTGAAAGAATTGGGTTTCTTTAGTCTGGAAAACAGAAGACTGAGAGGGGACATGATAGCAGTTTTCAGGTATCTAAAAGGGTGTCACAAGGAGGAGGGAGAAAACTTGTTTGCCTTAGCCTCTAAGGATAGAAAAAGAAGCAATGGCTTAAACTGCAGCAAGGGAGATTTAGGTTGGACATTAGGAAAAAGTTCCTAACTGTCAAAGTGGTTAAACACTGGAATAAATTGCCTAGGCAGGTTGTGGAATCTCCATCTCTGGAGATATTTAAGAGTAGGTTAGATAAATGTCTATCAGGGATGGTCTAGATAGTATTTGGACCTGCCATGAGGGCAGGGGACTGGACTCAATGACCTCTTCAGGTCCCTTCTAGTCCTAGAATCTATGAATCTATGAATAATAATAACAATAATTACATGGAAAGAGAGCTGCACATTGATGAGGCAAAGTGTGTAAGACGCTGGCAGGACCACTGACCATGCTCTACCCTGTTCTGTGGCTACAGAGAAGAGCAGGACTGTTGGCTGGGTATCTTTCACCAGTGCTAAATGCACAGCCACAGCTTTTTAAATAAATGGTTAAAAACTAAAGGCTGCAGAAGAAAATAAAGAATTCCTGTAGTCCCTGAAATGTTTGAGTAGTATGAACTGATGCCAGTCCCACACACGGCCCAATGAGCCCTCAGCAGGATGGTTTTCAGGTTAGATCATTGGTCCAAACCTAGAGGCATTTGAAGTTATCACAGTTGGGTGCCGGCAGATTTGTGCAAATCAGAGCCATTTGCCTCCACAGCAGGCTCATTACACAACCAGTTTTACTGGCTTCCTCCTTGTAGTGACCCAGCAAATGTCTCACACTGATCGGTCGTGCTGGGCAACGACTGTCATCGAGGCCCCAATCCAGCAAATTATTTTGACGTGACTTTACGCAGGTGAGCGATCTCATTGAAGTCCAGAGAACTAGTTTCCTTGTGCTTCAGTACCTATTTATGGGACTTACCATCACCATTGTCTCTTCCACATAAGATACACTGGCAACAGCAAATTCTCCAGTGGACTTCATGGAAACTCAGGCTCTTCTCCCTTTTAAGAGGGTACAAGCTGCGCTTGTGGTTGATTTAGTAGGTAGGGGTTGCATTTGGGGGGATGAAGCGGACAGGCAGAAGAGGGGATCTCGATGTTGTGACTGCCTTTCTTGTGATGGTGGAAAAGTTCTGCCAAAGGGGAGAGTTTGCAGCATTCCCCAAAGATGGCCAGGCTCTGGTTCCCCCAATCTCCTCTAGAGGTTGATTCCAGAGCTGTGTCCTCTTGAAAGAAAATATTTTGCTCCCAGATCTCACTTGCTCTATCCCAGGCTTGGCAATCTAAGGAGCACAGCCATCACAGTACATCATTGACTGAAACTCAGCCTTTAACGTAGTTGGGGCTAGATCCATTGATTGCTTTGACGCTTGCACACAAGACCTTAACCTGGCATCGGAAGCTGACTGGGGGCCAGTGGAGGCATTTGAGCATGAGCCTAATATGCTCTCAGTGGCTTAGATCATAGAGGAAATACCCAGCCACAATTTGGCATTATCTTCCTTGGGGTCATCATTAGGCATATAATACATGAAGATATATATATCTCATAGAACTGGAAGGGACCCTGAAAGGTCATCAAGTCTAGCCCCCTGCCTTCTCTAGCAGGACCATGTACTGCTTTTTGCCCCAGATCCCCAAATGGCCCCCTAAAGGATTGAACTCACAACCCTGGGTTTAGGAGGCCAATGCTCAAACCACTGAGCTATCCCTCCCCCTGCATAAACAGCTGTGTAGGGCCCCCAGAAATTTGGGGTACCACTGGGACCATAGATGCCAACTTCTCATCTTGCCAGGAGCTGCTCGACCCTGGCCCTGCTTCAGGTCCTGCCCCCACTCCACCCCTTCCCCCAATGCGCCTCTCCCTGCCCCAGGTCCACCCCGTCTCCTCTCCAAAACGCTCCCCATCCCTGCTCCTCCCCCTCCCTCCCTCCCTCCCGGAGCTTGAACGCTGCAAATCAGCTGTTTGTGGCACTCCAGAAGCGCTGGGAGGGAGAGGAAGGAGTTGGTAAGCACACAGCATCTACACCTATCACCAGGATAGCAGATAAGAGCAGGTTGGCTCCTGCACATCCAGCACATGCTGCAGTCTCCTTACTAGGCAGAAGGTGGGGCCGTATTCACAGAGCCAAATACGCCAGCAAAGGGGCATCAATTGTGCTGGCATAGGGGCACCCGTAGAGGAGCAGTATAGGGGTACCAGTATTCACAGAGCCAAATGCGCTGGCATAGAGGCATAGAGGCACCAGTTTAATAACACTGCGTAGGGCTACATAAATCCTAAGGACGGCCCTGATCTTCATGTTCAGCTTCAGATGCGGTGAGTTCCAGTGATCCAGCCTGGAGGTGACAAATTCTGGAATCACTGTGGCCAGGTCCTTGTCCAGGAGGAAGGGGCAGAGCTCCCTAGCAAGCTGGATGTAAAAGAAGGCATTTGTTACATACCAACGTTACCTGGTCATCCAAGCTTAGTGTGGAGTCGGATAGGACTTGGATGCTTTGCACTACTTTAATTAATGGGGGCTGTGCACCTTCCATGGACAAAAGGGGCAGAGTCCTGGGTAATTCATCAAGGCGTTTCCCCCTTCCAACCAGCATCGTTTCAGTCTTGCTGGGCTGAGTCCAAGCCAGCTGCTCTTCATCTAGGAGTTGATCTCTCGAAGGCATCCTGAGATCTTAGTAGAGGTGGTGGCTAAATCTGTGGAGAATGAGACATACTTGGAGCATGAGGAGCACCTTGTGGAATTCAGTCCTTTTGGAACTGAAAAGGAAACATTTTTAACCACTTGCTTGGACAGCTGTTTGGAAAGTGTCCCAGTGAATGGACGAGTGGCCTGTCTTTTTTTAAGCTAGAAGTGCAATTGGCCCATGTGTTGTATGGCTGTGTTCTACAGGGATGGTTGGTCCAAGACAGACTATAGTTTTCAATAGTGTCATGGTGATTTTGGACCAATACAGCAGGATGCTTGCAAGAGGGTGGTAAGAAATGATTCCTCCAGGAAACTGTGCTTTCCGCTGGGCCCTGTCACTATATCTCAGAATCTGTCTCTGCCAGTACCAGGCTAGTATGGCATGGAAGGATGGTCTTGTCATTATGGGCTGGGCCTGGCTCTCAGGTAGGTGGAGTCCAGAGCCTCACTCTACCACTGATTTCCTTCGGCAGAACCCACCCAGCTGGCAGGGTGCTGAGCTCTTCTGAAACTTTTGGTCCCTGAAGTGAGTGCTGAGCTCTTGCATAAATCTGGCCCTGACTGCGGGAGCGGAGGCCATTTTAAAATATAGACCCAGATCTCTCTGTGCTGCAGACCCCTGGGTGTAAAATGGGGGGTTGCCTGTTTTATCTATTTAGATTGGAAGGTCTTTGCAGCAGGAACGGGATCTCGCTACGTGTACCTTCAGCCCCTACCACTGTGACAGCCTAACCTCGGTGGGGGTCCACTAGGCACTGCTCCCCTACCCATAATAAACAGTGATACTTATCCAAACACTGCCAGGGGATTTTGAATGAGCATAAGTGGTCCAGACCGCGCTGTTTTTATGTCTCACCCAAAAGGCAGTGGCTCCAGCAGCACAGCGCCCCCTCCTGCTGTACTGGTGATGCACTCACTCCAAGAGAAGAGTCAGCCACTATTTCATGCAGCATCCAGAGGTCTCCCATTTGAGCACTGATCCAGCCCAATCCAGCTTATTTTATGAGCTGTAACCAAACCACAGCTCATGGTTCCTTCTTCCCCCACTCACCGAGATGGGGATGGGGAGCGAAGGTGGAGGAAGCATGGACCAGGGGAGAGTCCTGGTTTGACATGGAGTTTTTAAAATGACAATAAAAACAAAGGTGCCAGATTCTCGGTCGTCCATCACTCCACCGAGTTTAATAGAGCTGTGCTGATTTACACCAGTGGAGGAGTTGGCCCCCACACGGTTTCCAATGATTTGGCCCCATTGAATTAAATATGTTGTCATCCTATGTCACTGCATGGTCTTCTTGCTGCCCTCCGCTTCCCTGCCCACTGCCGTTTGCCAGCTTGGCCTCATCTAGGCTTGAGAAACGATGTGTTTGGACATGCGTTTGCAAGCATGTGTCCAAATCCCAACACAGACGAGACACGTTGTAGCTTTAATAAATTGTAGCTTGTGTCCTCCCCTGTCTCTGTCACCTCAAACATAGGCTGCTTGTCTTCCCTTCCAGGCCCTCCACAGTCATTTTGTACCCTATCTCCCATCTCATATCAAGATGTCAACTCCTGCTTCCAACTGGCCTTGATACCAGCCTCCATCGCCCCCTGGTTGAAGAAGCCTTGCTGCCCCTCCCAAACAGGAAAGCATCACCTTGTGCTTGTGCTTTCTCCCCTGCTGCCCCTCCTGCTTGGGAGGTGTTCCCCTGACTATCCATAAAACAACCCCATTATCCATCTTCAAATCCCTCCTCAAAACTCCATTGCCAGGATAACAACAACAAAAAATGACCATGGTTAGGCTGCCGGTGTGCAGAGACCCTTGTCTCTCACCAGTATCGTCACATTGTTTCCTCATACTCTGCTCAACTGTTGTCTTGTCTAAGGGCTTGTCTACACAGTGGGGTGTAAGTTCTAGTCCGCAGCAGCGTGTTCACATACTAACTGGTGCATTAATGTAGTCCCGTTTCAAACAGGACAACATCAACCAGCACTAGGGAACTCTAAGTGGGTGTCAGAAGCACTCACACAGGACCGACACACTGGTGTGGACTGAAATTTACACCCCCACTGGTGTGGACTAACACACCATTTAAACCAGTGGCTCTCAACCTTTCTAGATGACTGTACCCCTTTCAGGAGTCTGATTTGTCTTGCGTACCCCCAACTTTCACCTCACTTAAAAACTACTTCCTTACAAAATCAGACATAAAAAACCAAAGTGTCCCAGCACACTAGTAATGAACAATTGCTGACTTTCTCATTTTTACCATATAATTATAAAATAAATCAACTGGAATATAAATATTGTACTTACATTTTGGTGTATAGTCTATAGAGCAGTATAAACAAGTCATTGTCTGTATGAAATTTTAGTTTGTACTGACTTAGCTAGTGCTTTTTCTGTAGCCTGTGGTAAAATTAGGCAAACATCTAGATGAGTTGATGTACCCCCTGGAGGACCTTTGCGTACTCCTAGGGGTACAGGTACTCTGGTTGAGAACAACAGCTGTAGACAAGCCCTCATACTTTGACTGTAAGCTTTTTGGGGGAAGTACTGTCTTTTTGTTTTGTGCTTGTACAGTGCCTAACACAACGGGGGGCCTAGTCCATGACATGCACTTTTGTAATACAAGTAATAACAACTCCTTATGTTAGCCGGTCAAGGAAAAACCTAGTGGAGAGAACAACTCCACTTTATGGCTGGATGTGAGAGGGTTCCTGGAACTTCTGCAAAAGGAATCCTGAAACTTTTTCCTGTTAAACACGGGATTGTAGTGTGGAGAACCTCTGAAATTTCATTGTAAGCTCTTCAGGCAAGGGGCCATATCTACCTATGTATTTGTATTGTGCCTAGCACAACAGGCCATCTTGACAGAGTCCTTCCATGATAGATGTTAATAATATTCATGATTATAATACAGTCTGAGTGGTAGAAGGACTTCACTTCTGAGCTGTTCCCAGAGCCTAGATCCAATGGAATATTTGAAAGGGACGAACGTGTGTTGGCAGCATTGTTCCATCCATGTCTCAGGGGTAGCACTGAGACCATATTTCCACCCCACTGCAGACATAGATGGCTGCAGGGATTTTCTCATAAACAAAGTGCTGGCGGCTAGGTCACCCTCCTCATTTTGCTTCTGCGCCTTCTCTTCCTCTGGGAACGTTGGGGACTGTGTTTGCTTCAGGGTACCTCAATAGCATTAGGATGTTGTCAAGCTGGAGACGAGTCAAAGCAGGACAGCGGGGATGATTAAGTGGCTGGAAGGATTGACTTATGAGGGAAAAAACGAAGGAGCTAAATATGTGTAGCTTGGCTAGATGACAACAAAGGGGGCTAGGACAACTGTCTGTGGTTACTTGAGGGGTGTAAATACCCAGGAGGGAGAGGAATTGTTTAGGTTAGTCCAATGGGGGAATATCCAGGAATCACAAGCTGAAATTAAGAAATGGAAAATGTAGGCTAAATATCAGGGGAAACATTCCGAACACTGAGATCTACCATAGCAGGAGGTGGAAAGCTCTTCCCCAGGGAAGCATGGAAACTTCGTTAGTCAGGACTTTTCAAACTGGATTGGAGAATAGTCTGCAGAGAACAATCCAACGCTGACAGAAGGAATAGACACTGGCAGGGGTTTCTCTGGGAGGACCCCATGGCTTTGGGGTTTATTCCCCATCTTAGTCCCAAGTTGCCCATCTCTGAAGACCTTCAGGGCATCTGAAAATGGGGGAATGGGAAGGAACAGCAGTTGTAAGGAGGTGGGGGCTGTTCTAGGGGATGAGAGGGATCTGTGGTGGGTTGTCATCAATTGTTGCATTTAGGATCTATTTTTAAGTTATGTCAAGGGTACCTAGAGAATATGGTGAGGTGCCTCTTTCAGCATCATTATAAATCTGAATTAAATAATTACACAGATCACCTTTCTTTGGCTATGCAGGAGTTCAGACAATCATAAGGGTCCCGTCTGGTCTTGAAAGTTTATGCACTACATCTCTTCAGCCTCCAAACTATTAGAAGAGACTGGAGGAAAAGTAAAACACACATTGACACAATGAAAACTAGAAGCAAAAATCTTTCAGGTTCCCTCTAGTCATCTCTGAGCCTGGTCAAATACACGGGTAACCTCAGGTGTTTCCTTATCATCCTTGAATAGGATAGGAGTATCCAAGAAGACATATTTTGCTGTTTCGTACAGAGCTTATAATGTCCTGACAGTATATCATGCTCTTTCTTCTCCCCTTTGGCAGGTAAATACTCACAGCACATCCTCGGTGCTTCTGGCAGATTTGGGATAAAAGGACTTCACCCATGAAACTTGAAATCATCCCCTGGTGATATACCTGCTCTCTCCAATTTACTCCTCAAAGACTGAGAAGGATGAAGGTTACTCAAGACATGGTAAAGGGTTTGTGGTCAATGATTGGCATATTCTGTCTTCCCTCCATCTCTCTGCACAGATCTCCCTCCCTCCCTCCCTCCTTCCCTCCAGGTGACTCCACCAAAACAAACTTCCAGCTGATGACCAATGCAAGACAAAGCACCTGTTTATAACTACATCTCATAGACTCATAGACGATAAGGCCAGAAGGGACCATCATGATCATCCAAACTGATCCCCTGCACATCGCAGACCACAGAACTTCTCCTTGCACATATCTGCAATTCTGCATGGCTATGTAAGTGCTGTTAGTATTTTTGCTATACCTGAAAAACTGTATCAATGGTGATGCCAATCCACCCACTTATAATATAGAAATTAGCAAGGAAAATTACCTACTAAGTCACGCAGTCCACTTCCATGCCCCACAGGCCAGGCCAGGATTGTTTCCTACAGTACATCCTCCAGTCCTCTGTCCAGTTCAATGTGAAATTATTCAAGCAATGGAGCTTCCGCTCTTCCCAGAGGTGAATTTCTCTCCTTCCTTAATTTGCAGATTTTAAGGCCAGACGGTAAACCATTATGATCACCTCATCTGACTTCCTGCATAACACACACCTGAGAATTTAACTCAGTGCTTCCTGCATCGAGCCCATAACTTCTGAACTAGAATGATTTAATGACTTCAAGTGATGAAGAATCCACTATCTCCCCATGTAAATTGTTCCAACGGTTAATTACCCACCCTGTTAAAAAATTGCACTTTATTTCTAGCCTAGAATTATCTGGCCTCAGCTTCCAGCCAATGTCTTCCCTTATGTCTTTGTCTGCTAAATTAAAGAGCTCACTACTATCAAAAATCTCCCCGTGTAGGTACCTTGTAGTGGTCCGTCCATCTCAGGCTCAGCAGGAGGCCACTCTGATCACCGTCTGACTCCTTGAGTGGGGCAGAGCAATTAGCACTCTTTAGCCTAAGCTAAGGCAGACAGCAAACACAGTCTAGGGGCTTACAACCTTCTGTCTGGGGCAAGTCACAAACAAGGCAGAGACCTTCTGGCCAAGGGTGAGCAGGCTGCCACCCCAGGTTTGGGGTTGGCAGCAGTGGGATAGGGGGACCCAGGCTGAACCTACTCGCCCAGGTTCCAGCACAGAGCCCTTACAGTGGCAGGGAATCCCGCCACTGAGTCAGTGGTGATCCTGCTGAAACACACCGACTCATATGGTGACAGTACAACCTGACTTGTGTCTGGTTCCCTTGGGCTACTTCCTACACCAGTCCATTGGCGTGGCTCTGTAGCCTGCGGGTCCTCTGTCTCCTTCGGGTAAGTGGTGGATGGCAGCCCCTGCAGCTGTCCTCCACTCTTGGCCTCCTCCGGGGGCAAGGCGTCGCACAGCTCAGGCTCTGGTCTGGAGTTCTGCAGTGATCTAGAGACACCTCCTTCGCTGGCTCTGGGCCAGCTGAGCTGAAGGGCCTGCCTCTTATACTTCTTGTCCATCCCCTTCATATCCAGCATGGGGGGCAGAGCTGGCTTGGCTCCACCCCCACAGGGTGAGCCACTCCACCTCACTACATACCTACAGACCGTGATCAAGTCTTCTCTTAACCTTCTTTTGGATAAGCTAAATAGATTGAATTTGTTAAGTCTCTCACGAAAGGCAGGTTCTCCAGATCTCAAATCTGAATCTTGTAGCGCTTCCAGGAAGCCTTTCCAATCCAACAGATACTTGGGAACTGACTCTCCACTGCCTCGCACCATGTGTTCCAGTCAAGTCAGTTTAAAACATCAGCAGACTATTCATGATGGGGGTTATTGTTTGTGGCAGCACCTGTGACGTGTGAGGTTTGCACTGGCTTGGCTCACCTTTCGTTAACCCAGTGCAACTCGTAATATAGACAAGGCCTAACGATAGACAAAGCCCCCAGGAAAGGGGAACAGCAAGCAGGGATTTTTTATACCAGTCAATTCAATCCATGAGGAGGGAGCACAGTTAAGAGGGACTTCTCAGTATGGGCAGCAGGGGGCCCCGGGGTTGGGCTCACAGGGGGACCATGCACAGCGCAGAGCCGTGAGGAGGCAAATGTGCAAGGAGCTGACAACGAGACCGGCTTCTCGTTCGACTCAGTCACACCACTGGCAGTGCTTTGCGCCCCACTTTGCAGCAGTGTAAACGATGACACCTGCTGCAGGGCTGGGGAGAAGCAGGCCCTTTATCTGCTTCTTCAAAAGCAATGCAGATTTGTCAGGCCAGGTTCCCCCTTTCGCCAGTCTGAACTGATGTGGCTTTATCCAGTCAAAACACACCCAGTCTTACCCCCGCACCACCACCACTTTCCTCACAGAGAGCAGCGCATCTCCTCGCCATCCCTGGCACAGCTCTGCCTCAGGACTCATAGCGCCAGATCCTGAGCTGGGATCCCCTTTTCTGCAATAGGGCTGGAATGCAGCTGGTTCTCTCCATCAGGGGATTTTCTTAGCGTCCAGGAGTCCAAAGCTGGCACAGAGCCAGGGTGGCCAATTCCTGCATTGCTCCCACAGGAATCATGTCTAGTGTGACAGGCAGGGGCGGAATCAGGCCAAGTGACCCTTTACAATGTCCTGATTCTTTCTTTTTGCCACTTACTTCAGAACTGCCCTGGTCCCGGACCTCTGTCAATCTGTCCCCAGAGGGGCTCACATCTGCTTTTCTTCAGCTTTTCTAAGCAAGAGATCATACTGGACTAACAGATCAGACTTATTGATACGGCACTTTCCCTGTCTCATGTGCTGCATTCTTCCTCTCTGAGAAAGTGTGTCTACCTCTTGCTTAACCCTGACGACCCACAACCAATACCAAAGCAAACAGCAGCAACACCTGTTTCTTCTGGATCCTCTGTGACAGCACTTAGGGTACAGCTACACAGCAACTAAACACCCGCGGCTGGCCTCGGGCAGCTGACTCAGGCTCATGGGGCTGTCAAATTGCTGTTAGACATTAGGGCTTGGGCTGGAGTCCAAACTCTGGGACCCTGTGATGGGGGACGGTCCCACAGTCCAGGCTCCAGCCCCAGCCTGAACCCAAACATCCACACAGCAATTTTTAGCCCCACAACCTGAACTGCATGAGTCTGAGTTAGTTGACCCAGGCTAGTTGCAGCCATGCTGCGAGTCTTTTATTCCAGTGTAAATGTACCTTGTGAGGCTTTATGGCCTAGTGATCTGACATTCACCTCCTTTTCTTTATGTACTCTGGGGTGGAGGGGAATGGGTTCACATTTAGCTTGATCTCTCCCTTCCATTCTCCATCTTCCCCAAAATACATTTCAGAAATGTGTCAGAATCAGAACTTTTTTATTTCATTGAAAGTAAACATTTCAATTAAACCAGCACAACACTTTTTCAAAAAAAATTATTTGTGGGAAAATTTGAAATTTTATTTTGATTAGGAATGAAAACAAATTTTGAAATTGCAAAATTTCCCACCAGATGGGAATTCTGATCTCCTCTGCCTTTAAATCATGTATGTGTGAGAAGATTGATCTGGGCAGCTCACTCCAGGATTGCTTTGTATGACCCATCCAGCAGCCTGACCACCTGCCTATAGAGATGAGAAGGTTGCAACCTGAAGGCTGTAGGACTTGGGAATGTGGTTTTCTCTGGTGGTCACAAATTCCACAGCTGGTCCCTTCAAGCTTGAATACTGGAATCTCTGAGAGGCATTATTTTAGATAGCACAGTCCTATCTCATTTAGGGCTCTGACAGACCAAGACCCCTTAAATTCTGCTCTGGATTGAACTGTTAGCCAACAAAGAACCCAGAGTGCTCTTCTACTCTTCTCCCACCGCATGTGCTTCCTTGCAATATGATTCTCATCTTCTCGAGACATATTTGTCCACCCACTTATTCTTCTCCCCTGGACAAACAGCACTGCCCAACTGCCATGTCCCCTTCTCCCTGGCACTTTACACACACTTCTCCTGCAAGTGGCTGGCAGTCCCAATCCCACCGATGAATCCAGATCCTGTTTCCCCTTCTCCCTTTAATTACCAGCGGGCCCTAATACCAGCAGCTTGCCTGGTTCCTCCTTCTCATTCGCAACTGGTTGTACAGGTCTCCAGACTCTTCTTTGGAATGAAAGGCTTGGAAACCTGCAGAAGCAGCTGGAAACTGTTATGTTCACAGCATACACCCAGGGAGTTAAAAACAAACCATAAATGCTCTTCCTGAAACACTGAAAGATAACACAACTTTACTTCTAAAAATCCAGAAATCTAACACACAACAACCCAATGCAGTGAGAGAGATAGCATCCGACGAAGTGGGTATTCACCCATGAAAGCTCATGCTCCAATACGTCTGTTAGTCTATAAGGTGCCACAGGACTTTTTGCTGCATAGCAGACTAGTCGCTTAGGCAGACAGGCACAATCTGAAGCCAGGGAGATTTCAGTTAGATATTAGGTAAAATCTTTCTAGCTACAAGGGGATTTAAGCTCTGGAACAGGCTTCCAGGGGAAGTTGTGGAATCCCACAACTGGAGGTTTTTAAGGACAGGCTGGACAAACACTTGGCAGGGATGGTCTAGGTTTACTTGACCCTGCCTCTGTTCAGGGGACTGGACTTGATGACCGCTAGATGTCCCTTCCAGCCCCAAAGCTCTATGATTCGTGGATAGTTTAGACACAACAAATCCTGCACCTTGGCAGGGGGTTAGACTAGATGACCCTTGAGGTCCCTTCTAACCCTGTGGTTCTATGATTCTAACTCACCCCACCTTGCTCCAGAGCAGTTCTTATGCAGAGGACACAGATCACACGCTTCCCTCAGAGACCCTTTGCCTGCAAGGAGGATCAGGAACCCCTTAAAATTTAAAGTTATAGCTGTAATTTTGACACCATTTTCCACACACCACAGAAACAAGGAGGAGCAGCCAGCCCCACATGACCCAGCAGCCCTTAGTAGAACACAGACGAGTGTTCCGTGGGCTGCGGGCGGCCTGTGGACCACAGTTTGGGAACCCCCCCGACCTCACAGGCAGTCTGCTGTATTTGGAACCCTCTTTATTCCATGGGTGGCCACCTGGGTCAGACAGAGGTAGAATCCCTGTTGCAGCCAAGCAGCCTCAAGGTGACAAAAGCGCGCCTGGCTGAAGTCAGAAGCACTGCTGAGAGGGACGGGGCCAGCCTCCTAGCCAGACAAAGCTGAGAAAAGACTTTTCTGACTGGGTGTTGCTGCTGCACATCCGTGAGCAGGACCCGAAGGTTTCAAACCACCTTGGCAGTTGGAGGGCAGCTGGGCTTAACAGTTTCTGTGAATCCCTCTTGTTCTGTCATCTGCCCTAGGGTAACCAGACAGCAAATGTGAAAAATCGGGACGGGGCTGGGGGTTAATAGGAGCCTATATAAAAAAAAGACCCAAAAATCGGGACTGTCCCTATAAAATTGGGACATCTGGTCACCCTCGCCACCACTGAGAACAGCCGAGCTCCATCCTCTTTGGAACCCCCCTTCAGGTAGTTGAAGGCTGCTATCAAATCCACTCTCACTCTTTTCTTTTGCAGGCTAAATAACCTCAATTCTCTCAGCCTCTCCTCATAAGTTATGTGCCCCAGCCCCCTAATCATTTTTGTTGCCCTCTGCTGGACTCTCTCCAATTTGTCCACATCCCTTCTGTAGCGGGGGCAGGGCTGTCCCTACCTATATGCAAAGTACTCAGATGAGTAGGGCACCAGGCAATTTGGGGCACCACATTTCCTGGTACCCTGTGCAGCTGCGTGCTACTCCGCCCCAGCCCCTTCCTCACTCCCCTGAGAACTGCAGCAGCGCCGGGCCTGCACTCACCGGCAGCAGGAAGGGCAGCAACCTGGCCCCAGCCACACCGCCGGTGAGTGCTGGGGGGCGATTCATTCCACAAGCCAGCCCCACCCCACCTGGAGCCAGCCCCCCCCCTATGGAGGCCTGTCCCCCCCATGGGGGAAGGCTGCATAGGGCCCCAGAATAGCTAGGGATGGCCCTGAGTGGGGGGCCCAAAACTGGACACAATACTCCAGGTGTGGTCTCACCAGTGCCGAATATCTTGTGTCTTATCTGAGATGAAGGCAAATCTCTCTGTCACATCCCTATTCCCTTCAGACCCTGGTTAGCACAGAGGATAGCGCAGCCCATGCTAGACCAGCATACTGGGGCCTGTGCAAAGCAATGCACATTGGAAAACATAATCCCAGCTATCCATATACAATGATGGGACTAAATTAGCTGTTATCACTTAAGAAAAAGACCTTGGAATCTTTGTGATAGTTCTCTGAAAACATCCACTCTATGTGCAGCGGCAGTCAAACAAGCAACAGAATGTTGGGCATCATTAAGACAGGGAGAGATAATAGGACAGAAAATGTTATATTGCCTCTATAAAAATCCATGATATGCCCACATCTTGAATACTGCGTGCAGATGTGGTCGCCCCATCTCAAAAAAGATATATTGGAATTGGAAAAGGTTCAGAAAAGGGCAACAGAAATTATTAGGGATATGGAATGGCTTCCGTATGAGAAGAGATTAATATGATTGGGACTTTTCAGCTTGGAAAAGAGATGACTAAGGGGGGATATGATAGAGGTCTATAAAATCATGATTGGTATGGAGAAAGTAGATAAGGAAGTGTTATTGACTCCTTCTCATAACACAAGAACTAGGGGTCACCAAAGGAAATTAATAGGCAGCAGGTTTAAAACAAACAAAGGGAAGTATTATTTCACATAACACAGTCAACCTGTGGCACTCCTTGCCAGAGGCTGCTGTGAAGGCCAAGACTATAACAGAGTTAAAAAAAGAACTAGATAAGTTCATGGAGGACAGGTCCATCAATGGCTATTAGCCAGGATGGGCAGGGATGGTGTCCCTAGCCTCTGTTTGCCAGAAGCTGGGAATGGGGGACTGGGGATGGATCACTTGATGATTCCCAGTTCTGTTCGTTCCCTCTGGAGCACCAGGCACTGGCCACTGTCGGAAGACAGGAAACTGGGCTAGATGGACCTTTGGTCTGACCCAGTGTGGCCGCGCTTATGTTCTTATGTGGCAGTGGAGAGGGCACTACCAGCTCACTCTCAGAGCTGGCCATTCGACAGCAAGGTAGGCACAGCCACGGGGGAGGAGTTTTCACAGCTGCTGATGTCCTTCCACCTGCAGGGCAAGAGGGCCATTCCTATCTCTATGACCCATTCCAGCCTCGGCTGCTCTGCCCAGCCTGTCAACACGGGGCTCCATGTTCATTTCAAAGGGGAAACGCCATACAGCTGTCAGATGCGAAGGGCTTCTGGTCTCTATTGGCTAGGCTGATTTCTAAGCAGCAGTCGAGAGGGGGAAGGCTTGACAGCCCATCACCAGTCCCCACCCCTTAACCCCATTGTATACTATCGGGGTTGACATAAGTGGGAATGCAAACAACCATAGGACACAAACACTTCCCACCTACGTCTACACCACCCAACCCACCGCTGGTACCATTTACACACAGCACACACAGTGGGGCCGAGGCCAGGGCCAGTTTCTTGGCCATTCGAGTTGAATTGGGAGCTTTTGCTCCTCCCTTTCATTTCTTTTCCCCGTCGGCTGTGCTGACAAGTTTTTCACCCTGAATTCATTCTGTGAGTGCAAGAAGATGAGGCTGTTAGATGTGGTATCAATAGGTAGGTGGTAGAAAGCCCTTTACTGCCTAGGAACACCACCACTACGAGCGTGGAACATGTCTTCGCAAGCAATTACAGTTTAAAAAAAAACCACTCATTAAAGATGAGAAACATAAAAAAAATCATGGGCCTTTTCCTTCCCCCACCACCCTCTCTAGGCCGGGATTAGAAACAGATTGAAGTAGCCTGAGAAAACAGATTCATGTGTCCTAATTCTCCCATTAAACAGTAGGTGGTATGTCTTGCCATGTGTTTGATATCATCAGGGTTTGTTTCCCCACTCCCACCCCCTCTTTTGCTGTGTGACTCCCCCCCACCCCATATGAACAGAATTTCCCAGTGAACTTTATGCCTGTACTGTACATACTTTCTTCCTCCCTCAGGTTTGAAATGGTAGAAAGCTACCATTAGCGATCTTAGGGTAGCTTTTAGAGGCCCCCAGCTGGAATCAGGGCCGCCCTTGTGCAACGTGCTGTGTACATACACAGTAAGAGACAGCAGCATTAGCCATCCTTGTTCTGCTAGAAAGAGTTGTTGGCTAGTACAGACCATCTGCAAGCATCTTTTATAGCAAGGGGGTGTCCCACACCTAGCATACTTTAACCGTACAATTTATTTATAATTATAGGCAGTTAAAAGTTTTTGAAGTGAGAGAGAGACAGTGTGTGTAAAAATTGCCTTTTCTTAAAATCGTAAATGTTCATGACAAATCTTTGGAGGTTTTTCCATTTTTTTCCAGTGTTCCAAACAAACTGGAAAATGAAAATTTTAGGGGATTTCAGTGGAAAAAGAAACAAATGGGTCCTAAAGGGTGGAGGTATGAGGGTGGCAATAGGAAAATTAAAACAAACAAACAAATGAAAAAATGTTAATCCAAACATTGTCTAAAATGAACATTTTTATAGATGTTTTATGCAAAACTGTTTGAACACAAATAGTTCCGTTCCAAAACCTGCAGAATGAAAATCACCTTAAAGTTTTCTAATTTATTTGGTTTTGGTTTTTTACAAAAATTGTTTTCCATTTTTAACCAACTCCGTTCACAACATTTTCCATTCATCCCAAAGAACTTTAAAACCTACATACAGCCAGCCCTGCCTTCACCCATCCCTCCCTTGTGTTAATCATAGAATCATAGAAGATTAGGCTTGGAAGAGACCTCAGCAGGTCATCTAGTCCAATCCCCTGCTCAAAGCAGGACCAACATCAACTAAATCATCCCAGCCAGGGCTTTGTCAAGCCGGGCCTCAAAAACCTCTACAAATGGAGAGTCCACCACCTCCCTAGGTAACCCATTCCAGTGCTTCACCACCCTCCTAGTGAAACAGTGTTCTTAATATGCAGCCTAAACCTCCCCCACTGCAACTTGAGACCACTGCTTCTTGTTCTGCAATCTGCCACCACTGAGAACAGCCAAGCTCCATTCTCTTTGGACCCCCCATCCCCTCTTCAAGTAGCTGGAGGCTGCTATCAAATCCCCCTCACTCTTCTCTTCTGCAGACTAAATAAGCCCAGTTCCCTCAGCCTCACCTCATAAGTCATGTATCCCAACCCCCTAATCGTTTTCATTGCCCTCCACTGGACTCTCTCCAATTTGTCCACATCCCTTCTGTAGAGAGGGGACCAAAACTGGACACAATATTCCAGATGTGGCCTCACCAGTGCCAAATAGAGGAGAATAATCACTTCCCTCGATCTGCTGACAGTGCTCCTACTAATACAACCTAATATGCCATTGGCCTTCTTGGCAACAAGGGCACACTGCTGACTCATATCCAGCTTCTTGTTCACTATAATCCCCAAGTCCTTTTCTGTAGAACTGCTACTTAGCCAGTCCGTTTCCAGCCCATAGCGGTGCATGGGATTCTTCCATCCTAAGTGCAGGACTCTGCACATGTCCTTGTTGAACCTCATCAGATTTCTTTTGGCCCAATCCTCCAATTTGTCTAGGTCACTCTAGACCCTATCCCTACCCTCCAGCGTATCTACCTGTCCCCCCAGCTTAGTGTCATCTGCGAACTTGCTGAGGGTGCAATTCATCCCACCATCCAGATCATTAATAAAGATGTTGAGCAAAACCGGCCCCAGGACTGACCCCTAGGCACTCCGCTTGATACATCCTGCCAACTAGACACCAAGCTGTTGATCACTAGTCCACAGAGGGTGAGATTTTAACTCCCCCCCCCCGCACCCAGGGCAGGCTTGCAGAAGAGCAAGGGGAAGTAAGATGTATCACAGGTAGCACTGCAAGGAGGACAGCAGGATCCCAGAGCCTGCACAGGTGGGCAGGGAGTGGGTAGGACATTGGGTCTGGTTCCCACAATGCACCAGCCTGCACCACAGAGGGAAAAGCAGTGGGTGCCAGATATAGGTCTGATGCCAAATACTTCCCTACTGGAGCAAGGCAGAAACCAGGCACCAGACTGCAAGTCAGCATCACCGCCTAGCTTCTGGTCTGCCCCTTGCACAGTTCAGCGACATGCTTCCCTTTGCTCAGGGCTTGTGGGAAAGCCATAATTGAACCCTTAGGCTGTAGGCTCCTTGGGGCAGCGACCTGCGTTCTCATGGTAATTTATTCATGCAGTGAAATGCAGTCACCTCTGGGGTGGAGGGCAGCAGCCAAGCAGGCTTCATGCATTATATCGCGTACATGAGTTCACAGGAGGGGAAGTTTTGACCAAGGATACTAGGGTTAACACCCTTCTTTTCTGAAAAACCTCAAGGGAGCCACAAACAGCGGATAAAGCCTCAAGCTTACATTTTTTTAAATGGCTAGTGATTGTCTGTGCCCAAGTTGAGATGCTTTAGAAAGGGGGCCCGATTCTCAGTAATTGCCGAGCACCCAGCCTCTGAAAATCAAGCCTCTTTAAGGAGTCTGAAGCCAGGCTCCAAAAATCACTAACTTTTTATTAAATTTAGGCCACACGTCAGTCTTTAATGTCTCATCTGAAAGATCCCCACAGAGGATGAAGGTCCAGGGGAGTGCCGGTGTGACAATTAGACCACTAGGCAATCAAGCGCCTTCCCTGGCATCCGAACAGCTCCCCATGCTCCGTCACGCTGAATTTTAGCTGTGTGCTGGCCGTGACAGCATAGAGCATGTCCACAGCTATGTAATGTTTTGCAAAGCCAACCTGGCATGAGGGGAAGCGGAATCCCCATGGAGCTCATTTAAGCATGACAGAGTCCATCTCTTTAAATCCGATTTGGGAAAGTGGAGTCAAATGAACAGCTCCTCTTCCTGTTCTGGCCAAGCCTGTGGTTTTCCAAGGCACGGGGAGGAGGGGACACATACCTTCGGAATTGTCTTTATGGATGGGAATTCATCGGGATTTATTTTCTCAAGGCTCATGGCTTGTCACAAGGCCTTTTAAAGTCATAAGGCTGAGGAGGGTAGGGAGAGAGAGATTTTTTTTGGTGTTATTTTTGTTAACATAAGAAATGTTGAGTTAGTCATTCCTATTTCGTAAGCGAATGATTATAAAGCCACTTGGATGTTCTCATTCGCTGAGGTCTGGAACAAGTGGGGGGGAGTCAAAGGGTGAAAGACTCTCTTGGTACCGAGGACAGCCTTGACCCATGTCTGTGTGTCCTTGTAGAGCCTGCAGCTCTCTGGAGAACCTGGGTGGTTTTTATAGCATGCCTGCTTCCTGTCCTTTATTCTAAGCATGGATCTGATCAGCCACCGCCATCTCTTGGCCCACTTCACCACTGCTCTGCCAGCGTGAAGAGGATGAGATGTCCCCGCTCATTCTTCCCTTAGGGCAGTGTTTTACACTCACTCTGCACAGCTGTAAATGGCTGCACAAGGGGCAAAGCAAGGGAGAATCAGGCCCATAAGCCTGCCGTCCAGCTACTCGTGAACATTCAGCTGTCTACATGCCAATTATGGGAGAGAATTTGCCTCCTCTCCAGTGGTATAACAGCACAGAGGGCTGTCTAATAGCTATGTCTCTGGAAAGCATGGCAACATGTTATGCTATATTGAGGACTGTGTTGAAATAGCTATCAATTTAAAAGTAGAGTTCCTGGTTCTGATTGCAGGCTCCAGAGTGTGATCTGGGCCCAGCAGCGTTCAGGCTGGAAAGATCCA